>NW_020447719.1:539148-843855 GCF_003343035.1 Apteryx rowi
CCTGTCTGAGACAGCTGATAAGTCAAAATCAGAACGAAGGGCCTAATTTTATAGAGATGTATGTTGTTACTGTCAGGGTTTTTGTTTCAGTTTTAGTTAGGTTTCTCTGACCTTCTCTAAAAACAATGGAGGAAAAAATCCTTTCATTTTTAGTGAGATAAAAGTAATCTACTGCTTCTGCTTGTATTCAGGACTCTCTCCCCCCTTCTCCAGTGTTATCAAGCGTGCTCACGTAAGATGCTTGGGTCAGATACCTCTTGTGTTCTGTAAGAAGAGTGCCATGTTAGCAGGAACCAGGGCTTTTAGGCTTTTCTTTTTTGTAGGAATAGCCAATTTATAGGCAATATAGGACAAAGCAGGTTCCTGAATGCTTGGCACATCTCTCAGAAAGGAGCAAAAGCGTGAGCTCTAACAAGCAAAGTCTTGGACTATGTGCACTAAAATCATGATCCTGCCCATTTGCAATTACACGGATAGTCTCATCAAAGTCAGGGAGATTACTCACGTGAGTGAATTTAGGAAAGTGAGTTACTGAGTGGTCAGGTTTGTTCAGCCAGCTCATATTCAGCACTTCTGGGGAGAGCGCTCTAGTTGCGTGGGGACCCTACAACCATTAATTACAGGCATGCGACATGTAATAAAATCACTTTAAAGGGAAGAATGACTGCATTTCACACAAGCATGTTTGAAGTGTTCACACCCAAATGTAGTTGAATGCCAGTATACACACAGTTACACATTCAAATAAGAACTAGATATCTGTGAATTTCTTTAAATAGTTTTTTTTACACTTGATCATAGCCAGAAAATCTATCAGTACTCAAAGCAAGGTAACATACAGACTCTCAATGTGATAGTCCTTCAGCCTGCCAAATCTGTCCTAAACAACTAATTATATTAATTTTGACCTGAGAATTCACAGGCTGAATTTCTGTCTGCGACTGATTAAAATGCCTGAGTTAAAACTGTTGCAAGAAAAGAAAAGCTGTAATGGAAACAGTGCCATGACTACAGATGATAATGAGAAAGAGAATAAGTTGTGGTAAGTATTGACTAGGAAAAATGGAAAAAAAAAAAGATAAGTGTCTGCTTTTACAGCCGTGTATTCATTGCATTGATATGCAGGATTTAGATAAGACAGATGACAATAAAAGAAGAAAAAAGCTGCTAATCTGAAATCATTTGTTCTCTAAACCAGGTCCTGCACTGAATGAAACGTGCAGAATTTTCAACCAAAAAAAATCACCTCCAGCTTTGACAGAGGGGAAATATGGCTCCGTTCATTTCCCCTTATATCATGCTCTTTGTTTCCTACTTAATGTATGTCACAAAAGGTTATGATTTTGTGAGGTAGGTGTGTACATCTACCTACATATTACAGTCACTGCTGTTTTTTCTGTCTTACTAAGTGAATAGTAGGCAATCTCCTTTGTGGTCTGTGTAGGCCTAGTCTAAAATCTCCAGTGTTATCATTTCAATGTCTCCATGTTTTGCTGTTTTGAGTTATTTTTGAGAAAAGCACATTTGCTGAAGGTTGTAGCTAGTACTTAAAATCTGGTCCAAATGAGCCATCCGTTTGAAAATCCAGCTATAGTTTCCAAATCACAAACCTAAATAAAGCTGTTTAAGAATTTTTTATGACATAACTGGAAAGTAAATGAAAGTCTTTTTTTGGAGATTTTACAGGATTTCTAAAAGCTGTCTAGATTTTTTAACCATATCATACAGTGAAGTACACAAACTGCAAATACTAAGGAAAAATGAATACAGTTGCAGGACCACGATATCTGGTTTCTTAAAATCTTTAATTATCTTAACTAAGGTTATACTTAAAATCTGCAGACATTAAAAGTTGTAATTTTAAAAGATAGGAAATACTGTTACAAAAATAACATTAAAACCCATGCTATTTGGCTAAGCTAGTTAGGCTGATGGATTCTCCACTGCATGGGGCTCTGTTTTGGAAATGGTATCTTTGTAAAAATATGCTCAGATGTGTTTAGATAGATTAGATGTTTAGATGCTTATTCTGTGGGCTACATTATGCAGAACACCGCATTATAATTCATAATGATTTTTGCTGTCCTTAAAGCAGTAGTTGATAAGCTTTGTCAAACTGTAATCTTATTTACCTGCTACTGGTTTCACACCTCCCCAAACGGTAGCATAAATATCAGATGAAACCAAATGTTGGTTGTGCTCAGGATACTGCTTGCCATTGCTATGACCCCTGCTCAGAGTGATGACCCTCCTTTGGGAACCATTGGCTTGAAACATGGATATCAACCCTGCAAGAACACTAATTAGCTTAATGTGGGATTGAACATGGGACTAAACATTAGGCCCCCTGCTGCCTCTTTAAGCTGCTTCAGCATCACGAAGAATCACTGAGATGTCCAAGGGGGCAGCAGAATAGTCTTGCTCTGCCAGCCAGTTCTCCCCTGGCCATGGTAGGACAGACAGCCCCGTGCAGACTCACACGTGCTGTTCTGGCTGTCACCAGTCAGTGCAAAAGCCTGTATGTGGCCACTACAGACTTGGGAGTTTTGGAGTGATTTCAGGTGCTTCGTAAAGGTATATTGCAGGCCAGAAAAGAAAACTCTGGAAACCAGAAAACTGTAAACCTATTTATCTCCTCTCCCATCCCATTCAGGATTGGGATTGTACTATAAGAAACTATAGGAGAGGCAAAAACTTAGACCTGAAATTTGAGATGACACCATTTGATTGCAGAGCATGACAACGAATGGTTAAACCATTCTCTTAACTTAAAAGCTCCTTTCACTTTAATGTTATTCTTAATAACTCTTCCATGCAGGATTCCAATGTCTGATTGTTTATCTCATCTATATTTGTCTCTCCTGTTTTATTCATAAGTGAGTACAAATGAAAAAATGGATGTGTAATAATGGTTATGTATAACAGTACGTTGTGAGGAGCTCTCTATTGACAAGCTTTCAAACAATATGCTTCTACTGCCTTCTTAAATTTTTGTTGTTATTGGATCAAAACCATGATTGCTTTGTTAAAAACAAGTGCCCCATTTGCTGTCATACCTGCTACTATCCCACTGGAAAAGAACATCTTTGTAACAAAACAGAATACTACCATTTTCTGAACCTGCTCTTTATCTGCTATACGTGCATGCTATCACATCATTCCCTTGTTTGCTGAAATCAAAGAAATAGCATAGGAAAAACCTTCTGTTGAATCTGTCCTAGCCAGGTTCTGGTTTCTGCCACCTGAGACTTACATTACAAGGAATATCTTCTCTAGGAGTGGTCTCTTTGAAATAAACTTTATCACCCACAGAACAAGCTTTTTTTAGTATGGAATAAGTGCAGCAGAGTTTGTTGTTTAGGATGTCATGAGCTGGTTTCCCTGAAATTAGTTTTGCAGAATGTGCAGTAGTTATAACCAACTCTGATAGCTTCCCCTGGCAGCTATCCATTCTCCCTCAAGCTTTCTGTAGACGTAGAAATGTTTCTTAGACTATTGCTGGATTGCAGAATGGGGCTCTGCCTTATGTGACTTGTCCCACTCACTTAACGGAACAGCTTGTGTGAGCAATGGTTTGAAGAAGTCAGTGCCTGATAAACCAGTCTAGAAGTGCAGAGTGTGTGTGTATGTGCGTGTGTGTGTGTGTGCATGCCCGCGTGTGTGTGTCCGCATGTCTGTGTTGAAGCGAAAGGGGGGTTCCCAGTGTGGTCACAGATCAGACTTTTGCCCTTTCTCTGACTCATACCAGTCTGTCTTACACTTGCAAAAGCAAGACTTCTCCATTTTGGAAGAAGTCAGAGACTGACTTTTCCACTCCCCACACTTTTTCAGGGTAAAACAGGCACATTAAAAGGACACTGTGGTTGCTTTCAATGTCGTAATACTAGTTTGAGAGAAAGGCTTGTAATCAGAGCTGAAGGGCCCTTATCCCTGCCTCATTGCAGAGTGGCTCTTTACAAATGGACTCTATCTAGAAAACCTTTTTGAGCTCAGATCTTAGCCCGAGCTTGAGTCCAAACATGCCATGTGGCTGCACTATACGAATTGCAGTCTGCATTCAAAAGATTGGCCTTAGCAAAAAAAAAAAAAAGGCGCAACATACCCCTTGACAGGAACCTAAGTGCATTCAATCAGCACTGAGGAGCATAAATGTTTCTGTATCTGTTTTGCACTTTGATACATGCTGTGCAATCAAAGTCTTTCCGAAAAGAACTCCAGTAACAGCACTGTAGCTTGAAGGATGCTTGTTTGAAATGGTCATGCAACACCAGGGGAACCTGCAATCAGGCTATAGCCTACAGGTGTCCTATGGACAGCAGTGTGGACATGCACGGCTGGTTACCTTTCTGGGCTACGTCTGCCTCCTGGCCTGGCAGCTCAATGTCTCTATAGATGCAACTAGGTATTCAGAGAAAAGACTAAAGAGAACTAAAACATTAATAAATGTTTTAAGCATTGGTAAGCTTTTCTCTGCAGAAAACAAAAAATAAGGATCCAGCCTCTTGCTATAGGCTTTCAAATACTGGATAAATGACAGCACTAATGTGGCATTTTAATATCAACTTACATTAAAAATAAATTCTATAAAAAGAGGGGAGTGTTGATGTATCTCATGTATCACAGTACTTTTCAGCTAACAGGTGAGAGAAAGCTTATGTCAATCTAAGGCACACAAACAGCTTTTCAGAAACAAATACTATACCAATTATTTTTGAACTGTTACCTGTTTATTAGGTCAATGACAAACACTGCAAAATCATAGCTACAACTGACAGTGGAATAGGAAGAGCACAGACCTAGCTGTTTTCTATGCTGAAAGACTTTAACAAGATACCACATAAAAAAGCCTGTAACACTTCTGCACTTTCTTGTATTTCCTTGTTCTGTCAGGAATGATTTCCCAAACAGGAAAAAAAAAATCCCTGCTGTGCATGTGGTATATTTATTTTCATAAACAAGTATGTGTTAATTCAGACCCTAGGACCATAACAAACGAAGTTCCTCTCCTTTGAACTCTTGAATCTTCCTACTTACCATGAAGAACATTCAGTAGCTTCCTTCAGAAAAAGCTGGGAAAAGGGCATGTTGCAATAGTTATGGGGTGTGTATACGTGTGTGCGGCACACATAAAAGTAGTTGTATTTCTATTACTTATTTCCATTATGACAGAACTCACAAAGTGCTAGGCTCTCTCCAAACCAGTGAGAAACAGTTCCTGCCAAAACAACATGAAAGAAATGTTGTAAAGGTTGCAGCGTATTGCTTAAAAGTTAGGAAATATCAGAAGCTGGGTTGCCAGTACAACCTTAATTCAACCCTTCTGTGCATATTCATTATGATACAGTCTTTAATTACTTGATCACATACTCTTTTCTTTATTTTCTCTCCCTAGGGCCCCTGCTTCATTTAATGTATCAGATAGGCTGAAAAGGCAGTTGTTTAATGTTTACATTTATCCTCCTCAGTGTCCTGCCATCAAGGTATCAGTGAGCATCTTGCGCTATTGACTAGGCCAGGCTTCTTCCTTTGTGTCCGGAGCTGCCAAGGCAGGAGTAGACAGCTGGGAAGTGGCCAGAGAAAGGAAGAACCTCTGCATATTCCCCAAAATGTACATGTGCCAAAGAAATTCAGAGCAAAGTAGGAGATCCGTGAAATGCTGTTGGTGTAGTGGCAGAAAGCTAAGGTTCAATCTGGCAGCCCGGCTAAGGTAAGGCCAGCTTCTCTGATGTTCTCCACCGAAGTCCTACAAAGAAAAGTCAACCTTCCCTGATCCCATGAGTTGTATGCTGAAGTCTTCATTATCATTAAGAGCCTGCATACCCCAGAGGAGAGACAAGGAGCTTTCAGAGCATTTCACAGCCAGGAAATGGCAGCAGCTCCTTCGCTATCCCTCCATAACACTGAGATAGAGGTGGACTTAGCTATGCTGGGGAAAAAAGAAAGTTCTCCGCATCAGGAGCTCCTGCAACTGCGCTCCCTCCCACGGCCAGGGAAGAGGTCCTGCTGCCTGGCATCTGATGGAGCCTAAAAGTTACAGTTGAACTGCTTGAGAGCTGCACATTTAGAACACTGAGGTAGTTTATTCCTTGCATGTATATTGGATGTGTGTGCACACACGTTTATCCTGTCCATAGACAAGACCTTTTTATCCATGCCATAACCATTTGAAAGCAATAGGGGATTTCAAAACTTCTGGATTGGTAAAGTGGTCTGACTTTACTGACTTGCAGGAGATTTGGGGGAAACACTTTTACAGACTACCAAGATTAAAAAAAAAAAAAATCCTTTAATTTTTTTTCCCTTCTTGCAGAGTTTGTGATGAGGTACACACTGCTATATTACGTTCTTAAAGCAAAATGCAAGGGAGATGATTCAAATTTGATCTGAACTGTCTTGCTATCCATAACAACAACATCTCTAGCAAGATGAGAGCTTGTTAAACCTCATGCTTTGGGGTGCTACTACATAAGACCACTTCTCCAACCTTGGAGTTCCTAAAACTCCTTCTAAGCATTTGATTCTGTCTGGTACTAAGTAGGAGAGGGAAGAAACTGGCCAGGGTAAAGCTCGGGTCCAGCCAAGGGTGGTAAGTGTTATACTCTTTTTGCTGAAGTATTTTCAGTAGTTAGTTTGTTGTATTTGTAGTGTTCTGAGAATAAGACTAATTCTGTACAAGAGAGGTGGTCTTTTTCAGTAGGTTGATGGATCTATTTGTGACATGGGGGTAAGGAAGCAAATACTGTTTTCAGGTTTGAAACAAAGGCAGCAAATTCCAGCCCACAAACAAAATAGAAATGGCTTCTCTGAATGTACCTTATGTATGCTGCAAAAGTATTCGAGAAGGGATGGCTGGTACCTATGGAGCAGAGGGTAATACTAGAAGCAGGAGGAGCGATAAGGTTATCAGCTCCTCCCCTCTTGCAGGATAGAGGGATTGGTCATGATTACTGATGGAATATTCAGTGGTTAGTGGGGAAAAAATATATGAGGCTGCGCTCTAAAACCTATGCCAAGATTTTCAGTATGCAGTAAATTTGTGAATTTGAGCTTCCAGGATTGTCTTTTCAAGGTGTTTTGCAGATCCGCCTTGGGTATAGAGAGTCAAAGAGAGTCCCTTGAGCCTGAGAGTCTAAGATGGAAAAGCACCTGAATGCAGAGAAAACACTGAAAGCATTATACCTCTCTTGCACATGCAGACAAGCAAAAATGGTATATTTTCTTCATTTTATACATTTATTTTTACATATTTTTGAATCATTATATATTTTTATCAAAAATATGAGGATGTTATTGTGCTGTTTATTGTGCCTTTAATGGTCTTTGTCTGGAAGCACTGCACATGTAAATATCAATAGCGATGGCTGCACTTCATTTGCATCTTTGCATAGGGACTGGGCATATAGCCTAGGGGAAGAAGGTACTTTCCATCAAAGAAACTACACTTTGTGCTTTTAACAAAAAACAGGACTTCTGCTATGTCTTTCATGTCCCCTTTGGTTTTGCAAAAAGGGGCACACAGGGCTCAAGGCTTTACCCTCCTCTTGGCCGTTCCTAGCTGACTAATAGTTGTCAGTCCTCCTGCCCAGCCCGTTTTTTCCCCTCTTTCAGGGCAAGTGATATGAATACGTGTGAAGTCAAAAGGGAAGGTGTACTGTTGAGCAGGAGGTGCCTGAAGGCTTCTCCCTCCCGACAGTGCAACAAGGTGAACATCAGCTCCCACCGTTGGCTGGCCAGGGCTCCTGGCTCCTTGTTTCAGAAACGGGGCCCAGCATGATTTCAGCCACGCTGCCCCCATGGTGGAGGGCAGCCTGCTGCCACCGACCTCATGGTTCACCTTCATCCTCCTCTGGGAAAGTTTTATTTCTGGGGGTGTCCCCAAAACCCCAGCGCTGAGGCTGGGCCAGTGCCCCTGGTGCGGCCGCCGTGAGGCCTTACCAACCCAATGCGTGGGCAAGGGCGTCCGCGGGGGCCGGGGGCACGAACGCGGCTGCGACAAAGGCAGCGCGGAGGCTGCCAAGAGCCACGCCAGCCCCACGGACAGGGACCACAGCTGTCCGGGCGCGACGTGACGCAGGGGCAGGGGGACGTGCCCGAACATGTCCTGGGCCGCGACCAGGCACGGTGCACGGCAGGGCGACCCCAAAAGTAAGTTCAGTTGCCTGTGCGCTCCCACTTCCCGGTCCGTCCCCGTCCCCGCGGGGCTCCCTGCTCCCCCGCGACGCGACGCGACGCGCAGCCCCTGCCCCGGCCGGACACCGCACCACCGGACCGGACCCCAGCAGGTCCCGAGCCCCACCGCGCAGCGACAGGCCAGGCCCGGCCCGGCCCGGCCCCGCGCGCGCACCCTGCGCGCTCGCGACAGCCCCCCCCTCCCCCCTGCGCGCCCGCGGGGGGCACCGTCCGCGCACGCCGCTCCCCCGCCCCGCTGCCCGCGCGGCTCCTCGCGCCGGCAGCCGGCTACGGTGCGCGCCCGCGCAGCTCCCTGCACGGCGCGGAGCCCCGCGAGGCAGCTGCTTCCCCCTCCGCACCGCTGCGCGCACCCACTGCGCGCCCCGGCTCTATTTGTTTACAATCGATTACGTCACCCCCCGTTCGCGGGCCACGCCCCCCAGCCTGCCGTCACAATGGTGCGATCGCCCGATTGGCGGCGGCGCGCCCCCAGCGCGGTGACGCCACGTCCGGCCGGCGGCGGCTATAAGAGGCGGCGCGAGGGGGGCAGCTCCCTTCGCCCCTCGCAGCAGGAGATGCTGGCTGCGCTGCTGCGGCCGCCGCTGCTGCCGCCGCCCCCCTGCCGCAGGAAGAGGAGGCGGAGGCTGCCGCCCCCGGGATGTGATCTGGGCTCCGCCGCCTGCTCCTCTCCCAGTTAGAGCCGCGCCGCGCCCCGGCCCGTCCGAGTACCGCCCGCCCGCTCGCCGCCCGCCCCGGAGCGCTGGCTGCCGCCCGGCGCCGCCTCCATGCATCCCGCCCTGTACACCCGGGCCAGCATGATACGCGAGATTGCCGCGGCCGTGAGCTTCATCTCCAAGTTCCTGCGGACCAAGGGGCTCATGAACGAGCGGCAGCTGCAGACCTTCAGCCAGAGCCTGCAGGAGCTGCTGGCAGGTGAGGGGCGGCGCGGGCGCGGCGGGTGTCCCAGGCCGGGGGCCCTACCGCCGCACGCCGGGGGCGCCGCGGCGCCTCGCGGGCAACCGTTGAGGTCAGCGACCGTTGGGTGGAGCGGCGGCGGAGTGGGGAAGGGGCGAAGCCGCCTCTGAGGGGGTGAAGCTGCGTCCGAGCGGGGCCGCGACCCGGTGCCTTCTGTGCCCGGCCTCTTCCCCGGCGACGGGTGCGGGGTGGCAGGAGCGGGCTGTAAACGAAAGCGGTTTAGCCGTCACACAACAACACCTCCCCCCTCACCACGCACAGACACAAAAACACACGCTTGGCTCGGCAGACAAAGCTTTCAGAGCAACCCGGACTTTCCGCTCTGCTCCCAGGGATCAAGCTGCCTGGTTTTCCCTGGGAAAAGCGCTTCTAAATTGCCTTTTTTGGTCAAATAAAACTGAGTTACTGAGGAGGTCTCAACTCCTCTGTCTTCTGGAAACACTTCGTAAGTGCTGTAACAAGAGCCACCCTAAAACTCTAGTTAGGCTCGAATACAAAGTTTTGCACTGCCCTATGGGTTTTGCAATCCCAAGACAGTGTCCCGGGGTGTTTGGCAGTGACTAGTGTCTTGTGCTGCAAGTAGCCTCACACCTATGAGGGTTTTGGGTGGAATAAAACTCTAGGGTAAGGTAAGTCACTGGTATCCAGCCCTGAAAAACAGGCTGGAAAGAGCAGTGGAGAAATACAATTTGAATAAGTCAATAAAGCTTGCCCAGCTCTTTCCCTAGTTGCTGGCTATTCTTGGGGTGTGAGAAACTAAGCATGGGTAAGATGATGCTGAAAAGATGCTTTTTCCTTCTCAGTCGATGGATTTTTGAAGCCCTTAAGCTTTTCTGCTCTATATGTAATCACTTGTGTATTTTGTTTTTATGAATACTAGGAAGTTATTTCACTCCTTTCAGGTGGCAAACATTGTTCTCTATATATGGTGGTATGGAACAATAACTTTGTACATGAGTACTTCCCAAGGGACACTGCACTTATATAAATAATCTGCAAAGATAAAGACCATAATGGTATTTCAGGTGATTTCATACTAAAATAAGTTTCTCAGCACCTTGAGTTGTGAAATAGGTAAGAGAACAAAGGTCACTGTACATATTTTTGAATACAGAGTTAAGGAGGATAATCTTTTTTCTTATTTTATAGAACATTATAAACATCACTGGTTCCCAGAGAAGCCATGCAAGGGATCAGGTTACCGATGTATCCGGATCAACCATAAAATGGATCCTCTCATTGGACAGGCAGCACAGCGGATTGGATTGAGCAGTCAGGAACTGTTCCAGCTTCTTCCAAGCGAACTCACTCTATGGGTTGACCCGTATGAAGTGTCCTATCGTATTGGAGAGGATGGCTCAATCTGTGTGCTGTATGAAGCTGCACCAGCAGGAGGTAGCCAAAATAACACCAACATGCAAATGGTAGACAGCAGAATAAGCTGTAAGGAGGAACTTCTCTTGGGCAGAACTAGCCCTTCCAAAAGCTACAATATGATGACTGTATCAGGTTAAGATATAGTCTGTGGATGGATCACCTTAAAATGGATGGATAAATTTGGTTTTTACTTTGGGTGGGCACCTCTGGGGATGGATTATGGAATTTAAACCATGTCACAGCTGTGAAGATCTGGCACACGTTACAGTGGTATACTTTAAAGTGACAGTGCCATAGTTTGGACAGTACCTTTCAGTGATTTAATAGCCTGTGAGTCAAAATGATTACAACTTGCTAGGGAGTGAAGATCTAGGAAGGGTCAGTTTCTCCAAGACATCTTACTTAATTTCTACACCAATTCTTTCAACTCCAATCTGTATTTATAAAGTGATTCTCTGCAGTAGGTCTTGCAGAGTAAATTTGCACTATTACATTTATTAATTGTTAGCATTTTTGGCAGCTCAGTAACAAGACTTATTGTTATGAACACGATATACTGGAAATTGTCTTTCAGACTTTTACCTAGCACTTACAAATATGTATAAATGTACATAAGACAAACTAGTAAGTATGACCTGGGGAAATGGTCAGATCTTTATATTGGCCTCAAAAGTAGCAAGTGATCAGAATCTGCCATGGCAACAGGCTTTAAAAAGACCATATAAAGACACTGTCTGAACTGTGGTGTTAGCACCAGCCAGCTATCTGTACATTTGCTAGCTTGTAGTTTTCTAAGACTGAGTAAACTTCTTATTTTTAGAAAGTGGAGGTCTGGTTTGTAATTTCCTTGTTCTTAATTGGGTAAAAGTCTTTTCCACAAACCACCATCTATTTTGTGAACTTTGTTAGTCATCTTTTATTTGGTAAATTATGAACTGGTGTAAATTTGTACAGTTCATGTATATTGATTGTGGCAAAGTTGTACAGATTTCTATATTTTGGATGAGAAATTTTTCTTCTCTCTATAATAAATTGTTTCCTATCTTGGCATTTTAATTAATCTCTTGTCGTGATTACATAGGATCAGTTAAACTATTTTTGTCTCACAGTAGATACAAAGTAGGTACTATAAAGGATAAGAACGTCAATGGCACCCTGGTGCTAGGGAACACTTGATACAGACATGGATTAATGAAGACCTCGTTATGTATAAATGCCTTGGAAGTTTAGGGAAACATGATATTTTACATGTCACTTTAAAAACCTTTTAAAATCAGTCCATGTGGAAATAACTCCAGGGCCAATAATTCCAGGATATGAGGAAAAAGGTACAGAAATAACGTCCACCAAAGATGACTTGAATAAATCCAGAGGATTAAAGTTTACATGGCTTCCTGATGAAGGATATAGCAAACCTAAAGTGTCCATTTTGACCTACTTTCTCACAAGTTCTCAGTTCTTCCCTGATGGATTCCCTGCTCAATAAGAGTTTCTGGGACAAATGTCCTGTAGCCTTATGAGCAGGTTAACCACTCTACAGAAAGGTTGCTCGCCTTTTGCTTTCTTCAGATGCAAGACTTTCACTTTAGAAATCATTAAGATGGGATTCAACAACAGGTATGTAGATCTTTTTTCCCAAATTTAAAAGGTTGGTTGAGGCTAAACTGAGAAGCCCATATTTGTATTCAAAGTTACTGAATGATGTGGAGATGTGATTCACTTAAGCACCACACTAATGTCATTTATATATTATGCACAGTGGTTAGATACACCTGAGAAATTCCTTACCACTTTCTTTACACTTGTTAAAGTGCTGGAGTAAAACTTAAGAGCTTTCTGTTCCTTCTCTCCTCTGTACTTTGTACTGAGAGTGTGTAATAAAAGGCCAACCCGACTTGGTCACTTCTGTTATGGGAACAAATGCTATCATAGTGAAGGAAAAGAAAACAAAACAGTCATTACTTGCCGCCCAAATTTGTGTTAGCTATAGATAAAACTAAACATCAGATTAGCCATGCACACTGTGGCAAGTCCTGCTGAAGTGTAAGCCTTGATGTGATAGTGATGTGTTCTATCTCCAGTTCAGATTTTTGCCTTCTGATTGGTTATGTGACTGATTTATAAGCAAAGTGTAAGACTAAACTATCCTGTTTTCTTACTACTCATTTCCTCCCTAGCAGTTCTTTTGAAAATTCAGCTTTGCAAATATATATGTAGATCATGGTTAAATAAATACTTCAACATTCAGCACTTTTTTTCAGCTGCAATAGTACTGTGTAGCAACATTACTTTCTGAAGTAGAGTGGTGTATAAATGCTACTGAAGCAGAGAATTTTAAAGAGCTGCTCATTATCTGAATCTGGCAATAATAGCTTCAGAATGAGTATGCTTTAAACTATTTGTGTGTTACTCTTTGGTGGAGTCGAAGCTTAGCTTCACATCTTCCTATGTAAAACAAACCAAAAAAACAACAAAAAAACCCACTTTCTATAAGTCAATGCTATTGAAGCAATAGGAATACCCAAAGACACTCCTGTTGTGTTATCTCTCTATAAGCAACGTATAGTATGTCTGAATAGAAATATAAAAAAAATTGAGCTTGGCTGCCTGTAAAGCTATGTTAAACTTTTGTTGACTGTGCTGCCAACATAGCTTCACTTAGTATATAATGGTGCTGCTTATCATTTCTGCTGCACAGTAAGAACAGCAGCAGGAAGGGTGTCTATGTAGTTGCTCTTTGATGTGAGCTATGCAAATTATGAAAGTATCAGCTGTAGGCACTTTCTTTTTGATAAGCTGGGCATAGCTTTCCAGGCCAGCAAGTATTCCATCTGTGAGGCTGGCATGTGACACTGAACTAAGAATGAGTGTGCTCCCTTAGATGGTTAACATTTTAGTCCTTTTATGGTAGGGTGCTTTCATTCATGACATAATTTGTAACTGCAGCTGTAACTAGTAATTGGTACAACCTGTGCCTCAGTTGTTGGGATTTTTTCCAGCTGGATTTTTAAATATACCCCAGTGTGTACACAATGTGCCCTTGTCTGATTTTAAAAATACTTAGCATACTGTGGCAGCAGGACATAGGGAGAACTCCTGAGAGAAGTGGAGTTAGGCTGTACGAGAATTCTGTTGCCCAGCCTCTGCTTTGGTGCAGGTAGAACAAACAATGCACTAAGCTAAATGTTTGTCGTTTGTTTAAGGTGTCTTTATGACACCAGCAAGGCTGATATTTTAACACAATTATTAAATGAGAGCATATTCAAGACCTGCTTGCCAGGTGCAGGTTAAATTAGTTGGACTTTCTTTGTGAAGCACTGAATAATTTTGTTGCTCTGTGGGTGTTCTGAGGGTGCGCTTGGCTGTACACAACTTTAGTATTACAGCTTTTCTTAGATTTACTTTCTGCTCTGCTGAAACTTGTTGACCATTCAGTGAATGTCTTTATGAAGTGTATAATTGCCTTCCAGTTTATGCCAGGTGAGCAAATGTTTCTGGTTCTTACAGTGTGTTGCCTTGCTGTGGCTTGTGTGAGATCCTACACACCTGAGATTACTTTTTGGTGTTTTATGTCTGGCAATGATGCTCCTATAGAGAACTGTATTATATGTATCCTATGGGAATCTCTGTCCTTCTAGTCTTTTACAATTGTTTTTCTTTTTTCCTGATTAGGCCGGAGAGATACATGGCTTAAGCAATTGTTCAGACCACGAACTTTTTCCTCCTGTAGGTCTTAAGGTCATTCTTGGGTCTGAATAGAGATATAAAGGCTTTCGTTCAATTACTAATATTATTGATTTTAGTTTTCTATTTTTCTACAGACTTGCAGGATTTTCTGGTAGATCTGTATGAAGGCCTCATCCTGCTGTAGGATTTTCTTGTAATTGATTTGTTCTGTCAGTCTACTTGAGAATTAGGAAATAACCTATGCAAAGTACTGTTCTGATATGAAGATATCATCATTTTGTTGTATCCTTATGGTTTTATATTGAATCAGTAGGATAAAAAAGTGTCTCTTCTGGTCATCACTAGAGATATTCTTCTTGGATCAGAAGGTCGGGTTGTGCTGTCTCTTGTCATAGCTAGTGGCGATCATTCTGAAGGCTAAATATTGTTAAACCTCTATACTCTCAACTGCCTTCAGTTTAAATGGGAAAAGGTGTAACCTGATAATTTGGAAGCAGAGGGAGCTGTACTGTAGTAGGACCTTACAAAACAGTTTAGTGATGTGCAAAACAAAGAATCCAGTTAATGTTTCTGGAGTGGTTAGTTTGTGCTGATGCTTGTAAACATTTTTGTCACCAAATTAAGCAGATGTCACTGAACATGGACACCAAATCCATGTAAGGTGTCCTTCTAATTAGCCTTGCTTACTTGTGCTCTTAAAATATGATCTCTTGTTATTGCACTGGCTAGCAATGCATAAGATGAAGAACATTGCTTCTTTTCTGTGCATCTCTGTAAAGCTTATTTCTGAATTTCCATAAATCAAGTAGCACTCTACATTTTCCAGAGTTTCCTCTACTTGATGCCATAATTTTTAGTAAAAAAAGTTTATATTGGCAAAAGTTGCCACTTGACTGAAGAACGTTAAAGGTGTTTTTAGTTTAAAGAATGAAACATGTATAGACTGGAGATAAATAGCTCGCCTAAAAAGGAATGTATATTTACACATTCTTGGTGTAATAGCAGAGGTTATTTTTACATGTTTCACATTTACATTCCAGTGTGGCATAAAGCGAACATTGTGAAGCAGGATGTTAATTCAGTGGCTTTCAAGGGTTGGTAGAGCAAGTCAGGCTTAGACAGTAAATGCCGTATTAATGGTTAGCAGTGACAATTTCATCAACATAGGAACTGCAGGGTATAATTAACATCAGTTGCTTTGACACCATGCTCTTAATGTATGGTTTCAACCTTTCTTTCAGTTGCAGTTGGAGAATGTACTGTGACAAATTATTGCTGATACAAAGTAGGTCAACAGTAAAATGGCTGACTTACCATAAATGAACAGATCTAAATTATTGTAACTTTATGTCCAGTTAAATTTTCTTAGTGGTTAAGTATGGTGCCCTTGTATTTCTAAAGCCTTATATTCAGCTTTCCCTAGTTTTTTATTTCTTAACCATTGAATATTTCAGTCTGGACAAGAACAGTGTTTCCTTCCAGCTGCTGGGAGAAATCCACATGAGTAGTAATGCTGTATGTGGAACAACAGATATTTGCCCTTCTAATATTGTAATTCTGTGTCTGCAAAATTGGCAAGGAGAAATGACTCTACAATGATAAAAGACAAGAAGAACTCTAAGTTTTGGGGTTTTCTCCACTGACAGTGACCCATGACAGCATACAAGGAAGGGAAATAGCACTTTAATATTATTGGATGAGAAAAATCCCAGGCTGAGGGAGTCTCAAGGACATTTATGTTTATGCATAGGGAAGCATTTTTACCTTGTGATTCCTGTGTTCAGCCACTCAGTGTCTCATCATGGCTTGTTACAACCTTTTAAAGTTTTCTTGAGAGGTATAGCTTTAGTTGATGCTTTTACCTCTTATGTGCCAGAAAATGGCCTCTAGCTTTGCAGTTTCTCTGCGGTGTTCTAGAATCCGGTCTGATTGTGTTATGTGCCTATTATTTAAGAGAATAAAATCATAAATATGTAATGTATTACAATTTAAAGGGTACAAGGGAGGAGACCTTTAGCATTTGTGGAACTGCTTTGAATATAGGCAAAGAGTGGCAATGTCTGAAATGCCAAACAATAGGGTAGGGGCTGGGGATGCTGGCTTGCTTTCACTGTTGCATTCCTAGACTGCAACAGTTACCTAAGTGGCTGTAGTATAGAAGTGAGACTTGGGTACTGCTTTGAGCTCCCACATCAGCTTGAAGACAAATTTCTAGTACTGATACTATCATTTGCTGACACTGGTTGCACATAAGATTCAAAACAGCATGCCCTTGCTGCTCTGTGCTCTATAAAATTCAGTAAATTTTAAAACTTAAGAGCAAGTAATGGTTTCTTTCTAGAAGTTTTACTGACCACAGGTCAATTAACAAGTTTATTGTACTTTAAGAACAATATTGAAAGACAACATTCCTTCCAGGAGTTGGAGTTTAAACAGAGTTTTGTTTATATACCTATACACAGAGGCACACACATAAATTTGTTGTATAAATATAAATATATATTTATTTACTAGAGCCTTTTTCAGTGGGTCATCTTTATGTTCCTGCTTGTTGCGATTAAAATTCACATTCCACTGCAGATGTTTTGTAGATTGTAAATGAACACAGATGGGTAATAATGACCCTCCTTATTCACTTTTTATGTTGGAATTAACAGGAACATGTATTCCTACTTCCCTATTTTCTCTTTCAATTTTATAAATGCGATTTTGAAGCTAGACTGAATTTGCTAGTCAGCTGAGCAGATTTTTAAGATTTTCTTTCTAATGCAATATGTAATTGTGTAAAGCAATACATCATGTTTGCAATCATGTAATCGATTTAATACTATGCTGAAATTAAATGGAAGTAAAATGAAGATACTCTTAGAATCTTAATTTTATTTTATATTCATGCTGATAATTTGAAAAATAGACTTCTCTCTACTTTCTGGTAAGCAGTTTTGTCTGAAAAATCAGTAAAACATCCATTTCAGTTGAGCCTGGCACCCTTCCCTACATGGGGGGACCAAAACAGTTGCTTCTGCCTAGGAAGGTTCAAGCTCTCTGATGTGTAGCTTAGAACTTTGTTTACAGGTGCAAAAGACCTCTGTATCATAACTGCGAAATAAAATCAAGCTGCCCAAGTGTGGTACACTTAATGCTCTAAAGGTACTAGTGATTTTAACCAACCTTTGCGATTCCATCTTTAAATTTATCTTGGATTATAATATTATCTCTTTTTAACCCCCAACTGCTTTCTTCCTTTGTCATTTGCAGCCTACAGTCTAACTCTCCTGCTTGCAGTCAGTGTAAGGTCGTTCTGTTTGTAGACTTCAGATCGTTGGGGGAAAAAAAGCTAAGGTAGTGGAAATGGCAGCATCAGTCTGAATCATGATGACAGTAAAGCAAATGATGAATTTAGTGCCATGTTTATAAAGGAACTGGTTGTGTGTGACTAAGGTACTAGACTGTAAATTTTGAAGGTATTTATCATGCCGTATTTGCTGTCTGGATGTATTTAACACAGGTGAGGTTTTGTAATGTGACTGAGGAAAACAATGTTGTGAATATGTAAGTACTTTTCAGAAGGACACCTAAACAAATATAGCTGCTTGATTGTTTGTACAAATGTTCTTTGACTATTTTCAAAGCTTGTTGCTTTGAAAGAAGTCTTCTGCTTCGGTCGCTTGCAGAAGTGACAAGTCCTGCGTCACAAATAGTGGAACGCTAACTGAATACTGAAAGTTGCCACAAATACTCAGTAGAAAAATATGTGCAAGAGTTGTAAATCTGAAATCACTGTTAGTAGAACTTAGGGGAGTTAATTCCAAATCTAGCTGAAATGTGTACAAGACATCTCCTGAATTATCAGACTAATGTAACCCCATGACTAATTTTGCAATACAAATACGCTGATTTCTTTTTCTTGCCCCTTTTTGGTACATACTCCTATCTATATGAACAACCCTTCCTAATCATTTTACAATTGATAGAAGGAAAATTGGTTTTCCAACTTGTTTTGCAGCCTTAAAATCTAAGATCCCAGTTCTTTGTACATTCTTAATTTTACCATCATGAATACCATGAAGTCTCTTGACTTATTCATGTGAATGTCTCATGCCCTTCAGTATTTTCAGGGATCAAGTACATGTCAAAAGCCTTTTCAGTGAGGCAGAAATGTGTTTTTTTATTATTTCCATAGGCATTGGAAGGAACATTAAAATTCTAATTATTGACTGAAAAGGAACTTTCCTCTTTATTACTGTAGAATGGAAACACTGAATAGGCTGAAAAAAGAATGTTGCACACCTACTGCATCATGATCTCATTTTCAACATGATTGCCACGGTATTTGCCTGTTCCAATGTTCATGAGTCAGACTCCAATATGTGATTTGCCTAAAAGTAATAAATGTCAGTGTTTTTATTTACAATCTGCCTTTGAAGATTTAGAAGTCACAACTTCAACATTTTTTTTCTACAACTATGAAGACTGCAAATTATCTGTACCTTTTTCTTTTAAATGAAAGATGAAAACTTCAACAGATGTGTTAGTAGGTCTGACCTAGCAGTGGGTTAGGAGAAAACTACCCAAACCTGCTCATTCCACCATTTTGTCAGAAATGATCATTCTGGCAGGTGGGCTTGCAGAAAAAGTGTACATGGTACATTCCTTGGCTATTGGCTGTTACATTCGTTGGTCAAAATTCATTCAAATTGTTAGGGATGGTAGAACTGTGCCATGTCAGACTGCAATGCCTGAGACGTGGCGGGCGCGCAATGCAGCTGTCACATCTGCCGGGGAGATAGCAGCCTCTGGCAGGGGTTGAAGCTGATGCCTGAGGGTGTTGGAAACATTGCGAGGTTCACTCCTGTGTGAGTCCTGGAACTGTTGTTGTCACGTGATGCCGAGAGCTGGGATGTCAGAAGCCAACGTGCTTGTGCTGAAATTTCAGGAACGGGTCATGTATGATTTGTGGGGGAGGGAAGGGAGTGGAGAGAGCAAAAGACCAGACAAATAACCCATATGGTGAGTCAGTGGGAAAGAACTGAATGTAATCCCAGCCCAATAATGACTCATAGTCCTCTTGTTTATAGTTCTTGGGAGAGTGTCTGATCACATGGGCTATAATATACACATTTATATACCGTCCTTTGGGACAAACGAGGGAATGTGCAGGAAAAAAAAAAAGCTTTTAATTTTAGCTTACCTCTTTCTTGTGTATATTTGAGAGTTTCCATTTACTCTAAATCTCAGTGCCCCAGGCTCCTGTGCTAGTGAGCCTTGAATTAAGCCTACTTACTAGGAATCTTGCAAGCATATCATAGCTGCTTTTAGGATACCTCCAGGAATGTGGGGCGCCGCTTTGCAGCGGTCATGTTACATGCTTGTTAAGTAGCATGTCAGTGGTAGTTTGTGAAATGGACTTTGCGCATTCCCAATTCCGTGGATAATCCTATCCTTCATCTTTATGGTCCTTGAGTTTGGTATGTGCTTGACTGCATCCACTGTTACTATATATTGCTTGAATCCAAGATAAACGGCAGTGCTGATATGCTGGAGTTAGGTTCTCAAGTGATTAGTTTCTCTGCAGCCTGCTGTCCAGATGTAGTTGGAGACAGTGTGGATCCAACATAGGCTGCAGATAACATACGGTAAATGGATAGGGGGCTGCAGTGATTTACAAGGTAGCTATTCTATCTGTGGGGGTTAATGTAAACTGCAAAGGACCTTGTGGCTAATAATTTCAAAAGAAAGAATTCCTTTCAGTGGAAATTATTCTGAGAGAGGAAATTGGTTTTGGTTGGCTGTTCCAATGGTGGATCTGCACTGCACTACATTGTCAGAAATGTTCAGGTTATTTAAAATGTTTAACAGTTCAGTTGTTTATATGCCACATATACCCACAGGTTAGTTCATGCAAATATGCAAGAACTAATTACTATAAATGTGAGGCTACAAAAAAAGAGTAAATACAAGTACCTCATTAGTATAAAAGAGAAGATTGGAGTGGCTTCAAATGTGTGAGAAGATTCTGCAAATGCCCTAGTATTATTAAACAGTTATTATCATGTAATATTTATGGGGAAAATGGTGGACACGAAAGTCAGGAAAGCACTCTCTTTCCTTCTCCCTGGCAGCTTTGAGAGAATTCTTCGATTTGGACTTTCTATCTGAAGTTCTGCTCTTTGGAGAAGTGGCAGCTGAGAGGAGAGAACTGGAGAAACTTGACTGCAGAAAGTTAAGTGAAAGTCTGAAGTTAGGGCACAGTAAATTTCAGTTAAGTTATTAAAAGCTAAAGCCATGAATGAATGTCCTTTTTTGTACTAACTGTGGCACAGCTCTCAGATCTGTTTGGATTAAAATTAATTTGGTTGATTTTTATCAGGAGTAACGGGTTGAACCACAGGTGGGGAAAATAATATGAGGGAGGCTAGGCACTTCTTTCTCTGGTGCCCTGCATCCAACTGAGAGTGTTCTCCATGGCCAGTTGGCTTATCTCTCCCAGCATTAACTGTCTACAGTCATCTCTGTGCCTGAGTCTGAGATCTCATCCCTAGGCTCTGCTTACTGTCAGTGGAGAGAAACAGACCCCTTTATGGGAAAATCCTCAAACTGATTTCTGAGGCCTGTGCTAGAAGGGATGCACTCTAAAATAAGCGCTGGTTTCATAAAAAAGAAGGTGAGACAGCTTGCTCAGATATCACCATCTGCATTTAGTTAGAGCAGTCTCACCTTCTCCTGAACAAAGTCCTTCATGTGATTGTTTAATGTGCTTTAACTTGAAGTATATTGATTTCATACCTGTAATTACTATTTTTTATTAACTTTTACAGCCTGAAATGAAGAACTTGCTCTGGTCACATACTCATTTTGCAACCCTGTGGAACTGCAGTACCTTAGAGGAAATCATTAGCAATATGTTTCCTGAATTTCAGGAACATGCCCTCGTGCAGTGGGAACAGTGGAAATTTTTTTCTGAGAAGCAGCAGGGTTTGGCTCTTTCCATGGCAGCTTCTCATGCTCTGTGCCCATGGGTTGCCCATCCTACTCTTATGAGAGGAGGAATATAGCTGAACACTTTTCTCCAGGAAATTTTGCTCTAGGTGCTAATTTATACATATTATTTTCTTGCTGTAAAGAACAGGAAATAAGTATTTCTTTCAGTTCTCTACTCATGCTTCTCTCAGTTTTCAAAAGTCAGTAAAACAATTGCTAAACATAAGGGGCCAAATGTCTGCTAAACATAAGGGGCTGGTGTCAAGGTAAAATGGCTCATCTGAAGTCACTGGATTCACTTTGGATTGACATCCGTCTAACTGCTAAGCAAGTTAAACTCACAAAGAATAAATTTAGATGTGCAGTTCCCTTGAAAAAAGAGTATTCTGACAGGACCTCAGTGTAGGTCTCTCCATGTTTCTTCTCTTCTCTTCTCTTCTCTTCTCTTCTCTTCTCTTCTCTTCTCTTCTCTTCTCTTCTCTTCTCTTTTCTCTTCTCTTCTCTTCTCTTCTCTTCTCTTCTCTTCTCTTCTCTTCTCTTCTCTTCTCATTAGCTACACTGAGTTTACACATAAAACACACTGGAGTGATTTGGTTTTAACTGCCAGGCGCTCAGATACAGCTCCCTGTGCTGGGAGCAGACCTGGACTCTCTTGCGCGGTGGCTGTGGTGGGCAGGTGAGTTGCTCTGCAGGCCAAATTGTGCTTCCGATGCCACTGTGTGGGGTTTGGAGAGGAAGAGCCTATTGCCAGCGAGCGATCTGAGGAATCACAAGGTGGAACAGTCTGTGTTTTGTTCAGGCGGTGTTGCAGGCCCACAGGAGTGCAAAAGCACTGGCTGATGGTGGCAACCAGCTTGCAAGGGAAGTCCTCTTCCCGCATCTGGGGAAGTGCCTCGTGAAGGCAGTTGCTGCCATTTTAATGTGGTTATTCTGAATTGAACTGTGCTGGGCCATACATGTTGCCAGCCGTACTTGGCAGCCTTGCATAGATTGCATGTGCCATTTGAATATTGTTTCTAGTGCTGCTTCTGGCTTCCTGTGAGACTTTAAGGGATTTACATGACATTACTTTACCTTAGTAGCTAGAGATCACATAGCTATTCACTCTCTGTAACCCGCTAGTGAAGATGCCAACAGTTAACCATATGGAGTCAGATTTGGAGACAGTAAAACTGACTTCACTCTTGGCAGTTGCAAATCATTATCATGTTATCTCTGACTTCTTGGACATCCTTTTGTGCATGCAAGGGGCCCGTTGCTGCCAGGCGTCAGGGTACTAAAATACAGAGGGGCAGCTGGGAGCCAGGGCAACGCTAACATTGCCTTTATGAAATCACAAAATGAGCTTTGAAAGTGACAGGGATTTCCCATGTTTTTTCTTGCTTGGGCTAACCCTCCTCCAAAGTGCCTTCCTCCTTTTCGCTCCATGAAACCCAGAGGATTGCTCATACTGAATCGGCACCTTGTGAAAGGCAGCTGTCGCATGGGACGGGTGCAATGCTTACTCATCGCAGTCAAGGGCAGGCCGGGTCACTAAAGGAGCAGAAAGCAATAGATAGGCTGCTAGAGGTTTCCCTTTTTTTAGGTGGTGCAGCAAACTCCACCTTATCTTTCTTTTAATGTGTTGTAAAATGAAGCTGCCTCCTACTGCTGTTTATTTGTCCAGCCACTAACATTTAATATCAGTGATGGTGAAGAGGATCATCTTCACAGTTCAGTACAAGAGAATTGACTTTCATTGTTTCTCATCAGTTGTTTTCTATTTGTGTTTCCATTAAGTGACGGGAGGGGTTCTTTTTGTTTTTATCTTGTGGGACTTTGCATTTCACACTTGGCTGCAAAATGAAAGTTAAACATCGCCTTTCATTTGCGCCTTTGGATATTCAGTGACCATACAAAACCCCCCAGTATCATACTTTTTTCATTGTGATACATAGATATGGTCATGCAGTGAGTTGTAAATTAATACTCTTAGAAATAAATAATTGTGGGTTATTTTGTCTTGTTTCTCAGAGTAAGTTGCTTTTCAATCTTGACTTGATGTCTATACTTCTGAATTCTAATGGGACATGTGAGTTAAATGCAGTAAAAACTTTCTCAGTTGACTACTGTGATTCACATTATGAGGAATAGACTGTTGATACCTCGGATTAGAGGGAAGGATGCTACAGATTATTGCAGATGAACTTCCTTTGTACTACTGGCAATGTAAGAGTGTGTTGTGATTTAATTTTTTTAGATAAGGTCAGTTCCAGCTCTCATCAAAGGACATTCCAAAGTGGTACTTGATTTCAGAGAGAATGGGATTTGGCTGTTGTTATTCTGACACACAGAACTTTAATTTGTTTTATTTTTCCTAGTCATGATAACTATGTTAAGAACCACGTAATGTACCAAAGAACACAATAAATGGAACAGAACTAGATGTTCTCAGAAAGACTGTCAATGGAGACTCATCGTTGAACGGAAATGATTCTAGCAAAGTCCTGAAGGGACCGGTACTGCAAAAATGCTATTAAACATTTTCATTTATGATTTGAAAATACATATAAAATCTCTGCTCTTAAAATGTGTATATGCCACAGTTTAGAGGGGCATAAAACAAGGACAATAAAGTGCTGATACTGAGTGATCTATACTGCTTGCTAAGCAGTCTGCTCATGTTACATTTGACCTTATTGAAGCGTTCAGAATTATCCACGTAGAAGCAAGAAACACAGATCTTCTAGCTATGCAATGGGAGACTATCCTCAAAATCAGTGACTCTGGAATGAACTTGCATCTCAGCACGATGTTATGGTAAAATGGGCTTAGTGAGACACTTGGGTGTATAAAAAGCGGTGGGAGAAAAGGTGTGATTTTAGTCTGGAACATGGCAGTGGCATGACTGGTAGTAGAAAATGACTTTCTGTGCTGATGTAATTATCAGTGAAAGGATCTCAGAAATTGTGGAGAGTGCAGAGTGGTTTCACCAAAACAGCATCAGGGTGTGTTCCTGGCAAGTTAGACCTTAGCACTGAATTCTGGTTAGCATATCAAAAAGACATGACTGAGAAGCCAAGTTACAGCCTAAAACGACCTTCCCAGAATGAAGTACTGGGTGATAGAGAATTCCAGAGCCTTGTGGAGAAGGAGATAACAAGAAGTATAGTCTGGGAAATGCCTGAATCCAGGCATTTGTCAGATTGGAAGTGGATCACACAGTTTTCACAAACAGAGGGTTTAAGTCTTCGAGCAGCCCACCAGAGGAAGCAAAGTGCCTCATTTCCTGATGTCTGCAGATCAAGACCATGGGACTTTCTGGTAGACGTGTTTAAGGCAAACATGAGTTACTAGGTTCAATATGGCGATAAGTAGATGAGATGTGGCAGCTTGTGATACATGAGAGGTTGAAACAATAGAACAGCTAATAAAATACTAGAACATTAGGCCCTTTATTTGTCCTTAAACTCTGAGTTTACAAATATGTAAACTCCCAAATTTGGACTATTTTCTCATTTGTGCCTGCACCCCTGAGCAGTAACAGGCTGTACTGTGCTGTGTCTTGGCAGTCATTCTTTGTATATGGGCCTATGGTCCATTAGAGACGTGTAGATTTTTTTAGATAGGTTATAGGACTATTAAGGGATCATTCTTTTCTTAGAAGGGAAAAACTCTTCTTCCATTAACAGTAATGATGCATGCACACTTAGAGGCACTCGCTATGTTTTCAAGGGCCGCTAAAGCTAAAGTGTTTTCAGGTCTGTTTCTCTAACAAGTTGGAGGCTTGTTTTCTACTTGTGGACTATACCTTTTAAAATACTTCTTAGTATTACCGTGTTTCTGCGGAGTCAACTCCTCTACTACTAAGGAAGTGAAGGAATGTTAGAAAATTTCTGCTCTGGGCAGACATAAAATAGCACACAGACGTTGGTGGCATAAAGTCGACTGAAAACAAAACACTGTGTGTTCACCTGAACTGGTATAGGAAGACTGGTGGAAGGGTGCCCAAAGGATTGGAAAGGCAAAGGTACTTCTCCTGCTCATTTGACACTGTTAATATTGTTATCTTTCAAAGATAACACTCTCATTGTTTTTGATGCCTATTCCTTTGCTTACATTATGTTATCATTTTGGTAGCTTAGTGAATAGAGGATAGGCACCGACCATCAGCTGTCACTTCACAGCAGGCAAAGTAGTTACTTGCATCAGATTCCAGGTGGCTTTTGGCCCGCTCTGCCTTTAGTGTCTTATTTTGGAACTGACAATAGTATTGAAAAACAGAAACTTGTTTGATCTTGCCTAAGCTAAATGAGTTTTTTTATTATTATTATAAATACATTAGTGACTAGAAATGAAAACCAAGATTGGGCCCTAGGTGCTTAGGCACTGGGCATAAATGAGGGAAAGATTTCCCCCAGGAAGAAGTGTATAAGCTAAATAGATGTGGTTGTAAAGAAGTAGCATTTTACAGGTGTTGGCCAAACTACTGTTGTGTGACATGCCATAGGGAACAGGAAAGGAACACAGGTTATCCAGCTGCCTTAACTGTGTGTCTTTCTTATTTCAGCAGTTACAAAACTCAGAGCTGATGGATTTGCCTTGATTTCTTTTTGCTTAAACACAAACTCAAACAGAGAAGGCTAAATGAAAGAGCAGCTTTTGTGTTTTACCTGTACCGTCCATGTTTTCACACTTTGTCAATCTCTGTCAAGCAAATCCAAATTCCCGTTACCCAGGCATCTTTGTGAACCAGTCAGATCCATGCAAGTGATCACTCCTAGGTTCAGTCCTGCAGATGCTGCATTAATAAACATGAGATGGGGGTCTCTGCATTTTGTCTTTGAGGTTGGGAAGCAGTTAATTTTGGAAGTTTACAGCTGTTGTTGGTTTTAATGACAATGTTTCATTCAGATCTTTCTGCGTCTCAGAACTGATCCTACTATTTTTCCAGGAATGTTACTTTTTATTTATTTTTCTTGAAAGGTCCATAGAGATCTCAATCATTTATAGTGAAAGAGGTAATTCCATTTAGTTCCTTCAAAGCAGGGGGCTGAAGGCCAACACAGTGCCTGTTGTTCTGCAGCTGTAAGGGTGGAAAACAGCTAACCTGGCCCTTGAAAAAATGGCTTAAATTACAGTACTGAGAGATTCTGGGTGCTTGATTAGAGGGATTTCAGGGACCTGGAAGCTTATGCACTGCCATTGCAGCGGTTTGCTTGCCAGAGAGAGCAACCTTTGTACATTCTCCTCCTGCATTTGGGTTCATGGTAAACATGCTTTTGCTGATTTCTCAGTGTTAAAGAAGTGTTATGTCATCACAAATAATGTAAAAAATCACCGTTAGGGAAGTTATATATATTTAGAGGACAAGCCACACAATGGAAAGAAATGTTCAGATTGTCCAAAAGAAAAAAAAAAATTCTTGCTGCTTCTAGAAAGCTTTAGCAAGTTTCCAAATTGAAAACATCCTGAAATCAGAAATCTACATGGTTTATTTAGGAAATGTTGGAAGCAAAGGTTTCTGTATTTCTGACTTTTTTTCTTCATTTCTACGTGTCAAAATTGTTCACTCAGTCCAAATCCGCAAAGCTTTTGGTATCTTTGAAGGAAGATTTAAGGTGTTTTCTTTTCTTCGAACAAAGAAAAAAATATCAACAACAAAACTTCAATTGTATTTTTACCTGTCGTCTTATGATTTTCCCTAAAGCCCTAAAGAAAATGAAAAACTACTTCTTCAGGTACTTCACAATGCTTATAATTTGAGGATCAATTGTGTAGAGCTGGCAACAGTTCTGCTGCTAACTTTCCGAGAGACCATGTTTTTGTTCCACAGAGCTTATCCTTAAAAGCTAATAGGAAATTTCACTTACTAATAAGTGATTTATTTCTATCAGTACTAAGAGAGCTATCTTAAGATTAGTATGCCAGCATGCCTTGAATGATGGTAAATAAGGGGCTGCCTGTTATCTTCTGTCTGGGTGTGTTGCCTTGAATGTTAAGCCAAGATCAAAACCTTAGTTTCAAGCTTTAGCCCCCTTCCATTTGCCTTGTTGAAACCCTAAATATAGGCTTAAGTGTCCTGCAGATGGTGTCCTGAAGCTTATTGTCAAGGGTCAGCTCTGAGAAGCAAGTCAGGGCTCAGGTCGCCATGCAGTATAACCATTGCTTATCCTGGGACAGGAGGAAAGAGGAGAAATCTGGAGTCCTGCTGAAGTTTTCCTCCTTTGCTTCACATTTGTTCTTGGTATCAGGTGGCCAGGGCACTGCCGATCAACTGCTCGCAATTGGGGATAGGAAAAAGGAAAATAACCCTGTGGGCAGGACAGGCTCAGGGCACTGGCAGGTTTGCTGGGACTCAGCCCAGGGCTCTGAAGTGGGCTTCGACCCAATGCAAACAGAGCCATACTGACCAGGCTGTGGCATAGCGTGGTCTGGGAGGGGTAGCTTAAAGATAATAGTGCTCATTCTTTTCTGCTTTTTTAAATGCTAGTGTTCTTGAGGTTATAATTAATCTATAGTATTGCCACTTCTTACACATAATTATTTTTTCTGTTTAATTTTGGCAGTGCTAGTGCACATAACTGGATGTTCTGAAAAATATGTTGACAATAAAACACACTAAACGTAGTGGTAATTAGAGGTAATCTCAAACAAGGCTCAGGTTTTGTAACAACATGTTAAAGGCAAAAGAAGCAAAAATGCACTGTAGGAATAGCTGATGTTCCCTTAGAATAGGGTGTTTATGTGTGTGCAGCAGTCAGATAGCTATCCTGCAAAACACCCAGCAAAGGGCAGTGCTACTATCTAACTGACATATCACCAGCTCTGCTTCCTGCTAAGGGTGCATGAACCTGTATTCTACTGCTGGACAAAGACTTTTGGTGCTTTTGGTTGGTTGGTTGGTTATTTGTTTTTTTCTTTTTTTGGGGGGGGGGGGAGGGGGATTCTTTTGACCTCTTGTACCTATGTAACGAGTAAGTCAAGATCATCCAGCATGAACAGTTGGAAAACTATTGGAAATATATCAGCTCAAAAATTCACTTCTTCTGAAGCTGTGGGCCACTACACACCAAATATAAATAGACTAGAACAGTTAATAACCTGATCAGGCTTTCACATGGGATGTAGGAGACTCAAGCTGAAGCCATTTTTCCTCTAACCTTGTGGCCACCAGTCTGTGTTCTAGGGTTCTGTGGAAAATGTCTAAATATGAAATATTCATTGGGAAATACAGTGTACATGAGGACTAGAACTATGAGACTATTTTAGGGATCATTCTCTTTCTCTTTCATTTTGAATCAAAATTTTATTCTAGACCTGAGAAACCAATTCTTTCTGAACATTTTTATCAGAAGTA
Organism: Apteryx rowi; assembly: GCF_003343035.1. Lineage (NCBI taxonomy): Eukaryota > Metazoa > Chordata > Aves > Apterygiformes > Apterygidae > Apteryx > Apteryx rowi. Next base: position 567,677 of record NW_020447719.1, read on the forward strand.
GGTCATTCTCATGTAAAGTTTCAGTTTCCATGAATTACCATCTTTTACAGTGTGGAAAAAAATTTCCTTTTAGTACTGCTTAGTAGAGTTATTTAGCTCTTTGCCATAGAAAGGTCTTTGTCAGCTGGGGTCCCAGTCTGGTGTTGAGGGAAATGATGCATCCTGGTAGATAGGATACTTAGACTCAGGAGGTTTGGGTTTAATTTCTGGCTTCATTTTCAGACTGAGGGACAGGGGCCAGTTTGCTTCCCTTGCCCCAGTGTTGTCATCTTTGAAACTGAGAATACCAGTGCTGATCTCACTCATAGTGTGCTTCAGAATCTGCAGATGGAAATGCTACATGAATATTTTAAGTGTTTATTTTATGCATGTTCCAAGGCAACATTTTGTATCAGTAAATTTCAACGATTGGGCTCTTCCAAACATTTAATTTTATTGGCACTTGTGAATAATTGAACCATGTAGAAGAGAAGATAGTACCTTATAGTGGCTTCTTTTGCTGGAAACCAGAACTTGACCCATAGTAATGCATCTTCTAGGGGTCCTTTGCCTTTTGCTTGGGAAATGGCATGGTTTATCCTGAAACCAGACCACTGTTACTGAATCACAGTGACATGAAAAGGTGTCAGGTTTGAGGTAAGCCTGTTGACTGGGATCTGCCCTCTAGATTCACAAAAGAGCTGCAAGTCCAGTGCATGAATATGACCAGATTACCCTGTAATCACTCATAGTTTTGTAGTTGTCTTTGTTTGCGACTGCGCAGTGCAGCTTCAGCCTATGTGAATGAGGGGGCTCTGTTGCTTTGCATCAACTGGTGATTTGCCTTATGATTTCCCTCTTCCTACTCTTGCCTCTTATTGTGACACCTTATGGGTGGTGTTGACTCCAGAACATTTGACCCATATTAATGTGAATGACTTTATGCAGGCATCAAGCACTTAAGTAAATGTCACCAATCAACATGTTCTTTCAATACACAGTGATGTCTTGTTTTACCTATTTACAGCTCTTTCTGATATTGTGAGCATGTCTGTCTCATCTAATAAAACAACAAAAGCATGGCTCTTTCATATCCTGACAAAATGCTTTTCAATTAATCTGTGTTAAAGTAATATAATTTAGTTTATTTTAAACATGTAAATTTTTTTTCTTCATCATGTTAATATCTAAATCAATATTTTGTCTTTCATTCATTTTTTTTGTTTATTTGCTTGTTCTCTCCAGACACAGGTACTGTAGTTTTCAGATAACAATTAGTGTTTCTTTCTCTCAAAAAATCATGTTAAAATGATATCCTGCAGCTCTCTGTTGTTTACATAGTATTAGCACAGGGAAATACTACTTTCAGTTTGATGCATAAAGCCCTCCTTGTCTCTTGTGCCTTTTGTCTGTAGGCTATTATGCATGTGACTAAAACCATGCATGACTTGAGCAAATGTTTGAATAGGGTTCTTGTGCAGTAGGACTGTATAAGCCATTAGGCGTACCCTCTTTAACCTGGTAATGAAAACATTGTGGTACATTTGGTGGCACAAAGTGGAGTAAAATTGCTTTTGTGGAAGCAGCACAAATAGCATTCTAATTTGGTTTTGTTATTGTGCACATGCGTGTACTGCATACTGCTAGAAAAATTATCTGGCAGGACCAAGCATGAAAAGTGTTAAGGCTGTTGGAGTTCTGGGATGAAAGCTGGGCTGAAAAGAGATAAAAAATGTATTATGTTTTCAGTTCTGAAATTTGAAATCAGTATTATTTTGTCATTTTTGTCATCACAGCCCTGAAATCTGTTAGCTGGCATGTGAAACTGTTGCTAGCATTTTTTCTCTCAACTTATAAAACCTTTTGTAAAAGAGCATTGTTTTTCTTTCCTCTCTCTGTATGTAATGAATACTACAGTAGGGACTTGAATTTTGCTGTGGGAATGAGAAAAACATGGGAAGCTGCTGTCTGCCAAGCTATTTCCTTAAGGATCCACTTTACATGCTGCCAAATCGATGACCTGTCAGGTGTAGTTATGTGGCATAGCAATGATATGAGGTCAATCAGATGAAACCAAGGTATGTATTCCCAGTAGACACCAGTTATCCATTTCTGTTTAACATTGTCAAACTAAATTTACTTTGGTACAGAGCATCCTCTCTCAGTTTAATCTCTTTTTAGATGTGAGTAACTCTGCATCTAATTTGCGAAATTCTTAAAATGGAAAAAATTATTTCATTTATTTTGCTTTGTCTTGAAATAGTATACTATACGTATACGATTTTGTTTTTCAACACAAAACCATGCTTGCTATATCTATTTGCAACTCTCCTTAATATTGAGAAAATGTCTATTTCACCCAATAAAAAGAATTTTTGGGTTTTTTTGAGATAAAAGTGAGATGGTTTTCAATAATCTATTCTACAGTAAGATAAATTTATTATCTCTTAAACATATATGTATTTTCTTATAAAATGCAACGCAGTAGGTATAACAAATTTGTTTTGTCTTGAAAGACCATGTGTGTGATCCAAAATAAGTACAAGTTGCATCTGTAAATTAATATTCTCAAATGGAGTCCCTTCTCATTGTATCCTAGAAAACTTGCATCTTACCGATGTTCCAAACATTTTGATACAAGCAGAGAAATTATTAAAAGAGATTTACGATTTTCCTTTTTCCTAAATAAAATGAAACAAATAGTGCTGTTAGGCTGATGACTGAGACCGCTAAACATTAAAAACAAACACACATTCTGAATACTGTATACTGCATACAACATATCAATGCAACGGGATTTTTAGTTACAGAATGTATCTCATTGAAAGTGGAAGACATAAATAATTCAGTGCAGAAACTTAAGATCTGGATTTAAAAAACTGTACTTCTCAAGTAAAGTTACAAGAAATGAGAAAGAAAAAAGGTTTATTAGAAAAAATGAGAGATTGAAGTAACAGGAAACTAAAACTGAAACTTTATAAAATATATATAAATTATCTCATTCTGAAATGCGAACACTTTGGCAGGAAGCTCCTCTAAGATTTATATAAAAAATCTCTGTTTTGTTTTCAAGATGTTGTAATTCATCCTTAATTTACTGTCTTGCTGTAGATATTCTAAACACTATAATCTGAGCACAAGTTAGTGCAAGTTCACGCTGTGATTTATTTCTTTCAGTTGTCCTGAAGTCATCTGTTGAATTTCTATGTTGTAAGACCTGTGCTGAATCATTTCAAGAACTGTATTTTATATTTCAAAAACTTGTAAAAAAAATTACCAAATAGGAGAAATCTGGTTCTGCAATGGAGTGCTGAGAAAAGAGCACAAGGGTGGAATGTAAAATGACACCCTAATCCTTTAATGGGGGATAATTTGTAGTTAACTTATGAAGTTGATACACAATTTGAGGAAACGAGCATCCCACCCATTTTTCTTTGTGCGCGCCATAGAATTCACATCCTTCCATTTTTGTTTTTGTTTCCTTGAATTGTGCCTCATAACTTATTGTCATTACTCATTAGCTGTTGATGAGTTAGGAGGGTTGCTCCAATGGTGACACTGCATGAAAATAGCTAAGTAGTTTAGAAGAAAGATTCAAAATTCACAGTGACCTCTGATGAAATGCAAAGCTGAAGAAAGCTGCTTTTAGCTTACCACACCTGAAACAAAGTGAGAACCATCATTACCTTTGGTCTTTGCCGTCATGATATTTAATGATATTGTAGTGCAGAGGAAGTGCACCTTCACATGGGAGAATGCTTTTATCATTGTTTGGTGAATGGGATATGCTATTTGCATGCTTTTTTCCCTCTGACCATCAGGATTTAGGAACTGGTTGAGCCATCTCTAAGGTAGGGGTGCAATGTGGTTTGATATGCAATCTGGAGTGCTACAATGCATTTCCACCTTCCCCCTTCTCCTGGAAGGAAAGAGCTGCCTGTAACTCTGAATAAAGTGCTATATGAATTTTCTCATTTTAATTCTTCCCTGTTTTCCTGATAGCAGCAAGGAAATGCCAGATTCAGCCCTGTTCCTCCTTCACACCATGCCAGGGCTGCACTGCAGTAGCCATTTGGATTGCTGCAAACAAGCTGGCAAAGAAAAACATCCATATGAGAGCTGTGCGGGATGGCAAGGTGGAGACGGGGGCTGGAGGGGACTGCGCTCTCCTGGGTAGCTGTGTTTGGGCAAACTGCAATCTGGCCCTCAGCGTGCATCTGCTGGCAGCATGGGTCCAACAACAGCCCTGCCAGGGGACCCCACCGGAGGCAGCAAGCCCCAGGGACCAGACCCTCCGCTCTGGCAGAAGTGATTAAAGCCTCTCTTGCTCTCATCAGGTGAGGAACCAGCCCTGAATCCAAACTCCCTGAGTTTTTCCCTAATCCAGTTTAGCAGAGGATGAAATTTGCCTTTGCCCCAGGACAAACATACTGCCAAGATCGAGGCCTGTCCTCTCCAGAGCCCAGAAGCCCCTCCTGCAGCCTTTCCCCCCTCTCCACTGGCTGCTCATCCCTCCAGCTTTGTCCCACCTGGATGCATTTTCCATCGCTGAACCGCCAGGCAGCGGGGAGTGCTCCCAGCTGCCCAGGATCCTGCCCACCTCTCTGCAGAAGACGCGTCATGGTCTCCCGTTGTCCTTGAGGTTGCTACTTGCAAGGCCATTGGGGTAAAACGCTGCCCTTCCAATCCACTGAGGGAAGTTGCTTTACAGATTTGAGGATTTGGTCATGTACAGGGAGCAGAGGAAACTGAAGTCATGACATGTTTCTGGTAATGCTGGAATAAACGCTCATCGAAATGACAAAAGAGCAGAATGATGCGAGCCTACTGCCTTATGTGGATGGAAAGCCTATTTGCATTTGTCACATCGCCTTTGAGCAATTCTCTTCTTTCATCCACACAAAAATATGTATCCCTTGAGCCTATAATGCTGCCCTGTCTACCTAGATCTTTTACAGGCAGCTCACTCTGGACACTTCACAAATCTGTCTGGTGGAGATATGCTGCATACATCTAGCTTGCTCATATTTCTATAATCGAGCAAAGAACTTTATTTGTGATAGTTGCCTCCATTTGGGTGGCACTCTAGGGCGTTTACGCAAGAAGAGATGCCTGCCGTGCTCTAAAATAGGGAAGTTTATCTATGTGCAGTTTGAAAATGGAGCTGTGTAACAGCACCTGCTCAATCGCCTTTAAATAAAGCCTGGATGGCAGGAGTAGAGACAAAGAAGAGAATATAAGATGCAGTTTTGTTTTAAGTGGAATTTAAATCCCACTACTTAAAGAAAATGCTTTCTTCACTATGTGGTAGCAAGGAAGGGACACCACATCTTCTTAGCAAATTGCAGAAGTTCAGGAAATTCTTGGCTCACTATTTGTTCCAAGTGATATGAAGGAGAAGGAAGAGCCTCTATCCAGCATAAATCATATTTTTAAGAATTTCCCAATATTGCTTCCTGTCTTTGTTCTTGGGCAGCAGACTGTATATAGAAATAAAACAAATTTGCTTTATCTTTTCAGAAGAAAGCGTCTGCTATATCATTTGCTGGCTCTCATTTTTTCGTTCATTCAAAAACAGCAGGAAAAGAGCTTTTGTATTGAGAACAGTCAAGGTCAGAGATTTTTGTTTTTGATGTTAGCTGCCGGTAGCTTGACTTCTCTGACTACTATTTCCAAGTCAGTCTCAGACAGCAATCTAATTGTTAGCTTACAGGAAGACATATCGCAGCTACAGGTAGCTACAGTGAGTACAGAGCAGCAGGAGATTTCAGGACAAAATTAAACGTTCTGTGCTGTCTCAGCCCCTATTAATGCCAATCTCAGGTTAAGCCAATGGAGACTTGCCTATTAAAAGGCTGCAAAATTTGACCCTGATACTGTAAACTGATTTTCATGTGCAAACACCCTTGAAATCTGTATGAGTAAAAGCTTTATTGCCTACATGACTCAGTTTATAGAATCAAGGCCTTATACAATAGTTCTCACCATAACAAATATTTCCTTTTTATAGCAAGCAATTAAAAATGCAAAAGACTATTGTGGCTTTGTAGAAAACAGAACCAATATTCTGCAAGTGGTGATGTGTGTATCTATCTGGTGCATTTCTCAAGCCATAGTTCTTTGACAGGGCACTCTTCTACTCTCTTATTCACAGTCTAACTACTATACATTTAAAACCTTGAGTTAATGGCTACATGTCAGTAAAATAAAGCATTAGCCAAAATATGTACACCATAAAATACCGCTACAGAAGTATGAGCATTTCTTGTCGATCTTCTTTTCCTGGCAACAGGGCATTTTGGTGGCAAGCAGGCACAGCAGAGATAGAAAGGTAGAAGCATGTTGTAGTTTATTCTCTGGTCTGTAAAACAATCCACAATACAAGAGTGCAATTTTAATCATCTAAGCACTGACAACACCTATTTAAGACACTTGTTAGCAGTTTGTAACACTCAGAGAGCGTTCACGTTTTTCCCCCTTTAATGTAATTCTCGAGATTTTATGAATGTATCAATTAGAGATTTCCAGTAATGGAAACCAGGCTTCAAACTCTTTGGACAAGTACAATGAATTACTAAACATATGGCCTTTTGTCATTAAAAGAAAAGCATAGTAAGACAAAAGATGAAGTAAGTTAAAACAGCTGAACAACGATCTGAGGCAGTCGTATGCAAAACCTGCTACCTTGGCTTGTTCACAGGCAGTTTCTTTAGAAGACTGAAAGAAAATCTTTTTCAGCTCTATTTCTTGGCTATGTCAGAAAAGAAAGCAAAGAAAAAGCCATCTCAGTGCTGCTTTGCATGGTCTGCTTACTTTGTTTTCACATGAGATCCTGTGTGCTACCTTTGTTTTTGTCCCTGTGTTCTTTAGAGGGCTCCTTGTGCAAAACAATAGAGAGGCAGGATAACAACAGGCTGTTGCTCCAAGGCCTAGCGGTTTAGCAGGATTCACTCCAAGAAACCGAGAGGGGTGTGTTGAGCCTTTTTTTTTCCATCCCCAGCCTTTACAGTTAGTGGGCCAGATGGCACGATATGGGCGCAAAAAACCCCAAACCAAACCAAAACAAAACAAACCCTTCTACAATAAATAATACTGCATCTTACAACATGGACCGAGCTCGGTTACTTCCACTTCATCACACTGTTTGATGTACAAAAGCCCTCCCTAAGATAATGAAATGCGGTGGCAGCTGGCTAATGGCTGGGAAAGTGCAAACCCTGCATTGAACTCTTCCCACCAGGCTATTCAGCACCCAGGCAATGTCAGTCTCAAGGAGACAAGGAGCTGGGGAAGAAACGGCGTCCTGTGGCTGTGCAGCCTTTGGGCTTCTGCGCAGGCTGCTGTAGGTGGAGTATTATTTGCGTAACAGAATAGAAATGACATGCCCAAGGCGAGGAGAAAGTTTTACTGTCCTGACACATTAACCTTCCAGACCTTGTCCTAGAAACACTTAATGAAGCCACACGGTCATGCCACTTGAAGAGGCACTGCTCTTGGGTAAACTTTAAAATGATCCATATTTTTTTTATTGCAGTCCCGTCAGTCATGCAATCATGGTTATTTTCCTTTCGGTGAGGACTAGTTCATGGCTCGGTTCCATGGGAAATAAAACAATAGATACATCCAGATTTTTCTCTCAGCTGTTCCAGACCTAAATGTGGGGCAGGGTGAATGACAAAGATCCAAAATGGACAGCGGGCGCAGGCAAATATGAAAACCATATTTGTTCAGGAGCCTTGAAACAGTAGGGGATTTATTCTCAGAATACGAAAAAGTTTCTGGTTCCTCCATTAAATGATCTTGTATTAATAATACTTTAATGAGGTCCGATCCTGCAAATGCTTGATTAGACATGCGCTTACCTTCATGCATGTCATCAGTTCTGCTAACCTCAGTGCCACCGTTTGTCATCAGCAAGATCAGAACACACACAGAATCTGCAGGATTGGGGCTCACCACTGACAAATGAGACAATGCTGTGCTTTTGCAGAGAAGATGTGCTGTGAGAGTTGAAATGAAGTCTCTTTATCATAGAAAGAATAAATGGTGAAAATTAAACTAGCACCTGCTAGGATAAGTGTTTTGGGGGAAGAGAGAGATCAGCTCTGGCTTTTATTGTTATGTAGAAAATGATCATTTTTTAACAGTTAAATTCTGGAATATTCATGCCCAATTATAAACTTTTAACTTGCCAACTGTCCAGTCTCAAGGGCTGGCTTATTCCAAAATGTTGCAGGCAAGAGCAGGGTATACTCTAGTCATGTTGTGATGCTTTTATCCTCAGATTAGGAGTCCATGATTGCCTAAGAACTGTGGTAGCCCCAGAAAATTAAAAAAGGGACATTTTGCATACTTCATCTCGCATAAGTACCTAGATGCCTACTCAAGGCAAGGCAGCTGAGTCTCAGCATGTATTTTTGTTGACTGTATGCCAAAGGCATACCAATTGTAGTTGTTTAGGATAATGCTTAGTGTATCCAACAGTACGGCTCTAAAATATTTCCTAGGAGTAAGCATGCATAAACATCACCAAAATCTTGAGTGCCAAGTGGGTTTTAATACAAAGATTATGGCAGCAAACTTCTGATCTGTTTCTTATGATCCCTTGTCCTGGCAATGTGTAGTCGCTTTTTAGGAAACGTCTTTTTGTTTCATTAGATTGACATTTACTGTGAAATCCCAGCCTGGTTGGATATATTGGTCCCATCAGTCAGTGCTAGACCATTTCTTCCACAGTACTTCTTTTATAAATCTGCTTTCGAGAACTGTTTGTTTGACAGACTGCTTCACAGACTTACAATTGTTTGTTTCTGGCTCTTTTTGATTGCTCTGTTAATCTCTAGACTTTGGCCTTGGGGCTATTATTTATATTGTACTTTTATTGGTGTTTGTTATTTGAAACTTTATTTTCAGTAGATTTACTGCCTGTTTCTAAACTGCTTCTCTGATTAAATCCTGTCACCGAGGTTGGGTGGATTGCTCTACCTTCTTTTTTTCCTATTTGTCCTCCTCCCAGTTGTTCAGTTGAGAACTCACCTGCCTTTTGTTTATGCCTTCCTTTGTGATTGTTCTCAGATTAGAAGGGGCAGCTGTGCAGCTTTTACTTTTATGAGTTCTTTGCAATGGGTCAGGCAAAATATTAACCATCTCCCATGTATTGCTCTCCCAAAACTCCAGGTGTATTACAACAGACTCTTTCCCACACAGTTCAGATTAATTCTTTTAATTCTTCTACCATCACCTCATGCAGGTATTTTTGTGTGTCTAGATGTGTCTGCTATAATGACAGGATGAGCCTAAGTGTCAGCACATGTGAAACTAGTCTGATCTTTCTGACAATTTGTCTGAACTTATTTTTGCAAGAGCTTCAGTGTGAACTGCAAATCCAAATGTAGGTCTCAGTTGTGCAACCCCAGGAACTCAGTGGGACTATACGCACATCTCCAGTCTTTCATGAGCACAAGTCTTTCCAAGGCATTGTGGTTCTTAGCCCTATGATTTGTTGAGTTTTATGCACAACAAAATGTAATTTCATCCTTTTTAGATTTGCTAATGAAGTGGCTTCTGTCTTGATTTGGGCTATTTACAAAGTTTTGTCATTTCTCAGCTAATGGAGCTTTCTGCCTCTGTTTGCACTTTACTCCTGATTGCTTGGTCGATGCCATATCCTTACTGAGGAGGTAGCTCTCCTAGAATTTGCTTATAATAATCCCTGATGTGGGACTTTATTCCTACTAATTCTTTTCAAAAATGTGTTTTCTTTTTCTTTTGGGCTCAGGCATAGATGGGGAGGAGGGAGAAGGAGTGGGATACACCACAGATGAAACTATTTACCTCCCTGAAGACCAGTCTTTCGTACCAAATATCAGAAGTCCTTTTACTAATTTTAGGTTACTATATTTCTGTTGCTCGAATTCAAGGCTCCAAGGCCTTGGCTGAGCAAGAAGCTGAACAGCCACAATGACAGCCAAAGCCAAGGGGCTCTGCAAGCACTTCAGATCTTTGGAAATTAGGCAGGATATTCAGAACAGGAACTGCAGACCTCAATGGCAGCAGACTTAAGTGCAGAACATGGCTGATGATAAAAGTTTAAGTGCCAAATATTTGGGATCCCAAATTAACTGACACACAATTAGTGGATTATTTTGAAAATGTAGCTCTTGGCAAAGAATGATAACAGTATAATCAGCTAGCCAACTTTGAATTTGCCCATGCCCAGTGTCTGCTTGTCTACATAATGTGTGCTGAGGCTGATAAAGAAGATAAATTAGTTTTCTTGTTAACCATTGCTATTTGTTTGCATACCATGCTGAATGGTTATGTATCATCCAACTGGTCCCTGATTATTGATTTTTGTTTTCCTATTTAAGATTTGTTTCATAACAGGCCATATATGTTTGTGGTGAATAAGATGTGCTCATCTCTTGAGCTATCCCATTGCTGATATGCTAAACCAGGTTATAACTTCTTCTTTCACTTCTTTATGTTTCCAGTACCAGCAATGGATTTGCTTTGCTCCTTCTTCTTAGATTGAATACTTGGATTATTCTCTCAGTTCTGCACTGGCTCTTTTAACCATATTTCTGTGCAGTTCTGTGTAAGTATTTGCCTCACATTTTTCAAAGGCACATTAGCATTCATCATTCTCCTGACTCACTCTTTCTAACCTCCTGGCTGAATGGTTTTCTGGGTTTGTCTCCATTGCTCATCCTTTGCAGATTTTTGGCTATTTCAGTTTGCACTTTTATCAGTCCTCTCAACCTTCCATCTTTAACTTTATTAATGCAGTAATTGATTCTTTTGACACCTGGGGTTGCTGAGGCAACACGCAGAATTTGTCGCATTCTCTTTTCAGGATGATGTGGCGATGGTCTCTGGAGGTTCTTTGTGTGAAACCTGCTCCCGTTTCTGGTTTGCAGCTTGAGCTCCTTCCAAGCTCAGTTTTGTTCCACTGCAGGTTCCAGGACTGCGGTTTTCCTTTGAACCACCAGAGCTGTTTATACTAATAATTGGATTATAAGCATAGTGAATTGTCTGATCCTTCATGCGCTTTCGATGCTAATTCTACTTTAGTTCTTTTTTTTTTTTCCAAATACAAACACCTTAAATAAAGATAGTCTCCTAGGATATGCATGGATTCAGTGGATCAGGCACTATTCTATATATTCATTATGATTTTTCTCTCCCAGCCTGATTCTGTCAGAAGTACATGGCATTTTATAGATATTCTCTCTCTCTCAGGAATAAGATTCAACATCTACTGTAGGACTGACTTCAAAGACTTTCTCCCAGTGCAGCCTCTACGGAAAATTTAGCCTGCTTACACCAGCAAATCTAAGAACAACTACATTACAGTGTCTTATCTGCTGGAGTCCACAAAGCATTTGATAATCTTCTTCAAAGACAATGCAGTTAGCTGGTTCACTTCCAAAGAAAAAGTGAGAAAAGCATAAATCCACTAAAAACAGTGGGGAATTTTTTTGTGTGAGAAATTCCTTTTTTTAAAATCAACCTAAACACATTTTCTCACCAATGTGGCAGTTTACCTTTGTGCCACCAGGGCAGAGTTTCTCCTGGAAATACGTAGTAATTGCTTTTGAGCTGTGAGCAGTCCTGAACAGCCTAGTCCTCTCCAGGAGAACTCCTGAAGGGTATCTCAGTTGCTGTGATCCACTCTGATAAAGTGGGTTACTGTGAATCTCTGGACTTGCTTCCAGAAGAAATGGGATTGATCGGAAGACCCTCTGTGCTGTAAGAAAATCCGAGCAGCATTCTTTGACAGGACTTATTACCAATAAAATGCAGGCACTCTCAAAATGAGAACAAAGTAAAACTACCACCTCTCAGCTGAAGAAGGAAGAAAGAAGATAAGAAATGAAAAACTGTGTGTGTAGTTGATAATTAATCTCTAAAGCACTGCAGATTGCACTTAGCCTTTGTAGTATCTAGAGAAAAAGATGTCATCCCAGATCACACACATTATCCTGTAGTACCATCAGAAGGTAGTTAGGCCTCACCCCTTTAAAGACTTATGCACATATTTAATCCTACTGAAGTCAGTGGAATGATTCAAATGGTAAAATTAAGCATGTAGGAATCTTTGCAGGAGCAAGATGTGCACTTTATTTCCAAAGAGCACATCAGCCAAACTAAACTGCAGCAGAGAAACCAGGGAGTGTTTCCAAACCATTGTGTGTAGACTTGCTGGAGGAGTTCCTGAATTGCGTCTCCCTCAGACTTAGCCGATAGTCCTGCGTGTCAGAAGTGGGCTGGATACACATGATTTTATTTGAGTTATCTTATCTCAAACACTTTATGAGCCAAATTCCCCTTCTCCAATAACTGAAAATCTTACCAAGCATGACAAAACACATAAAACACATGAATTTGGGGGTAAAATGAAATCTTGTAAAAATCTGTTTTGATTAAGAAACCAAGGCACTTGGCTGGGAGGCGAGGTGGAGGAGGGATGCCCATTGGGGTGGAATATCTCAGATTTTGTGGTCCCCAGAAGATCTTTCTGAGGAAATATGACCATATGAAATTTTCCATAATGGCTATCTGCCTTAGACAGAGTATTTCTGGAAAAACTTTAAAGGCAAAATAGTTAAATTATTTTTAAAAATCACTTTTAGGAGAAAAGATATTATTTTTCTTACTAGAAAGAAAAAAAACCTCTCAGCCCCTGAGTGAATTCCTTGGGGGATTCTTGCACCTCTGTAGCTTTGAAATATCATCTTGAATCCTGTTAAGGTTTTTCCTTTTTAAGAAATTGTCTTTTTGCTTTCTTTTGTTTTGGACAAATTGGCCAGTGTTGGCCAAGCTGAATATTTCGAAACGTCTCTTCATGTGTTCTCTGCTGAGACTTGTTACAGTTTGGCAGCTAAATACTCCAGAAATTGGGAAAAGAAAAAAAAAAGAAAAGCAAAAACAAAAAAGAATAAAAAGAAAAGAAAAAGAAATGCATCTTTACCAAGCATACCCTAGCTCTAGGGTGCCTTGCCAGAATGAGCACTTCCCAAGCGCTCTTCACAGCTGAAGGGTGTTACCTGGGTGCCAGGAGCTGTTCTGGAAGGGAGACTGCTCATGGCTGCTTAGGTGACCTGCAAGAGTAACTGCAGAGTGGTCAAGAGTTAAATCTTGAGCCTGGTGGTGGCAGAGGAATCATACTAAGACAAGGATCATGAGGAATGAACTGGAGGTGCTTGGTGGTGGAAAGAAATTAGAAACATCAGGGGCTGGGAGTGTGAGACCAGATGAGAGGCTGTAGGGAGACCTGGAAAACTGGGAAAACAAATTAATAGGGAAAACTGGGTTGGGAATGAAGGGTGTTTGCATGAAGAATTTGGAGAAGATTGCACCTATGAACAGGGTAAGAGGGAATATTTAGACCTTGGATACAGAGCCTAGAATGGGGGGGGGGGGGAAGGCAGAAAGCATAGGGAAGAGGCAGAATTGGGAACAGGACAGTTTGGTCAGGGCACGGAAAAGTGTTGTGTTTTTCTGAGCATACTCCTTTCCGGGCCCTGCAATGAAAACCGGTTTCCTTACGGGCAGCAAACATCTGTGAAACTCACTGACAGAGTGTGTGTGTCTGCTGTTGTGTAGTTTAATCAATGATTAAACAAAAAGTAGAAAATAAAATATGAAATAGCTGCTTGTTGAGTCCACTTTGCAGACTGAAAAGGAGGCAGAGTGGGAAAGGATGGGGAAGAAATGTATGATTATATAATTCTAAATATATTCTTATATAAATATAAGTCTTAGTGCATACATGTAAGTGGGCTGAATTGAGGTTGCTCAGGCAGCTTTAATTCTGGCATTTTCAACCTTTTGAGTGCTGAACTCTGTAACTTTAATATACTTTTAATGCACTTAAATATGAATAGAATGCAGTAGTATTGTGGCACAATACAACATATGGCTGGTCAGAATTAATTATCTACAGGTCTAGCTCATGACTGGAGAGGCTCTGCAGTACACCTTTTACCTTCATTTCTTGTTATTTCATTTATTCATAGATGGTGATAAGACACTGTTGCCCCCCTCCCCAATCTAGCAAATCAATTTGACAAGAAGAAACTCAAAACATTACAAAGTGGGGTGAGTAAAGATAGTCAATAATGTCTGATTTTTTGCCAAAGTTTTTGCAAGTGTTCCTGTCAGGACAGATGATTGCTATGTACTATCTACAGCATATTTATAGTCCTACAACACACTTAAACTTCTCAGATACAAATTTCCTGTATGTCTAGAATTGCCTGGGAAAGCAAACCTGCACAACCTGCTGTTGCCCTTCTTGGGCACGGTCCGTGCACTTTCTGTCAGGCTGATGGGATCCTAGAGGCAAGGTCACAACTTTACAGCAGGTCGCAAGTGGTTACATTTATAATAGGACAGAAGAAGTGCGGAGAGGAAAGCTTAATGGGTTATGCAAGGGAAAATGATACACAAGTCATAATAAGAGATCAAAGTGTGTTGATTCAGTTGTATAATTTGGCCTCGAGACTACTAAACACAGGTTATAGTTCACCGGAGGAAATTTTTTTTGCTAGTCTGTTCTCCTCCCACCCAGAGAGGAAAGAAGGGAGATGGGAAAAGGAAGCAATTCTCAGATGTGCCCAGTTGTTTTCATTTCTGCCAGACTAAAGCAGAACTTGGGCAGGGAGTATTCAGTGCATAGCTGCGTGACAAGATCCTTTCCCTACCTGTCCTTTTTTCTTTTTCTCCTTTTTCCTCCTGCTTTGGTAAGGGTTGTAGCAAACTCTCTTAAAATACATATATTCATCACAGAATGAATGCTGGCCTTTTTTGATAAATGTAAGGCAAAACCTTCAAGAAGCTTTTCTCAGTGAAAAATGACAAAAATATATAAGTGGGAAAACCTGTATGCTCCTCTATGTTTGTTGTGCCAGAAGCAAGTGCGAAATTGCAGAAGTTCAAAAATGCAAATAAGAATGCACTCCATTGTTTCTTCCTCAACAAGTCCCTACATGCACCTATTGCCACAGAATGGAGATTTCCTCCTTGTGTCCTTGCTCAGCAGAAAAGAAACAAAACACCCCTAAATTATGTTCAAGACAAAAGGAAATAAATTGTCCCTAGGGAGGCTGGTACATACTTTCTGTGAATTCCTGTTCTCTCTGAAGTCTCTGGGAATTCTTCCATGGTCGCATGCATGGTCATGATTTCTCCACTGGTGATGAAAACTTAGCCTTCTAACCCTTTGGAAAGTTAGTTTTATTGTTTGCTTTCTTTCATCTAGGGGTTTATAGGACAACTTTGTGCTGCAGCATCATCCAACAATTACTTTTGACGTGGACCTATAGGGCCTTATGGTGTATTGTCCTGTAGGTATTTACAGCAGTAGCAAATGAGTGAGGCATGTTGCCTTAAGAGAACAAAAGTGTGTTATAATGACTGACCCTGCACACAGTGTTTACAACAAGCAGAAAATGACAGGGAATTAGGCAGTGTTGTTCTCGTAAGGAGCTCTTCTTCCCTTGCCAAGATATTGCCTGTTCTCTTGGAGCGTTATTACACTGCAGATTCATCCTGTGTCATTGCTCAGACAACATGGGTGAATAATAGATGTTTTTGTTCATTGGCCCAAATCTGAAAAGCTAGAGGGGAGTGTGAGGAGGGAAAAGTTGGAGTCAAACAGAACAGAAACTGTTGTGATTTTAAGTTAAATTCAAAACCTTTCATTTAATTTGTAGGAACTTCAAGCTCTTTTTCCCGTCAATTGGATTATTTTAGAACAAAAACGCCATTTTGAAAGGAAAAGTAAGAATTTCATTTAGAAAAATGTTGGCATAAACATTTTGGCACTTCCAAACAAGTCCTTTACTTTTAAAAATGTCAAAATGGAAATGTCAATATTTTACTATTTTCCTATCAGTTTTGAGTCTCTCCCTCCATCATATAGGTGAAACCTGAATTTTTTTTTGCCTTAATAAGGGTTTTTTACACCACCCTATTTATACCTCATGGCATCCTTCCAGGGGAATCTGTAAAAACAGCTGCTTTCTCCCACCAGAAATTCCTTTTTTGTCAGACAGACTCTTCTCCAATCCCCTCTCACCTTTGTGCCAAAATATTAATTTAATTTCTGTTTTTTTTTTCTTGCAATAATGAAGAGCCCTTCAAGTGTCTTACCATCCCTGCTACTCAGTCCTGTATCAATTCCACATGCTAATATGATGTCCCGTAAGACGAGATGAATATATTAGTTCTGCAGTGAAATTAGAAAAAAACCTTAGTTTGAGCAGTGTTTTTAAAGAGTGCAGTCTCAATGGAAAATGTTAAATTGGTCACACAATACCAGTGGTAGATGTAAAATCTTATTCTAGCACTGACTCCTGACTTTCCCTTTGGTTTTCTGGCTGCCTACGACTGCTGTTGCCGCCACCTGTTTGAAGACAATTGTGCAACTGGGACCAGGGAATGATGTCCAGTTGCCTTTTTTAGAATATGAATAGGGCTTTTGAATTTGGCTGCGCTGAGCAGTTTGGGGCTGAATCACTTTGCAGACTTGCCAGAGAAAGTGTTTAGCCTATGGACATGAGCCAAAGCCCACTGAGTCTCACAGCAAGGCTCTTTTTGGCTCCAGTGGGCATGGCCTCACGCTCTATATGAATGAGAATTTCTTCTCTGGAGTTATCAAAAACTCCTCATTTTTTTTGGTTTCTATTTTACTCTTTCCAAAGATACTTCACCTGGATTTTTTGGTTTGAACCACCACTGCCTTGTTCTACTCATCCCTGCTCAGAAGCAGGGACTTTAGGGCTGATGATAACATGGTTTTTCAGTCATGAAAAAAAGTAGGGGCGAGTGGCTGTTTCAGGGCTCAGCTGGATGAATTGTTCTGGACCCACCGTCCCCTTTTGCTTGCTTTTCAGTTCTGAATGTGTGCTATTTTGAACTGCCTCAAATATTGTTGGACTGAAAGCTATTTTGGATATGAGCAGGTCATTTCCCCTCCCTCTGCTGCAATCACAGTTGGATCCTGCAGGCATTTCCCATAACAGGCCTCAGTTATCAACGGCAGGCGTTTTAGTGTATATTTCCCTTCTCAAAGACTTTTGTTACCAGATGGGAGTTGTTGGTTGTTTATAACAGTCTATGAGTAATGCCCTTTTGCTAGCACTGTACAATGTTTTTTTGACATTTATTCCTTCTGTTGTTATACAATGTTAGCTTCGCAACTTATAAAGAAGAACCTTTTACCCTCAGGTGTCCTTTTGTGAGCTTTTTGCTCTTTTTGAGATTCTTTCTTTTCCAATTTTAAAGGTAAAATGAATATATATAAAAAAAAGAAAAACAAACAGCAAGCTCAAAGACCTTTCCCAGTCTGCTACTCACTGCTATGAATAATGCTAAACATAGTTTTGTGGGTCCACTTTAAGGTTTCTCAATTTTCACTACTTTTGGAGTCTCTTTTATGTCTGTTACACGGACCTGCTTTCCTGCTGTTTTCCTTGTGTATGGCACTGTTGGGTGCAATCAAAATTTTACCAGCTCCCAGCACTTCCATTAAATGATGGGATGAGCACCTTCTCTGCAGACCTCACTATCATAATTCATAAGATGAGACCTTATTCTGTGAGCCATTGAGCATTTTCTGTGAGAAAAGCCCTCAGCTCATGTTTTTGCTGAGTATTGGTTCTCCCTCAGTGTCCTATTTTGATATTGAAACCCTTCTGTGGTACCTTTAGCATCTCTCTCGTTCTCTCATTTCACAGAGAGATGAAATCTTTTATCCTGCCATCTGCTTGCTTCCCCACTTTTTCTTCCTTTTCATGCCAATGAAGTTGGCCATGGCATGGCCATAAAGACTGTCTGTAAGGCATTATACATTGCTGTAATGGTGTCAAAACAATGTAGAAACATTCAGAGTGTGCTTCACATTCAATTGTGAAACTTGTGCCACAGTTCTGTGTAAATGGTATAGAGCTGTGCCAATTCTGAGCCCTCCAGACGACACTGAAATGACCTGCCATGATATTTCCCCATGTTGCTTCTTCCCCACAGACGTGTAAAATCTTCTCTAAGAGCCCACTGCCAGGGAACATCCCAATTTCATGTCGTTCCCAGGGGACTCATGGAGCAGGCACCCCCTAGACCAGCTAAGATGTGTCTCTGACCTTCCAGACTGTCTAACCCATTTCACCATTTTTATGTTTATGAACCTGTATACTTTTTCCAACAGAAGTATGCACCTCGTTGTAGTGAACTAGAACCTCCCAGGCTTTCTCTTGCCCACCTGAGTTATCTTTCTCAGAACTCTCAGAAATAGCCTTTACAATAAAAATCCTTAACCCTAAACATATGGATAACACCTGCACTGTCCACTATACAACAACAGTAATACAAGGAAAACTTGGCAGAACTTCTGATCTGATCCTAATTATATGCTCGCCCTTTGCCTTTAACCACTACTTGGGAGTCTCTCCCCACTCAGGACTGTGGAAGGTTTTGTGAGAACACACAAAGAAATGAATGGCTGCTGGTAAGACTCTGCCTTCTCTTGAGCACTAACTCAGCCATGGAGAAAAATAAAGGGAAAATGTGCCCTCAGGTATGCTTTCCTTGATGCATATAAATTCAGGTCCCATGAAAATATTTATCTGTAAATAAGCAGCTTGGTTTAGTCTTGCTTCTCAAGGTTATCTGGTTGTGGGGTATAGTTTGCACTTGGTAATAAGTGAAAAACAAGTTTGATCACTGGAATTCTGTTATTTTCATTTGCAATATTATGCAAGATCAAGGTAACAAATTTTGTTGCCAGCTGGAGCTGCAGGGTAACAGGCTGCTGCTGGTTTTCCCTGTAGACAACAGTAAAGAACACATTTTATGTCAAAGTAATTGCACTAACAGGTGCCGTTGAGCAACTGTGTTTTGGTTGCGACACTGTTGTGGCTCAGTGCTTACCACAAGTGTTTATATAAAAGAATATTCAGTTCTGCTTTTAAATTCCTATTCAAACCGACAAGAAAGAGTAGGGTAAACAAGGGTGAAGCAAGAGCTACAGTTGAAAGCTAGAAAGCCCCCTTCCCACATCTGGCGGGTGAATACCGCTGTCCTATCACAACTCCTTCCTTAGCCGTTTATCACAGCAACCATAAGCAGACGGCCAGCGCTGGCAATATTACAACCTGTAAGAACTGGGTGCGATTCTTGCAGTGGGACACACGCTGGTGTGACTATATGCCAAGTATTTAGGGAATAATGTAATTTCACACACCACACACTGCACACTGACTGTTGTGTGTGCAGTTGGCCCTTCTCCTGCTTACCTTCCCAGTGCACGGGGCAGGAAAGCTGGGCCACACGGGGCAGGTGGGCAGGCAGT
The DNA here is from genome assembly GCF_003343035.1 of Apteryx rowi. NCBI lineage: Eukaryota > Metazoa > Chordata > Aves > Apterygiformes > Apterygidae > Apteryx > Apteryx rowi. Next base: position 587,010 of record NW_020447719.1, read on the forward strand.
GGAGCGTGCAGCACGGGACCACTGGCAGCAACGCCTGGGATGTTCAGAAATTGCAGTACACTTGGAGAGCACCAAACTTGTGGCCTCCTAATCTTGTGAACCCATGTAAACTAACCTGAGACCATCACCTATCTTGTACAAGATTCATGACAGTGTTTAATTTGAGCTTTTCAAAGCTGTGGACAGCTGGGGAGAAGGGCACTCCAAATAATATTACGAGCTGAAAAACTCCATGCCACCACCCTATGTGGGCTGCACAAAGGGTGTGTTTACAGTGTAGTAGGTCTATACAGCAACCTGATGGCACTGATATAAGATCTCCTAAAGATGGATTCTCCACACCAAATTCTAGCCATCTAAAAGTGGGACATCTGGTTTTAGCTATCTGCTTAGTATAAAAACAGTGCACGTAAGATAGACACACCTTATTCTGTCTAACCTAGATACTTACTCCAAAATCCAGCATATCTCTTTTTGGAAACCAAATGTATGCCTGCATCTATCCAAATGTTTTGATGCTAAGTGCTAAATTAATCCATGCCTTTTCCATGTTACACTGATAGAGCAGTGGCTCTGCAGAATAACATGGATGAATATTCTGTCTGAACCAAACATTAGAGTAATCCTGCAAATGCTTCTGGTGAGCTCAACGAACACAGGGCCCTGTGAAGTTTGCCAGTGAATCCTCCCAGTGTCCTGGACTGCAGGCTTCCTCTCCCAGCCCTTTTGCTTTCACACCTGTGAGAATGAAAAACACCTTAATGGTGGGGAGTAATGCTTTCAGTTTGGGCACTCTTTTCTCTTTGTTTTTTTTTTTCAAGGAAGTATCCCTGCAGTCTTGCTAACAGCTGTGTGCATGCATGTACGTGGAGGCCACCCCTTGCTCTGGTCTGCGCAGTGTCTTTGCTGTCTCTAGAGTACCACTGCATGGCATAGACATACATAGACATCTGTATAGACAGATTACCGTTGTGCAGTATTCTTCATAACACAGTGTTTTGCAGTCACTTCAGAAAATCCCTTTCACAATGCCCATGCTACAGACATCAATAACATTCATATTTTTATCACTTCATCTTCCTTTTTTGTAAACAGCCCAATGAAACCACCGAAGTTGGCACGTGTTTTAACTGAATAGCCACATTATTGCACTACTGTGCAAGTGTCATCTTTCCTCATCCTCTCTTCCCACTCCATATGTCACGTTCGCTACACTGACTTAACCAAAATGCATTTGGCTACCTCTGGCAGAGCTTGTGCATTGGCTTCTTTACAAAATAAGCCTCATTCACAGTGCTCAGGAAGTATGGAAGGAATGAATTTGGGTTGCAGATGGGGAACAGTTGAGAGCAACCTTCCACCAGGATAAAGCTGCTGTATCCGAAGCCCTTGGTATTCACCTGCTCATGTTGGCCTTTCTGCAGAGGGAAGTCATGGTTGAGCAGTGAACTATGCTACCCTAAAAAAGGTTTTCCTCTTTTGGGGCTCTCAGGAAGCTTTCAGGTCAGCTTCACGCTCAGCAGAACCCTACTGTTTGATGTAGTTCAGCTTTGGGCATTTTGGGGGCACTTGGTTGTGCTTAATAAGATTTTTCTTTTGCATGCAATAAAGCTAATGTGGATACAAATAACGCAGTAGTGCATGTTTGCTAGCTCTAAAGACTACTGCTTGTCTTCAGCTTCACAGGAGAAAGCTGATGCTTCTGACCAGGCCATTTTGTTGAGCTCTGATTTCTTATGTTAGCATCAGAACTGCTGCCTCCTGCCTGCCAGCCAGCAACGGTCCGGGACCCTCCTTCCGGTGGCGTTCACAGGGACACAGTGCTTGCTCGTAAGTGGGCATGGCAAGGAAGGAGCCAAGCCAGAGAGGCGTGCCCAGGGCCCCTCGTGGAGCTGAAAACCGGGCACGTTCACTAGGAATCCAAAAATCCAGGTTTACTGACAAGCTCACAAAATGTTCGGATTAAATGGCGGCCGTGGAGTGATTCACAGATCCAGATGAGGGGAAAGTGTGAAAATTTGATCTTTTAATGCCAGATTTCATTTAAAGGTTCCTAGGGATTATCTGAATGTGGAACTCAAACTGAAACTTGTGGGATGGGAAACTATGTGAAGTGAAACCAAAAAAGAGGATTGTACACCTGGGGTAGGGTAAATAGTTTCAGTCTCTTGTTGCCTTTCCCTGTGTCGAGCCAGGGCTTGCCCTCTCCACTGCAGTGACACAGCAGCTGCCATCTTGCTGCAGAGCACCACAGGCAGTGACAACGGGGAGATACGCTCTGCTTTTCTTTTGATGCATTTCTTGATGTTTTTCCTTCTGCCATTCACATGGAATAGGAAACCAGTCTGAGGGGAGTGTTTTTGTCTATCATTCTGTTATGAAAACATACCTGCAAAGGACAACACAGCTGTTTTGTTGCAAATAAAGGTGAAGAACAGGAGGTGATTTACTTCTGCGAAACAGAAGAGGAACTGTGACTTTTGGCAACAGGAAACCACCTTTTATTCAAAGAAGGTTGCAGGGGTAAAATCTTACCCAGAGCTGGGACTACCCATGGCCAGGAAGAGTGTGAAAGGGGGGGGAGGGAGAAAGACAAGGTGAGCTTGGCACACGCTGCTGCCTTTGGGGAGGTGTCAGATCCTGGTTTCTCCTGGTGGGAGCAGCCCCAGGTTGCACACAGGCAAGTGGGACCTTTGCCCTGTGGGAGCTCACCATGGGCCGGGGAGAGATGCTGCTAACGCCTTGCTGCTGCACAAAGCCTGAGTCCTAAAATCCTGGATCTCTTTGCACAGGCTGGGTGATAGGACCCCTCACCAATCCTAGCTGGGATCAGACTACTTAGAAAAAAACAGTTTAGGAAAAAAGAGATGCCTTCGCTGTCTGCGGTATGGTCCTGCCTCCCCCCCGGGCACTTGTCTCCCTGTTGCACATTTTCATTTGTGATGGGTGTTACGTTCTCGGTGGTGGGACAGGCGTGCTCTGTGAAGATGAATGCTCTTTCTTTCCACAGCAACAGCTGCTAGTTGCCGAGGGACTGCTGTTTGTTTTAGAAATCACGTGGCGAGTGTAGCGGTGGTGCTAGAAGGAAAGGCAAGGAGGGGAGAGAGGGCTGGTCTGGAAAAGGGTAGTTACTGTTTAACTCTGCACAAGTTCAGCTGCTGCACACCTTCACATAAGAGGTCTGTTCTTCCTGAAAATTGTTTGCTGGAAAGGGCAAGTCTGCTTAAACTGGCGACCTCTTTCTCTCTGTAACTGCAGACTGAACATTTGCTATTCCCTGCCTAGAAGGGCTGCTTCACGGGCAGGAGAAATGTTTCCCCTGTCCTGCACCAGGACATGTTACTTTTGTAGCCCCTTCCAAAATTTCCTTGGATGGAGCAGGACTTGACCGTTAATCAGAAGCTGTGGCTGAGCATATTTAAACCTGTTGTTCTTTAACCGAAAGCCTTTTTCCTAACAGAAGATAAAGATATCACATGGCCAACCTGTCTGCCTACAGTGTGGCTTCAGCGTTTTGCTAATGTCTGCCCACATCCACAAAGAGTGTTAAAAAGTACCTCCCAGTCTTGAAATATTCAGATCCTTATCTTAATGGTTAAATAGTTTTTTTCCTATCAGTATCTAACCCCATGGATTGTTGCCCCCAAATGGTCTGCTTTTGTTGTTATGTAGGGTAGAAAACACAAGCTCACTGTCAGTAGGCTGCCGGTGAAATATCAACTACAGCAGTAACATCCAGGTGTCCTGGGATGATGCAATCCACAGAAATTGCTCTGAGATGTTAACTTGGGGTGTAGGGGGGAGGGGAATAGCAGATGCACTTTGGTGATATTTAAAATATGGAGTACATTTAAGATTTTTGACTATTTTATTAAAAAACTGATCTGTTTTTCTAATTTATAAATCTTAAATTCCAGCCAAGGACATCCCCAAGCTAAGGAGAAACAAATAATTTTTCTGTCAAAGTTGAGGAAAGATGAAAATTGCATTTTTGCTATTTGTACCATTACCATTACAGTCGCTGCAGAGCTCCCTGCTCCTCCCTGCTGCTGAGTATGCAGGGGCAGAAGGCAATACCAGGCCGAGATGGCAGGTCTGATTTTGCTCTCTTGGGCAGTGCTGATGTGTTAGGAGGAATAGTGTAAGGGCCAGAGACTCTGGAAATTAAAAGGAGACAGCTATGACTGCAGCTGGATTATAGCCCTTCCTGAAAACTGAGTATGTGGAAAGAGAGCACTGAAAGTAATGAAAAAATTATAATTTCCTGTGGAAGAGGGAGGGAAGTTTACATTTCTATATTGATATACCTGGGAAGAAAGGTTACTTAAAGTATATGAACACTCAGCCAAACATCTTTCACTTCACTTGTGAAAGTTCTCCTGGTAACATCCGGGAGATGTCAAGCGAGAAGGGACTGCCCCTGGTTTAGTTTCAGAGCATTCATGTGCTCGGATCTGCTCACAGCAAAATAAGCAGGGGCGATGCCATCCCCAAAGCAGCAGTGAGGAGTGCTGCGGCCCTGCACAGACTCTGCAGCTGGCCGCCCCTTGTGAAGTGATGGTGAAGAAACGAGGAAGGATTCGCACCTCCTCCACTACTTACATGAGTGAGAATGGCAATGATGTTTTGTTCTGGCTTTGACTTTCCCTTAATATTAATTTGCTTGAAGCACAGTGTGTTAAAAACCTAAAACTCTTCAAATCTACTCCTCTTTTTTACAGTTATTTCGCTTTGACAAGTAAAACCTCTTTTTTTTAATCTGTATCAAGTCAGTTTTCTATACAGATTGCTGGCTTTCAAATGCTACAAGTCTCTGCATGAATCGGGAAGTGTCAGGAAGCAAACCGGGAGAGAGCGATTCCCGGGATGTATCTTTGCTGCCCACTGCCCTCCTTTGGGAGGCAGTTGTCCTCCAGGAGACCTAGCAGGTCATCCATGCCAGATCTATAGTTGGCGCAGACTTCTCAGAGTTTTGGAGGCACAAAGGCATAACATTTTTCCACTCCAGGCCCAAGAACATAAGGGAAATGACATTTTCCACTTTCTTTCACAGAATCACAGAATGATTGAGGTTGGAAGGGACCTCTGCAGATCATCTAGTCCAACCCCCCTGCTCAAGCAGGGTCACCTAGATCATGTTGCACAGGATTGTGTCCAGGCGGCTTTTGAATATCTCCAGAGAAGGAGACTCCACAACCTCTCCGGGCAACATGTGCCAGTGCTCTGTCACCCTCACAGGGAAAAAGTTTTTCCTCATATTCAGATGGAACTGTCTGTGTTTCAGTTTGTGCCCATTGCCTCGCGTCCTGTTGCCAGGCACCACCGAAAAGAGTCTGGCTCCATCCTCTTGACACCCTCCCTTCAGATACTTGTACACATTGATAAGATCCCCTCTCAACCTTCTCTTCTCTAGGCTAAACAGGCCCAGCTCTCTCAGCCTTTCCTCATAAGAGAGATGCTCCAGTCCCCTAATCATCTTTGTAGCCCTTTGCTGGACTCTCTCCAGTAGTGCCACATCCCTCTTGTACTGGGGAGCCCAGAACTGGACGCAGTACTCCAGATGKGGCCTCASCAGGGCTGAGKAGAGGRKSASMWCCCTCGACCTGCTGGCAACACTCTTCCTGATGCAGCCCAGGATACCATTGGCCTTCTTGGCCACAAGGGCACATTGCTGCCTCATGCTTAACTTGGTGTCCACCAGCACTCCCAGGTCCTTCTCCGCAGAGCTGCTTTCCAGCAGGTCAACCCCCAACCTGTACCGGTGCAGGGGGTTATTCCTCCCTAGGTGCAGGACCCTGCACTTGCCTTTGTTGAACTTCATGAGGTTCCTCTCCRCCCACCTCTCCAGCCTGTCCAGGTCTCTCTGAATGGCAGCACAGACTTCTGGTGTATCAGCCACTCCTCCCAGTTTTGTATCATCAGCTTTCACCATAGCCCAGCTGCTGAAGCATGTATATGCACTATAATAAATCCCCTCATAGTTGCCTGTGTGTTTCAAGAATAATACACTAACCTAAGAAAAAGTTGTTGTTGGTGGTGGTGGTACATTTTATTATTTTTGCTGGCTGTTCATTGCTTGAGATTTTTGCCTTATTTTTGCTACACTGTGTTGACTTCTTCCTTGGTTAGACTTGATTTTCCATTTTGTTAAAAGGGAATATAACTGAACAGATTCCTTCTTTCCTGTCATCCTTCCCCTCTGTTGGGGACAAACCTTTTGCCTCCAAAGGGAGGCAGGGAAAAGGGAACCGGGGGGCTCTCATGTCACCATATTGGCAGCAGATGATGGTGCTCAGAAGAACTTTGGGATTGCAGGGGAAAATGCTACAGCCGAAGCCCTTCATGTTGATGTGAAAGCAGAATTTAGCTCACAGCAATGATTTTTCTTCATGTTATCATATTATCATTTCATAATTTATCCCGCTGTTGGGTAGCTCTTTAGAAAGTGAGTTCTCACCTCTTCATAGGAAAAGGGGGTTGTGAGACTGTAAAAAATGCGTTTGTTAGAACTGTTTTATTTCCCAGGCATGGTAGACTGATAGGCCTTAACAGTGTCGGGTCTGAAGTTTAGAAATGGCAAAGACCGCGCACCGTGGAGCAGAGTGTGCAGAGGCAGGGGCATTTCCCCACAAGGCCTCACTTCTGTGTCTCGGGCTTGCTTGTGCTCTCAGCTGAGCAGGCAGGAGGCAAGCTGTTGTTACCTGCACAGGGAGGTAAGCAACTGTTCAAAATTGGGGAAAAATGAAAAAAAAATCATTGGGTGCTTCTTTTCAGGACTACCAAATCTGATAGTGTTACTTTAAATTGTGTAATCTGCTCTCCAGCCTATGCAACAATTTCAGAAAGGTAGCTTTTCTCTAGCTCATACAGATATCAGTAGACTGAATTCATGTAAAGAGGCAAAGCACCAAGAATATTCCAACAGCATGAAGTTTACACAGTGTAAAACAAGTATCCAGTGGCTTTTTACAGCAGCTATTCTGTGTTTTTATTTTTCATTCCCTTTGGCAAAAGTATCAGTGAACAGGATTTTAGAACCGAGACATTAATACACTTCTGTCCCAGACTCTTTACAACTAATATTCTGAGATTTACCTATTCAGGATAACCAGGTTAATTATTTTTGGCACAGATCCATAAGCATCAGATCCTCTGTCTGGTAAATGCTGTTTTTGTAGCAATCAGCAGGGCTGCTGTCTAGTCCACTTCCAAAACATCCTGGTAGAAAACAAAGAACAGATTTAGCAAAACAGCTAAGTTTACTTGGAGCAATGGCAGTCCTCTGAGGTAGCTGATTTCCATATACATACATAAGAATTCAATGCAGTAGTAAAAATATCTGCAAAGGCAATAATAGCTCCAGTCCACAATAGGTGGAGTTTCCTTCAATGCCGAGGTTTAAAAGTGGGACGAATAGTATATAGGCTGACATCAGCCTTCTGCACATTGGGAAATTTCACCTACTGACCTGCTTCTTTTTTTGCCTTTCCTTAAAATTTGTCTGTTAAACCTTAGGTATAACATCCAATATTTAATTTGATGGAATGTAAGTGCTTTAGAAGCTGTGTGGTGACATTTCTATCCAGCTATCAGAAGTGTAATGCTTAATACAATCAGTTCACAATAAATTAGTAATGTTAAATTTATAATTTGTAATCATTTTATAGATATCAATAAAAAAATAAGACTGAGAGAACTCAACAAGCTTAGAAAGATGTCTGCTTTAAGTTTTAGTCCTGAAAAGCTCTGAGGAATGTGAGAAGACCTCTTTTGATAGTAGCCCATTTTAATTGAGATGCCCAAGCAAATGTCTACAAAATTAGATTTCCAAAACATTTTGTAATTTTTTTTCCTTGAAGGCAGTTGCTCTGATTTTACGCCATAAAAGTTGTCAGAGGATGTAATAGCTCTATGTTCCAAGCATGCAAAAAGGGCTATTTTGCATTATAATTTTATGTATGGTATCAAAATAGGTTTGAATTTCATATTTGCATTAATAATTTAATAATCTAAACCATGCTTACATGTTGCTGAACTTGAAACTGGCCATTACAACTCAGGAAAGAGATCATAGAGTTGTTGCTGTTGCCAAAATCATCAACTCAGAGTGCAGCATGGCCAAAAAAGCCATCAAAATGTTGGGTCTCATCAAGAAGGATATTGAGAACAGGACAGAGGGCATGATTTTAGGCTATCTAAATTTGATATTCCCACATCTTGAGTACTATGTGTAATGCTAGTCTTTGCATCTCAGGAAGGATTTAGTGGAGGTAGAGAAGGTACAGAAAAGGGCAACTAAAATGATCAAGGGGGTGGAGCAAGCTGCCTTATGAGAGGAGACTAAAAAATGTGGGACTGTTTAGTTTGGAAAAGAAAAGATTGAGGTTTATGATAAAATGAAGGTGGTGGATAAGTTGAATGTGGCACTGGGGGCCTGCACTACTTGATGAAATTAGTAGAGCATCAGTTTAAAATTAGTAAAAGGAAGTATTTCTTTTTGCAGTGGGCAGTGAACTCCTGAAACTTGCTACAGATTGTATCAGCAGATTTGGAAAGGGATAAGACACATTTGTTGATACTGAAGGGAATATGCAAGGAGGTACCTTCCAACGTCCCCAACCAGGGGAAAGGACAGCAGAATATGTCCTTGCTCATGTGCACTTCCCATGGGCATCAAAAGCTTCTGCCAGTGTTGAAGGAGGAATACTGAGTGACACAGACCAGTGGTTTGACTCAGTAGGAAACTTCTTACAGTTTTATGCTCTCTGTGCTGAGAGCATTTTACTGCTAGCTGCACAATCCTTTTTTAAAGCAGAGACTGAAAAATCTGACGGTATTACAGGATGGATTACTGAAATAGTAGCTGGAACTTTTCCCTCTAGGAAAGGAGAACATTTCTGAAAATGCTCAGAATTTTTCACTAACAGCACGTTAGTTTTTCTCTGTTCTCTCACCATTGTTTTGAAATGGTAAGTAGTGACACACAAACTATCTAACTATAAACAGATGTCACAATACCATATTTCTCCATAAAATCCAGACAAAGGTGTAACCTGTGTGAGTAGACAAGTCCTTTCAGAATATTTTCCTTCCTGTTCTCTTTCTATTTTTCATGTATCTGTCCCAACCTTAGCAGGTTAATAACACCTTGCCTGCAAATCCTTATCTCTCATTTGCCATCTATTGTAAAAGCCATCCAGTCTCATCTCCCCGAATCTCAAAGCAGCTTGGTGAAAGGTTTTTGCCTATCATTGGCATAAAATGAAGAGTGCAACCCAAACAGTGCAGTAGCCCAACACACGGGTGTCTGTTAAATTTTCATTGCTTAGATATATCTTGTGATAGCATTTCCAGACCTTTATCTTTGCACTTCACACTTGTCAGAATTGAAAAGATAGTAACTCATTGTTTCTGGTCAAATAAATTCACACTATCTTTTCACATAAATCCTATCGACAGCATGATAGCTGCTGGAGTGTGAATTGTTTGCTTATAGACTTTTTCGGTACACACGGTGCATGTGGCCAGTTCCATTTTTTCCCACTTGCGCACAGTGTCACTTGTTAAATAAAGGTCAATCATCCTAGAATTTTCTCTCAGCTGTCCTATAAATAATATATAATAAACAAAGCTGTGTGAGGCTGGGCATGAAAGATATTGGTGGCTTGCCATTAATCTTTCAAGCAGTAGCCAGATATCTTCTGCCAGTTATGCAGTTTGCTAGGTAGATTTTATGGTCATCTTACTGGATACTGTTTGTGTGGGGGCCACTAAAGCTCATTTCAGGTGAGATATAGTGTGGGTTTGCTGGCAGAGACAGCTGAAGGCAACTCAGTGAGCCACCAAAGCAACTGACCCGAATTTCTTAAAGTTTGCTATTGCTTTTCAGACTTCTGCCTAAGACTCTAGATTATGTAGCTTCCTCTTTCCAGCCTGGTGCCAGGTACTATTCAACTATCTTTTTCAGCAGGAACCCACAGCTATGAATCCACATGCCATTGCTCCCAATTGTGAATGTCCTAACATAGTGGGTGTCGGTCTGTGGTTCACTGATGCAGAAATTGTAGTTCTGTGGTCTGTGTCCATGCGGTAAAGAAATATTTGATAAATTAAATTCAAAAGAGAACAGCTCGCTGTTCTGAGCCAAAGGTGACTCAGAAAAAAAATCAAATTCATAAAGGCTGGACAGCTGTCTTCATATATGAAATTCCTCATGACATTCACACCTCTAGTGGAAAATACCAGGTGACCTGCAATTTGAAATAAAGTTGCAAACCACCTGTTCTTCCTGCTTGTTCTTTTCCATTGTTTTGCTTGCTGCTAACCAAGCAATTTTATCATTCTTGCTTTTGTCCAATATGTTAGATGTTGACAATTAGTAGAAAATGTTATTCTATCAGCAGTGGGAAGTGAAGCCCTACTGGAGACTCCTATGCAGCCCCCAGTGCCCACTAATATTACTGATACTGTTCTTCAGATCTCCTAAGGCAACTTTTGCCGCAGCTGAGAGGGACTCTAAGGTATGTCCATGACAGAGCAGCTGTCAGAGTACAGTACTGTGTGTTGTGTATTTACTTGGTAGATCTGCCAAGAGCTGGCACACTGAAGAGATAAATCTGGATTCTTTAGAGCAGTGTGTCACACTGGCCTCGGACAGAAGATTTGTGGATCAAAGTGGGGCAGCTGCTGCAGCCCTTTGCTTTCCAGGCTCAGGATGCTTTTCATAGGGGTACTGGTGTTGCTCAAAGGCGGTTAAGGAAGAGATATGGTCTCTGCTGGTGCGTGAACTACATTCTTGTTTACTGCTTGGCCAAATCCTACCTTTGGACCTTTCTTTGCACATGCTGTCCTGAACTGTAGTGCATCCAAGGAAGGCAGAAACTGGCCATCTGGATGCGGCAGGTGAGATTTGTTCTTGAGCCAAAGCTAACAGAAATCTCAGACTTATGCCTTTCTTTGGCATTTCAATGTGGCTTTGCAGGGCCAGCGCAAGGCTTCCCAGCAATGTGGCCAAAAGGAAAAAAAAAAACAAAAACAGAATTGCCTCCTGCCAGAAAGCAGAGCTAGAGACAGGATGGACATGGGATGGAGAAACAGGAGGTGCTCTGGAGAGCCAGGCTGGTGCTCCTGCTGCTGCCAGGAGGACAGGGGGGTCTGTGCCTGCTTCTGACAGACATCCCCACCCCATCTTATTTTCTTGCTTTGCAAAGGGAGCAGAAACAGCAACTTAGCTCCAGCATAGCTAAAACTGGCAAGGATATTTTGTCACTGCCCACAGACACTGCAAGACTTTTCTCACAGTCAGAGGTAATGAGAGGTAACCAGGGTGCTTTGGCTTGGAGACAACCATCTTCGCAATGGTGGATTTCACCCTGACCGCACACAGGTGCTCACTCTAAATCATCTGTGGAAAGATTTTACAGTGCTGAGGTTTCTGAGCTCGGGTTTCACCACTGCTGAGAAGCGCTCTTTCCTCTTCAGTTTTGTTGTTCGGCAGAAGAAGTCATGATCCCCATCTGTGTGGGGGCAGACACTGGACTGTGACTTGAAAGATCTGCCTTCGCTTCCTTCATCAAGCCGCAGATTTTATGCATGGCCTTAGGAAGTTGCTTCAGCTCATCTAGGCATCACTTCCCCACTCATGTGCAGCTTTCAGCTTCAGCGGAGTTTGCTACACCAAACTCCATTTAGATATGGATGTCTAACAGTAGTAGTCATAATGAAGACACTGTGGTTTCCCAAATTATTATTTGAAAAAAATGTCCTCAGTAAGGACTGTGCAATTCCTAGCAGTTGATAGCAAAAGTCAGAGTCCAGCTTTGAGCAGCACAGCAGGCTCTATGCAACCACTGCTTGTTTCACTGGAAGCTGTTGCAACCCAAGAAGAGTTTTTCCCCCAGTTTCTCACCCACTTAAACCCTAGAGGTTTGAACCAGTCACTGCAATGCGGGCTGCTGACAATTCAGTGATAATGGTTCTGTCCCTTCTTGCCAAGACCAATTAGATTCAAACGTTGCAAACCTTTCCAAGAGAATTTATGTGTCAGCACTAAGCAGCGATTTACATGAATTGTGCAAAAAGAAAGGCAGTCGGGGCTGTGTGACTCGAAGTGGAAAAGCAGACTGGTGGCAGTGCAGCGGATGAAGGCAGGCATTCGGGGTTGCGTGGCACCAGGAGCAACTGGAAGAAGTGTCTGGGGCAACAGGCCGCACAGGTATTGCTGTGACCCTAGGAGCAAATCAGTCATGCCTGCATAAAAAACTTAAAGGTTTTGGACTACTCTGAGTTTTTCTAGATATATCTGCAAAAGGGCCAGAGAAGGCTTATTTGTGGGAAGATGTTTAGTCCTCATGATATAGAGCAACATCTTACTCACTCAAGTAAATTATTTTTTGTGTGGGAAAGGAAGGAGGATTATAGCTAGCAAACTGTTCATAACAACATCCCAATTTGAAGGAACACTTTTCTTCAATACATTTCAATACGTTTAGACATGTAGAGAGAGTTGCCCTAGGTCTGGAAAAAAGGTGGGACAAAAGAAGAGGTCTTCTGAAACTTACTTCATGTGCAACCCCACTGGCACATTGGTGGGAAGAAATCGCTATATAAGAGGTCAGCATCCCTTGCAAGATTATAGACTTTGCTCAGATTTTCCAAAATTTCTAATGATTTGGGATATTAGAGTGCCTTTATCCAATACAAACAATCTTTGAGAGGCCTGCCTTTGTGAAAGTCCTTACATTCATTCTCTGAAAAATCTATCTTGTTATCAGACAAGAGGTAAAACAGGAGGTATTCAGATTCATGAATTGCATGTGAACATTTGGGCCAAATCAGACATTTAGCAAAATAAGATGAAAGAAGAGATTTGTATTTTAAAAATGTGGAAACCAGTCCTTTTGGACTAGTGCTTTTGAAGTGTCCTAGGAATGGACAAGGCATTATTGGCAAAGTATGATCTGTAAAGCAGCAAGAGCACATTAGATAATAATCTATCAGTCCCTTTTTATGAGAGGTATTTATTATGAGAGGTATGCTGAGTAACAAGAGAAAATAAAAAACACCACAGAATTTTGCCTTTCTGGCATGAGAACTGTTGCCCTAAGGAAATTAAAAACTGCACACAATTGCAAGTGTTAATCCCCACCTCAGATATTGTGAAAAGACCCTTGAGGTTCCCTTTGGCAGAACTGCAATTTCCAGCCAAGTTTCTGTGTGTGCAGCAGTGCTGTGGGAGACACATGTGGGTTTGCGCCCTGTCTGTACCTGCTCGGCAGGCATGTAAACACGGCAGGGACACTATCGCTTTTATGTACCCCTGATCTCTTTAAATCAGTCACTGGGAAATGATAACAGTGTTTCTTCTGTCTCTAAGCTGTGGGTGCATGTTTTGTGGGGGAAGAAGGAAACTGTATTTTTTGCAGGTGAGCTAAAGAACAGAGAATAAATCCCTGTGACTCAGAGAAATGAGAAGTACATAAAGCAAAGGTTAAACCTGCAAAAGTGCTATTAATTTGCTATTCAGCAAATGAAGCTGTGGCAATCCCTGGGAGAAAGCAGCCAAGACAGATAACGTGACTGGAATTGAGTATGTTGGCTTTTATTTGTCTTGCCTGGTAAAAGCTATCATACTATGTACATTGCACAAGTACTGATATGGAAAGGTCAGATGCATTGCGGAGGTGAGAACAGAGCAAGGCCAGGGCATTTCAGCATGGTGCAAATGCCTATTGGACAACATAAAACTGCTGAAAATTCCCTGAGACCCCATCTCCACAAATTCCATTAATGCTTGCTTGACTCTGCTAAGCTTGCTGTTGTCTCTGGTTTGAGCTGTATCCTAGTGTTCAAAGGAAGGCTCTGAATAAGAGCATCTAAGGCCCATTTCTGGTTTGGTTGCTGTTTAATTTTGCAAAACTTTTTGAGTTTTTCTTATGTCTATGCCTCAGTTTCTCAGTAACCAAAGAGATGTCACTGCGTGTGTGCGTATTTTTGTGTGGCAATAACAAGACTTTTATTACTCTTTGTAAAGTACCTTTTTCTAGATAACTGGGGAGATATTTGTGGAAGAGCTGGAAAAGAATCACATATTTTACCTCTTTGTTCTCTGAAGATGTGAGTCTTGCAGGAAATACAGCTGCCAACTTCTGTTTCACAGCCGTGGATTTCTCCCCCATGCTAGCATTACAGTAGTAATTAAAATGACAGATAAACAACATCCATGTTTGTTTTCCAAGCCCAGTGATGAGGAAACTCTGTTTTGCCCATGCTGGAACTGTATGAACTTCATCTACCGTTGCCTGCCCCACCACACCTGCCTCCCTGGGATTTGATGTACTTCTTATTTGGAACAGAGGGTTTCAGAAATGCATGATTAGTGAGAAAAATCACCTGAACTTCTGTGGGCAAGGAACCATATTCCTGTTGCTGCAAATGCACAAGAATTTAGCTTCATCCCAGTGGGTATCTCGCCACTTGCTTGTGCGCAGGCAGGACTGGACCCTCCACTAGCTCAAACCAGGGAGATAAGGAGTAAAATTTGGCACAGGTCTAAGTGTTTGCAGGGTCCAGGTTGCCTATGCACTACGTCAAATTGTTGTTTTTGGTGGGGGTAGGGAGAGGAGGGGAAAGCACACGCAGCTCTGTTTCTTCAGTACTCTGGTGAGACAAGAGGTTGCTGAGTTCACACTGTCAGGTGAGAGTTGGTGCAAGTCATAGAGCAGAACAGCTGATTCCATGAAATGTATGTTAGAATTAGTTAAACAACCCACAAGTAAGCACAGGCTGTGGTTTAATGACAGCTGAGTAAAGGCTTGCACTGTACTAATAACATCCTGTATCTCTGCGGTGGTGATGTGGTATATGCACACATACCCTTTGCAGTCAATAACTGCGCATCAGATTTTCACACCGGCTGATCTGGCTGCTGTTTAACAAACAAGTGTGTTTTCCTGTTCCTGCCGTGGGTTTATTTTTGTTGTTGTTGTTGCACATACAGGTATAATCGACTCCGATCGTCTCAGAAATTCTTCCTGGTGCTGCTAATGTTTTGCTCAGTGTTTTGCTGAAATGGGTTTTGCTGGGATTTTTAAATGTCACCTCTGTTCTCAAAGTGCATTATACTTAATTGGTGTACAGCACTGGATTGGATCCAGGACCTATACGCGTATTAGCTAGGTACAGAGCGACATGGTTTTCAAGTCAGAACAGACTGGAAAAAGAAGTGTGAGCTCCGCTTCCCATAGCAGGATGGTGACAAGCTCGGCTGATGAGGGAGGCAGCGCGGCAGGGTAATACCCATGGCAAATCACAGAGGCGCAGGCCCTGCTTGGGACCAGCCGTGAACAGAAGTCAAGGAAGACTTCTCGTCTGTGAAAAAAGTCTGATTTTTGAGGATGTTTCAAACTGAATAAAAGCAAAATCAATAATGCTGACATCTCCTATTACACGCCTGATCTGTTTTTACATCCTTTAAATTTCTTATACTTAGGTATATGCTTTATTATACTACATATTTTATATATAACATACAAGTAATGAAACCCAGTTTCTACACAGTGCCTTTTATCATACATATCAAAGTATTTATTCAGTGAGATCATGTATCAGTCTCATTTCATGGGCTGGGAAACGAGAGAAACACGGAAATAAAATGGCCTGTCATATAGCCCAGAAGTGCAGTGGCAAAGCCCTAAGTAGAATTTAAATTTCTTGTGCTGCAGCCCCAGGGTCTCTTTGCTAGGAATTGCTGCCTCCATTTTATAGAGTATAAAAATATAAAATACAGAGCAATAGTATAAAAATAAGGCATAAAAAAAAATAATAGGAAAGACTTGAAGAAAAACAATAGAAAATCTAAAAACACAAATTAATTTGGAAATAAGATGTTTTCTGAATGAAAAGATCAAATGAACCATTCCAGTTTGATTGTTGTATTCCATTGTGCTTGTTTTTCCTAAAACAAACTCTGATCTATATTCCTATATATTCTGCCAATTTTGCCAGATCTGTATGTTTCCAATGGAAGAAAAGATTTATCTGAATTTTTTTGACCAACTTCACTTGCTGAAGAGAAGGGAAAGCAAAGTATGCAAATCCAGAAAGACTCCTGAAAGGCCATTATTTTTCTTTCATTTATTCTTTTATGTAGTGAGCTTTACAAATGTGCTGTAGGCTCAGTTTATACTAAGAAGACATCTTATCTGACAAATCCTAGCTGATGCAATATGATTTAGAAGTCTCCCCATCACGCAGAAAATAAAATTCTCCCCAGGGACCTTGCCCAAAACATAAAGCAGAGCCTTCCTCCTCATTAAAACATTTTGTTGTGTGAAAAATGACAATGAGCCATAAAATCTGGAGGGAAATGATTACTGAACACTAACATATGCTCAGTGATTTCAATACCAGAACGCATGGAGGCTGTCAATTGCACTTCAAGTCAGGGAAATGAGTTTCTTGATCTTGTCCGGGTGGAAGGTGACTTAAAGAGACATTGCTAGCAGAGTGGTTAGGCCCCCAAAAGCCTGTTTCCAAGCCATCAGCAGGAGATCCAACGGCCAACAATATGAAGGTGCCAGTTTGTTTTGTTTGCAAATGTATGCCGTACTATCCCATCACTATCCCTGCGTGCTCTTTGCTTAAAGCTGATGAGAATAATTGTCTCCAATGTTATTATTATGTACAAAAATGACATGAAAAGAAGACAAAGGTTGCCTACTCAGGCTCTCACAAGTTAGAAAATAATGGAATTACTGTTGCCTTGACAACATTTCCCTCTCCTTCCCCAGCCCCCAATTTCATTCTTGAAAATGGCTGAGCCATTTTGCTGAAACTATAAAATAATTAAATAAAAGATTCAGCCGAAGGCAGACACCTGGCATGGAAAACTTCCTCCGCCCCCCCCCCCCCTTAGAGTCTGACAAAATTATAAACAGCTGAAAAAGAGGGTCTTATAATGAGAAGAATCAGGCAGAGCCATGCATGTAAATGGTACTGGTAGCTCCATCTGTATTTTTTATTTTATATTAATTTATATTGCACACATCCCTGAGGGCGGCATTTGGTGTATGCCCCTTTGTTCTGGAAGACATAAAAATGGGTAAGCAATGGCAGCCCATGGGGCTTAGCTTTTCTTGCCAGCTAACCAAAGAGGGTGGACTTCCCACCCCAGGAGAGCCAAGACCAGAGGGGAATTTAAGAGGGCTGCAGTGACACTGAAGGCATAGCCTCAGCGTTTTTAGCCTCAGAAGTCACACTCAGATGACCCACACGCTACCAAAATTTATGTGCCGGGCCAACAGGAAGAGCTCTGTGTGTCTGGAGAGGGCCTGAGGGTCTGTGCGGGGTGCCGTGGTGGGACCTTGGTGGGCAGGGGCCACTGACACCGTGTGCGTCATGCAGCTGAGCTCTGCTTGGGGTTGGGCAAGAGGCTGATAAACGGCTGTGCCTCATCGTCGCTGCTGCCGGCAGCAGCGCTCTTTATCATCCAGCAAAGGCGAACGTGAAGGAATTCACATCCCTGCCCAAGCCAAAGCTGGAGAGCAAGTAGGAGCGGGAGCTGAGGAGGCGACCTTGTATGTTCATGCGCTCTCCATGTACAGCATGTGCTTTCCTGTAAAGAAAGTCATGATTTGCTTGGTGACCAAAGGGATTTTGTAGCTGACGTGGGATCAGAGGACATTATACCATGGTTTATTTTTCAGATTGATTGAATTTATAGAAATCCTTTTGAAGATGAGAGGGTTTCTTTCAAAGAACGGACAGAATATTCCAACACATATAGGCATGGCTAAAACACTAACAAATCACAGGCTTAGTGCAAAGCCCAGAAATACTGTTATGCTCCTTTCTTCACGCATCCTGCATGAGTTAACAGGGCACCCAAAAATTTCAGCTAGAGCAACACAGAGATCATAAATGGACAAAAGTGACTAGCATTATCTGTGGCAAGTCATATGACAGCACTGCGAGGGAAGACAGCACTGCGGTCTATTCAAAAGCTGAGTACTCTGGAAAAAAAAATCATAACAAAATTTGCATTTGATGACATGTATTTAAAAACCAAAACAATTCCAGCTGCTTTAATTTTTCTTCCTTCCCTTTTGCTTGGAGCACAATCAGTCCTTGCCCGTTGCTTAGCATCCCCATTGAATTTCCTCCTGACTAAAATCAGAGAGCACCGGCAGCCCCTCCAGTTACTCCAGTGCCTGACCAGTGCTGTTGGCGCAGGTACATCAGCGTACAAGTGATATAAGAGACTGGTCGGTCAGACCCATCGAGTCCTGTTTTGCACTCTGTAGTCAGGTAAGGGGTACCAATGATTGGACCCACAGGTGTGTTTGTGAAAATTACCTAAATCACAAGCAAAGTCACCCGTGACTCTGACTCATATAAGAAGTGACTGCTTGGCTCATTCTGTATTAGGGGTGTTAGGCGATCTGGCTGTTGGTGACCTCAGACGGGAGACTGTGGCCTTTGGGTTCAAAAGCATCAGATTTAATGAGATGTTCTGTTAATGTGGCAATCTCAGTATTCAAAGATAAGTGTTTAATTTCAGGGTAGGGGGAACCTAAGGACTTTGATAGATCTTGTTTCTGCAACTCTGAAACAGTCTCATTTTTTCGAGTAAAACTTGGTGTTTTTGTCAGGGCTAAGTAGTACTTTAAGGTTTAAATTATAAGATTCTGGGGTGAGTTATCACACAGATGCAAGATAATAGACCACTATTATTTCTCTTCGGTTACTATCTGCCCTCAGTCCCTGCCCTTCTCATACACTCATTTCAAAAGAAGACATTGTTCTGCTTTCCACCAGGGCATTGAAGAGTGCTGTTGCCTGTCTAAAATACCTTATAGTGAAAAAACTAGGTAACCAGAAATATGTGGAGGTCAAGGCATCAGCTTCTTTAAAACCAGGTAGCAAACTCAACAGTCCAAGCGTACCGCAGCTAAAGATTTGGCCTATAAATTGATTGTTAATGAATATGGAATAATACATTAGGTATTTGGCCTGGGACGCTGAACTACTAACAGCTGCTTTAATGTGGAACTGATTGTTCAAACTCCCCCAAATACATGCATGTACTTTCCCCTGTATGCTCACAGAGAGACGGGTGGTTTCTCTATAGGTTTTGTTAGTCAAAAGTCAAGCTTCCTCCCACAACGGGAAATGGTCAGCAACTGAAATATCTCTGATGCTGTTATTCCAGATTCTAACAATGTGACAGTTTTGAAAACATAATGCAGTTTGGTCTTGCATAACAACAATTTTTGCAACAGAGTAATACATGTGAAAATCTAAATCATGCTGGAAATTTGGGAGCAAAATCCATGTGATCAGGACATGTAGCCTGGGAAATGCTCTCTCAGTTTTATATCATGTCAATAACAGCTTCTCGTGATTTGATTCGTGTTTACTGAACCTTTACTGAAGATATTACAGGAAGTATTTCTAAAAAATTGAGACTGGGATGTAAGTGATAGAGCTTTAAGGGAGGAAAGGACTTTTCAACCAAAATATTATTGAAACATAGTTGTTTTTGTTAAAAGAATTATTTTCCTCAAGTCTGACTTCTGTCAGGGAAGACAGCAATGTAGCACTTGAAGGGCGTACAGCAGCACTGAATGCCGCCACAAGGCAAAACACTATTTACACTGAAGGGGAAAAAGAAGTCAATGACCTGGTTACAATCTGGTCAGGAAGCTAGGTGTCACATCCTGCTCTTCTGAAGTGAAAACAATGAGGGCTTTGATGAGTAGACGTAGTAGATAGGGCCTTGGCTTTGTGCCTCATCCAGGTGTCAGCATCTCACACCGTGCAGTCAGCCCTCCATCATGCTGGAGCACAGTCCCTTCCCCAGCGCCAGCTCCCAGGGAAGGTCCACACTCCGAGTCACCTGCACGCCTCCCTCCTGTAGCGGTGTCTCACACCAGGCACAGGCTGGCAGATGGGAAACGCCTACCCTCAGACCATTGCCATTGTTGCTCTTCTCTGACAACTTTCTCTTCTGCATTTCTCTCATCCCCCTTTCTCCCTTTTTCTGTGTCTTTTCTGCTTTTAGGCTTTGCAATCCCTTTTCCACCCCACCTTGCACTGTGGCTCACCGTTCCATCCCTTGTGCAGCAGGAAGAGCAACGTGGGGAGCCTGGTGCCTGCAAGCATCGCCACGAGCAGGGCTGGCATCGGAAGGGTGATGGTGAGATGCTCCTGCCCAGCAGAGCGTTTGCTCAGTGAGGTTTTTGCTGCTCTTCTGTCTGAATTAGCACCCGAGGCTCACTGTGTGGGAGAGCCCAAGCCCAGTCACTTCGCACGGAGCTGAAATCTCTGAGGCGCACTTTTCAGTCATTTAAGGATTTGGGAACTTTTACCCATCTGTGTTAAGTGTAATGGCAATGCTGTTTCAAAGTCTGTTATAATTTGTACCTCAGTTATTATCATAACTGAATAAGTGACTCTGGCTATTCTTTGAACTCCCCGTTCTTTGTTACCTTCTCCCAGCTAAGAGGCAGTCACTAGCCGTATAATCACTCTTAATGTGCCTCCAAGCAAAGTCACGCATCTCAGAGCGAAGTCACACAAACTCAAATTGCTGCGGAAGGTTTGCTTTTGTTTGACTTAGTCCTCAAAGGAGCCTGGGAGTGTTTGCAGAGCCAGTTGCTGCCTGTCAGCTGGCAGGGAGTAAATACCTGCTGGGAAACAGCTGGCAGCAGGTTTTAAACCACCTTTCCACTGCCATTCGCCATGTGGCTACTCCGCATCCATTCCCGTGCAAGGTCGGGGAGGTTAGTTCAGCTCCCCACTGTGTGTCGGACTTTGCACCAAGGCTGCAGAGCGCTGGGGGAGAGTGGCCCTCAGCCAAGAGGGACCAAAGGAGGTTTGTGGGGCTCCCACTGCCATGTGGGAGGAACTGGGCTTGCCCCGGAGCGCTGGCCCTGGGCAAAGACAGAAGCTGTGATGAGGGAACAGCCCCGCCGTGGCAGAGCATCCCCCTTGCAGTGCCCTTCTGAGGGGAATTTTCCTCCCCGGTGCTGCTCCTCTCCTCCGCACCCTGCTTCGTCCATCGGACGAGCTCCCTCGGCCTCTTGCAGGCTGAGCTCCTGCCTGGGAAACGCCCAGTCCACGTGGTGGCCGGATGACTCCCTCCCGAGCTGTCAGACTGCAGAGATGCGCTTGCCTGGGGAGCGCAGATAGGATCAGCAGGTAGGATCACCCAGCTGGTGTGGCCACGCACAACAGGGGCTAAAGCCAAGTACAGAAAGCAAGTGTGCCTACAATATATTTATCCAGGGTTCTAGAGAAAACTGAAATAGAGTGGGGCATTAATTCAGTCATAAGATTGAGCCTCTGGAAAAGTTACTTCAAGGACTGCTTCTTGCATAGTTACAATAAATATCAGCTTCCCATATTCAAAGTCTAGTTTTGCTGCAATGTGCAGTGTTTCTTATCTCCTCTTCTCTTTTACTGTCAGGGGCCTTCAATTCTACTAATTCTACTTCAGTTCACCTAATTCTACTCTGATATCTGATTTCTCAAAAAAAGTATGCATCTCACCTGCATCTGGGAACAATATCCCACCTCATCTGTCAACAACAAAAAAATGCAATAACCTACAAGAAAGTATAGACTATAACATTTGCTTTACTGTAATTTAAGTACAAACCAAAATTCTCAGACAAGTTTGAACAGATTCTTACCTTTATCATAGGAACCAAAGATCTGAAGCACCAAGGCCAATTAGATGGTTATTGACTTCAGAGCTCTTTGAATCTCGTCTACAAACAGCGCCATTAGCTCAAGTGGCCCACGCATTGCTTCTGAGTGTGTGTGTGTTCAGGGACCTATTTACATTCCTCTGAAAATCCAAGTTTAGCTTTGCTCTCATTTACTCCTTGGTGAAGGCAAGCTCACACTGTATTTATTTTTAGGTATAGTATACCTGCATTATTACAAAAAACACCTTTAATTTCACATATGCTTAAAGAAGAAGAAGTGGAGCACTGCTTGCTAGATGCTCTGACATTGCTTGCCACTTATCAGCATTGTAAGAGAAGAAATAATCCATTTTATCTTTTATTGTGTTTGTTTATCATCTGATTTAGTACTTGTCTGTCATAGCTAATTACTTTAAAAGAATTCTAGTTCTTGGTCACAAAACCTATGAATAAAATGCACTCATATATATTACCTAGGCGAGGCATTATACATAGTGCAGATATCCACAAAGTAGAATACTTCTGATTTTAAATACTATGTGAATGGATATGCTGCTTATATGAAAAAATCAATAAAATATTAATCAGATAAAGTAAGACAGCAGGTGTCCCAAGACACCAGCAAGGCATACATCTGTACAGCGTGTAGATCTCTGTGTAAACAGGAAGGGCACCCTCATGCTGTCACTTAAAGGTACTCTGTCACAAAAACAACCAAAGTCGCCAAGTGTCACTGCGCAAAGTTCTTGAATTTTTAAGCAAGAGTAGATGCATTTTCTGTTTAACCCATCTGGAGACTGATCCTGCCTCCCTTCTGGAAATACACTTTCCAGTTACATCAGTGGAGCTTTTTTCTGCCTGAGGTGGGCAAGACTGAAGTCATCGAGGGTGATGTACTAAAACAAAACAAAACAAAACAAAACAAAACAAAACAAAACAGGATTCATGCTCCTTCTCACTTCATTATAATGTGTTAAAAAAGCCTCACAGCTAATTTTTCTGTGTTTATGTTTTGCTTTGGGAATATCAGACATATCAAGACAGCACACGTTCTTGCATTCTTTCCCAGTCTTTATGGGTGTGCTTGTTTAATTTTGCTTCTGAAATCAGCCTGTGGTTGAAGAAACAAATAACAAAATTATCCACAGTGTAGCCAAAGATAATGTGAAGTTTCTTGCAATAATCAGCCTGGACTGGTTAGCTACCATAGGCATTTGTATGATTAACAAGCAAAATGCACGGATCAGCATCCTTCGGCCTTGGACTGGGGAAAGCTGCCGGGTACAAGAAGGCCCCCTGGGCGCCTTGTTTACCAATCCTCATGCAAGCTGAGGTTCTGGCTTGGAAATATCTCCCTGATAATTATTTGAAGCTCAGGCCCTTTCCTTTGGTGTCTTTTGCAGCAGAGTGGGGTCCAGGGCGAGACGAGCCTTTGTTCTCCTCATGTGATCTGAGCTCTCCTCCCATTTCCTCTCACAGACTCTGTTTCGGGATATGTTTTTATGGCACCATCACTCTCCTCGATTCAAGTGGAGTTATTCATTTCCTGACTGTATGTGACCAGATGCACGCCTGTTGTCAATGGTATAAATCCTTAGCTTCAAGTGAACTGAAAATCAGCCTGCGGTGTTTGATGTGCCATGTTAATGGGACATAGCTGTTTTGAGATTTCTGACTTGCACAGAACCAAACACATCATCTGCACTTCTAGGAAATAATAATAATTCATTAAGGCCATAACCCTGTGTTTCTCTTTAAATACAGCTGCTATTCTGTGTGGAACTCCAGACTTGTTCTACCAATACATTTTGCGTTCTTTCTGTACAAAATTACATGATGCATCTCCCTGAGTCTCCTTTCACTCAAGCAGCAAAGGTTGCTCCAATGTCAGCTGCATGGGTGAGATGTAATGTGGATGGCTGTGAAATCCCCTCTGACAGTTACAGCCAAACTGAAAATATTCTTTCAGTCCAAAGAATCTTTCCTTGCATGTAGAGTTCCACTGTTTTGTAACTGTAAATGGCAAACCTGAGCACATCAAACAGATACCGGGCTTTTGAGAGACACAAATTCCTCCCGGAATCTTTAAAATTTGGAATATAAAAGAGAGATCCCTGGGGAGAATGCAATGAAGAGAGTCTATAGGAGCAGTGTTGCCCTACCAAGAGCCAAAAAAAATCAAAATAACAGAGGGACTGCGGAAGCATATAGTCTGTAAAACCCTTGTTTCCATTGATGCCTGGAGGAACTACGTGGTGTGTCCGTGAGGAACAGGAGACAGTGGAGGAAGAACACCACTCCTCAAGGAAATGGTCTCTGAGGGAACCTGGCAGAGGTTGCCTTCACATTACCCCCACCCCTGTGATTTATGACAAGAGGGGATACACAAAGCAAGGGAACTCTCTGCTAACAAAGCGAACTTTCTAAAACTGCTGGAAATAGCTACTGTAACTTGCTTTTTTGTGGTCTCAGATCCTGTTCTCTTCAAAATTAGTGGCAGAGGACAACCCAGGATAAGATAGTAGATTAGGCAGTTAAGAGGTGGTGGTGGTCCAGCATTCCTCTTTCGTGGCAGGTGGTCCCAGAAATTGACTCCTGTCTAGCTGAGGGACAACCCCAAGGACTGGAGAAAGGTTGTGCAGGAGAGGTGTTTCAGTGTATCACAGGAACCAGGACATGTAATTTAGACTAGATGCCTAACTTTTAAGTGACTACAATTCACTGAGATGAATCCCACTCCTTCTGATGGCCTAATGCTGATATTTCAGCTCACTAGAACTGCCTTTGAAATAAGTGAGACCGTAAGTGACAAAGCCAAGAACTTGGCAGTCTTACTAAATTTTGGTTTAAAGTGCTGGGACACCTAAGCACTTAACTGCATCTATTTTAGCACAAACTTCAGATGTTTTCATCCTGCTTGAGCAACCCCTAAAGAATTAGCTTTTCTGCAACATGAAACCCTATTGGACTGTGTAAACAAGCCACATTCAGCTGAATGCACAGCTGAGCTACAGTTTCAATTTCTGTAAATTATGCAAGGATATAAATGATGAGTACATCAGTAAGCTAGACCAGAGGCTGATTCATTCATGTATTGATTCATGCATGGTTTATCTTCATGCCTTGCAGAAAAAAAAACAATTAAAATGGTTACACTAAGCTATAAAACTTAAAAGCAGTGGTTGTGGGGGAAGAGTGATCCTGTGCTTGAAGAGTGGCACATGAGACTATAGGTTGTATATTAACCCTCTTCTAATTTGCATCACTTAAAATGCTTCTTAGCTGTGTGTGACCAAAGTGGAAAAATAATTAGCTTGAAAGATAGCACAAATTCACTTGATATTTTATTACTTTAATGATGAATGTTTGTTCAATGCCCTTTTTTCTCCCTGCCTCAAAAAGCGAGAATGGAAAAGATATTTATATTTTAAAATCTTTGTGACAACGGAAATAATTATAAAAAATCATTCCTGTGGTCTGGGAGTGTGATCAAGCACATTTGGTATAAATTTCCATTAGACTTTGTATCTGGACAAGTGAGAAAAGGAAAAAGGGCATTCAAGTCTCATCAAAGCAAGGAACAAAACAGAAAGGAGGAATAAAATGTATCCATCCCTTGCAATCATCAGCCAAGCGGGATGTAGGAATGACATACAATTTTCTTCAGTGCGTGGGCAAGTAAGCTGTAATTCTGCACTCCTATTATCTTTGATGATAAAATGTTGTAGATATAGAAAGGGTAATTATTTTTTTCCTCTTGAGAAGCTTTCGAGAAACAAAATATCACAGGAACAGACCATACATATACACAGTTTCTTGAATCATGAACTGCTTATCTGTAAGCTTAAACACAAATAAAGCCAACTTACATAAAAGCAAACCACATGATGGATCCTCTTCTGATTTTTTCGACTTCTGATTTCATTAGCTAAGGCAGACGCTAAGCAAACTGCATATTATCTGTAGTTAGGAATGCTTTAGTCCTCTGCCATTTTTGCATTTTTTTGATTGACTACTGCTAAGGGAAAGGAAAGCTCTATGATATTTGTACATAAGAAAAATAACTTCAACACTGTGCTGTGGAAAGCTGTGCTTTTATCTAGCTTCATCTTTGCCACCCCCGTGTCATTAAGTTCTGTACTTTGGTTGAATAGTTTTAAGCACAGCATTAGTAATATCTGCTTTCACCTATACAGTTTTCATTTCATTGGTTGACTCTTGGTGTAATTCTGTTGATTCCAACAGTATTACACCTGGGATGCTTTTAACCCAGCATGTCAAGGTATTGTGTTAAATGGTTCTTCAAATTGCATGGAACCAATTTTGCAAAAGATGACTGCCAAAATTGACTCAAAAGGGAAATTTATTTTAAAGGAAAAAAGATAAGTAAAGCTCTTCCTCTCTCTCTCTCTCTCTCTCTCTCTCTCTTTTTTTAAAATCTGATTACAGCTGAGAAGATGGGGCTGAACTTGATCCAGAAATGCACAGGGAACTCAGACTTCTTGCTGCCCTCAGGAACCATGCACTTACAAGTGCTGTCCTTTGCAGAGAGGGCTTGAAAGGGAGGTCTCTCATGCCAGTTGAAGTTTAAAGATTACTTCTGAAAAGCCTAGAACAGCTTCTCAAAATGCCAGCTGTCCACTCTGAATGCATGTACAAATTTTTGATAGGTAAGGAAAACATCATATTTTTGTCATTTAACCTTGTAAACCATATATAAGCAGGCTATATGACTAGAGTTGGTTCAATTTTATCACTCTCCTGAATGGAGAAAATGTGACTCAGCGGCGGTGTTTCCTCTTTCAACAGTGTGGCTTCTAGCAGTAGGTGTTCTGTAAACACTCTTGAAAACCATCAGTCTGACTTTTTAGTGATATAATGCAACATATCAACCTCCCAAAATACCAGATAAAGTCAACTTAGAATATTCTCCTTCCCCAGTTAGCCTTTTCCCTCAAGTTTCAGAAGAAAATCAGTTCAATTCTGGAGTGAGCAATTTTGCAAATTTCCCTTAATGAGAGAAAGAAAATAAAATGCCTGAAGAGCAGAAAATTGAAATGCTAAACCTTTGATCCCAGATTTGAAGCTAATCTATGCAATTAGCAGTGCTTTTTGTCACAAAGGGAAGAGTCACAGGAAGAAAGGACAGCACACAGCACAAAGAAATGATCTGGGGAAAAATTGAGAAAATGGCGCTTCAATCATCTTCATATTCACACAAATCCTTCCTAAAGAGTAAAGAAAGCACATTAAAAAGAGAGAGAGAAAAGAACAGCAGCAAACAAACAAGCACACACTTCTAAATAATTTCCTCTGGGTTATTGCCCTGGAGGTCAAAATTAAAGCTATCCCATCAGGGAGCTCATGTTCAAAGGAGGGGTTCCCAGTGCGTAGGAGTCACTATAGGGATGTGAATATGGCTTCCAGCTGTACTTTTTATTTAGTAACTTCTTCCCAGCTTAAGAGCTTGCTTACAGCCCCAGGAGAGCATTTGGTAGCTATTTGTTAATGCACATTCCCATAGCCAAGAAGAACTTTTTTGGCCTGGTAGACCCAATACGTGGACTAGATGCTGCCAGAGAAAGAGGTAGTTTAATGTGTCTTCTCTCACAGAGCAGAAACATCTGCACAAAGTGGAACCCATGTGTGATGATCCACGGGTCTCAGGAACCTATCCCTGTGTTGGCAGGGGGTCACAGAAGGAAAACCCTGGGCCTTGCGATAAGCAGCTTTGGAGCAAGTGTTGGGCAGTCTTGGAGCCTCTGCCTGTGCTACCTTATACCCGCTGGCTGCTTTGTGCATGGCTGGTTAGTGAAGTCTTAAGCCTGGGCTCAGACACATGCTGTGTATTGACTTTGTCCAAGATGCCCGTATAACTGTGTATTACAAACACTTGTAAGCTTGAACTCACTGTGGAAGGCAGAGGCCTCTTCTCTCTCACTTTTTTTTCGCTCTTAATCATAGATGATATATCTAAAGGAATAATTTTTAATATATTTGGAAGAGCTGATGTGTATTGCTGGTAGCTCAGAGTCACACTCGTCTCAGAGAGGTGGGATTCTCTCTGAGAGGACACCTGAAACTTTCTTCCAGTGAACGTTTAAGTGGAGCTTTTTCTTCCCCAGACTGGAGGAATGCTAGGGGTCAAGGTAGTTTGCAGCTTAAATTAGAGTTTAAAAGTATCCCAGCTGTGGGATCCCCAGCAGTACTGTTGGGGACTGTAATTCTTTCCTGCAAGAAGGCAGGAACAGAAGCAAGGTAAATTTTTTAGGGGGCTTTTTTGACTTTAAAATGTGCAGTGACTGAATTTTCTGAGATTTTTGATTTCCCTACCCACTTAGCCTTTCCTTCTCATCAAGTGTGCTTTCACTGTGTGGAACAGTACTGAAGTTTATGTAGAGGAAAAATGTGAATATTTTATTTAAAAGTATATGCAAACAGAGTGGACTTTTGGGTGCCCGTATGTCCATTTTATTTGGCAGAAAATGACCTGCCTCAATTCTCTCCCTCCATCTCCCGATTTCCCTAGGTGAGAAAAGAAAGTCATCTGAGCAGCTTGATCACTAAAAAGGTATTGATGCAAATAAAAAGGTATTGCTGTTTGAGTCTATGCAAAGAGTGAGAATGCAGTGAGAATGAAGGCTCAAATGTTCATCATGCAATGGTGCTTAGTTAATTTATTGCCCAGCACCTGTATTAGAGTGCCAGGCTGAGCATGGCTGTAGATAGATAAGATCAGTTACCTCATTCAGAAAAAAATTTAACTATTATAATGCCCTAAACTTTCCCTGATTGCTGAGATTAATTTTGTGATGCTCTGCTTTTGGAAAAGATCTTTGACTAGGTAAAAAGTCCTTGGGCAAGTCACAGTGCTCTGACACCTTGACCCTGTCAAAGTTGCTCTGCTGGTCGCACAGATTAAGCTGAATGAGCCCATTGGCAGTTCCTTGTCATGTACACAAAGGATTCGGTAAATGCTTTAAGGTTGGCTGTTGGAGATCACCATCCTGGAGAGCTCCACTGCATCGTAGGAATGCCTTGGAGACCTGCTGCTGGCAGGCGGGCTCGGCTCGGCTCTGATCACCCACGCGGCTCAGGTCCCATGAAGTGGCTTGAAATATGTCAATGAATGATCACATGGCAATTCCCTTGCCAAAACGGTCTTGTCCAAATTGTCCCCTGTGAGAAGGAGATGTGTCAGATAGAGGTGTCGTGAAGGAGAGACTGATATCAGCTTCTCATGACTCATGTTGGGTAAGGTGTAGACAGAACCTAGACTGACTGAGGCTGCTCTTGGCTGGTTGAGCTTCTTCCATTAGTTAACAGCATAATTTTGTCCATTGTATTTCTGAAGCCAGGTTGTTTCTTTATTGTACTTGTGATATTTCATAGCATGCCAGCAAAGGCTCCAGATCCCCTGTTCAGTATTTTGTGAAACTAATGAATTCTATAATTTCAGGTTTTATGACAGTTCTCTGCTACTACTAGAAAGGAGGATAGGCTTTTCTGGTAGTAGATGCCAGAAATGCATGGAATAGGAGGGAATAGATTCCAGGTTTCCAGAGGCAAATTAGGGTGCTCAGAGATAGGAATCTGGAAATGAATCCAAAATTCAATGAACTTTTAGGTATCCATGCACCATTCTGCTACAGGACTGATGTGTGCCTCCATCTGTGGCATTACTTTGACACTGACAAAGCCATGAAGGCTAGAGGTAGTTGGGTTATTTGTGCATTCTGTACATTGAAAAAATGGATGAAGCAGAAGGTATTTCAAATTTCTCATATATTTAACCATAACTCTTCCTAGCTTTTAAAAGTTATTTTTGAATAACTGGCCTAATATGAACCAGGCTTTTTGCCATCATGTTACTTATCTGCACTGTCTAATGCATTGCAGCTTACTGAAATTTGTTGCCTGCATATAATCAATCGTGTAGAAAATACGAAATAGTGTTTGGATTTTTAACAAGGGTTTTCTCAATATATTTTTGTTTGTTTTGTCCTATAATTAGTTTAATTGAAATTTCACTTTTACCACTACAAAAAGTCAGAAGCACATTTTCCAACTGCAAACAGTTGCAATGAATTTTTCTTGACTAATCCACCAGACTCACTGTATTGCTTCTGGATGAGGTAATTTGGGAGCTAGAGCTAGAACATCTGATGTTCCTTCTGTAATGGAAGGTTCCTCAGCTTTCTGAGATGCAGTCAGTTTGAGCCACCAAATTAACTGAATTGGGCACAGATTTGCCAGTGGTGTGGGGGACATTTTGCCTGGGGAGCTGGGGACATTGCACATGACCGGGTCATGCAACAGCTCTTTGCTGCATCAACACCTAATGTGCTCTGGCACCAAAAAGCTATAGTACACTAAATCTGGTCCACTGAATCTGATCCTAATCTCACTTATGCCTCTGCTCCTCTGCTACCTCTCAGGAAATAAAACGAACGTGGGCTGAACTGGCTACTGTGTGCTGGGTTATTGACCAAATGTACAGAGTTTAGTTAGTTGTGTCTTGTGAAAAGCTTTCTGAGGTTGGCTCAGACGAGGGGCATTGTCTGAAATAAGAAAGAAAGCAGTATTTTCATTACAAGTTATGGTCATAGTGAGCATGAGCCTTTGCATTGCTCAGAGGCAAGCAATGCAGCCTGGGAATAACATATGTTACCTCCTCTGCTCCGTACTGACAGATTATTTATACTGATTATTTTCTTCATTGGTTCTGAAGTTTCATAACAGAGGAATCAGCTATGTCAAAACCAAGGTTTCAGAATTGTTTGTTTTCACCTTTCCTCCCTGCTTGTGTTTATTTAGCTGATAGCCGACAAATAGCAAACTGCAACAGAGCATGGACAGAACAATTAGCAGGGAAAATGGAAAGCCTGCTGTCTATTTCCACCACCTCTGGTAGCAAAAATCAGTGAGTGCAGAGTCTAGGCAGGTATGCGCTGAGACACTATGTCATGGCAGAAGGATATTTTTCATATATTCTTAATTTTTGTGGAGCAGAAGGTACAAACTGCATGTTTTCATCTTTAGGAAAAAAAACCCTCATATAAAGAAATGGGACTTGGTTAATGAAGAGGGCAGGGTGTAAACTCATTTCACATGTGGATACTTGGCATACTAAGGGAGAGTATTTCACAAGGAGGAACTTTAGCTAGGGGCTAATCTCTTTAGCTTTCTCTAATGGGAAAAAAGAGGCTTTTAAAGGGAGAGTCTGAAGACGTGTTTAATTTAGGTGCCCTGAACCACGCACCAGGGTTGCCAGGCTCTCCATCGGCTAAGGAGAAAGCCCAGCACAAGTAGTGTCCTGTACCTAAAGCCAGCCTTTGGGAAGACTCTGTTTATGGGAAGACTCTGTTTAGACTGCATTTCTGAGCTCATGCACATTAGTAGTTAGTGTCTGTGCCAAAGTCCATATATTTTGCTGTGCGTTTCAGCAGCAATTGTATTTAAGGTATGTAAATAATGTTGTTAGAACAATGAACCAACAACACTTCCTAGAAATACAGCAGAGAACACAATTCTGGCATAAGCCCTTTATTTTTAAGTTTTCAGAGTGAGATTTTTTTTTCTTTTCTGTTTTAAAAAAGCTTCCAAACAGTAACTCATGCCAGGAAAAACAGAGCCATTCTCTCAATGACAACAATGCTCATTGTATTTTCTGTAACAGATGCCAGGATTTTATCACTAGCCCAGACATTAACCCCCTTGGTATCATTCTGAAAGGAAGCATCCGTGCACCCCACTGACTTTTATTCCCTATGGTGCTTCATTATGCCTCCTACCTTAAAAGCTTCATGCGTACTTCCTTACCCAATATATCAAGATCTACAGAGCTGACCTTATTTTTTTCCTCTCCTTTTGAAAGGGAGAATTTGTGTGTTTTCTGGTTTCCCATCAAACATGTATAAGAAAAAAACAGAACTATAGCTGTTTTTCTCCTAAACAAAAGGAAATCATTGGGATAAGCACGTCTTAAAAAGCTTTCTGTTTATTGGACAACTGTCACTAGAGCTGATCCACAGAGGACATATTTTTCCACAGAGGAATCCATTCTAATGATACCTCTTCCAGTCAACAGATTGCAACACGTGGAATTTTGAGATCCACAATTATACGTTTGCGACGTGGAAAGGCTCAGTTGGAAGGGCTCCCAACACCCCTTCAATGCACACGATGTTATAGTCGCAGTCTCATACGCATGTAGAAGGAAAGCCTCTACTGATAACTCCCTGAGCACCACAGTGAAGGAGAGAGGCTGCTCCTGTAACTGCCAACAGAAGTTTTACCATTGGCTTCAGGTGGAAAGGGATGTGCTTCACTGAATGCATATTTCTCGTGTGCTTTTCAGTAATGCTTGCCTATATCGGACCAATTCTGAAAATATTGTAATTAGAAGCTAATGCAGCTAGTACTGTTCCTCTGAAAGGCATTATTTGACATGCAAAAGTATCATTCAGCATGGCTAAAGCGTGTACTCAAGAGAAATTTCTCCTGGAATGCTATGGCCTGGTGTAATTACAAAGGGCAAACTATTATCATCATTCAGTATCATTACTATCATGTTCTCATAAAGTGCTTTCCTTTAGATTTCAAAGAGTTGGCTTAGATCTATCTGGGTTATAGGTGTTTTTGAAAGGAAAGAGGGCACAGAGTGACTTTAGAATATAACTGTTTAACACGAGCTTTTTCTTTTGGGGAGTAGAGAAGTAAAGGGAGATGTCATAGAGATATATAACATGATTCATATTATAAAGACTGTAAAGGACAGCTAGAATCTCCTATTTGCACTACCTATGACAAAAAAAGAGAAATATACATAAAAGGAAACTGAGTGGAACTGAAACTTACTCCTTTAGACCCACAAGAACAAAAGCAAGTGCAATATGAAGTTAGCCCTGGGAACTCACAGGCACAGGGTATCAATGAAGAAGATAATCAGTAGGATTCAGAGAGGAAGGCTCACGAATAAAAATATCATCTGCAGTCACACTGGGTAAGATAACAATTATCTGTCCTCATACTTCAGTGTATGTGAGCTGATTACCAGCTGGGGAAAGTTTTAAATTTCCCCTAGAGCAGTAGTGTTACACAATTGTCAAGTACACCATAGGGAATTTAATGTTTTCCTCTGGAACATCTGCCATGGAGCATTGCCTGAGAAAGGATGTGGATCCAGGCAGATCACCAGTCTACTCCAGTGTTGATAAGTCCGAAAATAATTTTAGCAGGATTATGTATACTACTGCTTTGCAAACACTTGGGATGAGAAGGGAAAGATATGGATGTGTATGTGCACAGCAGTGTGGGTGTTTAAAAGGGCTCAAGAGATGGCTTTGAGGGACTATATTTGATTTCATTTTTCTTTTTTTTATGAATTAGAAGATATTTTGAAGTCGATTCAGCCATACAAAAGGTCATTAATCTCTCAGGTTAATAAAAAAATACAGACCTGCTATGTTAGCTACCCTAAACTTAAGGAGAAGAAAGAAATATTTTAGAAATGAATAATTAAAACAGCATCAAAATAATATAGCCACTGATTTTCCATAAATCTATTGATATTGCTACTATTGCTGTTATTATTTCTATTTAGACAGTTTGATAGCAGCTTTTATCATCCTTCTAGGTGTCTTATCAAATTCTGGTGTGTGCAGCAGAGCTGATAAGAGATGAGAAATGCCACCCCTGGGATCTCCATGGATTATTTTTATGCACGGCTGTTCAATGACAGCCAGTCACAGAGAGCTGGAAAGTAGTTTTATTGTTCTGATGGGGCAGCTGCTATTCTGCCTTTACCAGCAGAGTAGAAAAGGATGCACCTGCCATTGTGTGACAATTTAATTTCTCATAATTTTCAAGCTGCACTGCTGTGCAAAGGGGCCATCTTCAGGGGATCTCTTTGAGGAGGCAAATGAAAAGAAAGCAAAAGGAGGGAATAAATGACCTCTTTGCTTCTGAAGTTGATATTGAAGTAGGAAGCAGAGGCTCACATGAGAGCATGCAGGAACATGAGCAAAGAAATAGTTCCCTGACTGAGAGGAGTGGGGAAGCACAGGACAGCATGGGTTTTGCTTCTTTATCTTGTCTCAAGAACACTTCAGAGAGCCCAATACTGGGAGGTGATGAGCATGCTGCCTCCTGGTGAGAGTGGAGTACATCAAGAATGGTTCCCTGGGCTGACAAAAATGCCAAGTATTTAGCAGAGGTCTGCAAGACTCTGTTCTCAGTGTCACTCTCAAGGAAGAGAAAGCAATTATGATTTTCATACTTCATGCTCTGTACTGCACTAAGGTCTCAGGTTGCCTTCTGTCATCGAGGTCTTTGGCCCGAAAGGAGTTTCCTTTGTGAACAGCTGGGACCATTGGTCTGTTGGGAGCTTCTATCAACATCTATCTTTTCACTTCTGCTCCTCCTTCTTCCCACAGCTCTTATTCTTCATTTTTTTCCTTTTTGCCTTTCTCCTTTAGAATATCATTTTTGCCCCGTCACAATGAAGAAACATGAAAATATGACTCTAATGCAGCCTCGAGGCTCAGCAACCAGGATGCAAATAATAACTTAAAGTATATTCATTTGAAAACAAAATAACAAAACCAAATTCTCAACCATGGTTCTCAAATGTGTTCATTGTATTGTTAACCTTGGTTCCACTTTACTACCATCCTTGCAGTGGCTTTACAGACAGTCATATATATATGTGTGTGTATATATATATATATAAATATATACATACATACATATATATATTTATATATACAAACACACACACACACACACACACACCCCTATATGTAAGCAGATTCATAAATGAACCGCAGAGACATTTCAGCAAAGTAAATAAATCAACTTGGTTTAAAATTATGTTTGTAATGGAAGACATTAAGTGGAAAGCTACAGTGCTTTGTACTGAGGAGAACTTATTCATTTAGTTGGTAAAAGCGAAAAAGCTGAACTACATACGTGTCTCCATTTAAAATTTAAATTTGGACATCGTCACATAAAATGGTGTGTTTGGGTTCTTCTGCGTGTGATTAGCTAAAATTATACAGCCTCGTGGTTAGCCTGGGTCTTTGCTTGATTGTGTGTAAACAAGTCTGATCTCCATTTTCCATTACAAAATAGATCATCATCTCTCACTATTTGCTGGATTTTGATTGTTTGTCAATAATTTTGTTTTCAGCTGTCAGCAAATGTACATAGTGGTATGTCTTTTGTGGCTATGCCAGACAAATGACATTACTTAGTAACTGTTTTTATGTACTGTCTGGTGTAATCTAAGAATAGCGGCTTGAGTCTAAACAGATTCTAAGCAGTGACATGTTACCCAGATACATCTATGAATAGGGCTTCGTGAATGACTGATCCCTCATTTTAAGCACTAAATGTGATTCCGAGCAGGGTCTGAAGAGTCACAGTCATCATCTGAAGGTGAATCTTCTTCGCCCTTCCTAACTATTGGGATACATGGGCTTGAGGGGTTGATTTCTTTCAGTCTACCCTATGTAGAGTAATTCTGCCTGATTAAAATGTAGGAATTCATGGGGAGGCACTGGAGTCTCCCTCATCCCTCATCCCCATTAGACAACTCACTGAGTGATGGGTTATAAAGAGAGTGTGAATACTGTATTCCTCTGCTATGGATTTTGGGCCAGATTTTCCCTTACTGTTTTAGATGCTTCACTTTGCTACTGTGATGCCTGAGAAATAAGTGCCTGGTCCCACCAAGGTGGTTGTGGCAGCCTAACTTGGATGTCTTGCTATCCTGTACTATCATCAGAGATCTGTCCAGGGCAAAAGTGCCTCCAAAGGCTCATTCAGTGTCCTGAAGTCCTGAAGTGAGTACTACTCACCTACTGTCCTGGGAAACTAACCCCTCTCTGAGCCGCCTGCAGCTAGCTGGCTGGACGCTGCACATGCAGTGTTGTCTCTGAAGGGGTGCTTGATGGACAGATCCTCAATATTTGCCTCAGTCCATTCAAGAAACAGAACGTTATAAAGGACAGATGTCAAAGGATCTTCTTTTCTGAAATGCTCTAGTAGGCTAGAGCATGTGTGAAGATTGGAAATCTTGTAGCCTTTCTTTTCTACTACAAGTCCCAATTTTTGGTGGCACTCTTCTTCAAAGAGAGCCCACTTAGTAATGTGTATATCCTATCTCCCTTTCCATCTTTTTAGCACAGCATTTGCCCAAAACCTGTGCTGCTGTACAC
Organism: Apteryx rowi; assembly: GCF_003343035.1. Lineage (NCBI taxonomy): Eukaryota > Metazoa > Chordata > Aves > Apterygiformes > Apterygidae > Apteryx > Apteryx rowi. The sequence goes on from NW_020447719.1 coordinate 622,945, forward strand.
AAATCCCGATCCCCCCTCCTAAAAGATGTCACCTTTGCTGACACTTTCCTTGCCTCCATGCACTGGAGGCAGAATACTCCTGAAGGGCAGATAAAGGCAATAAGACACTATTCAAGAGTAGGACTTGTAAAAAATACTGTTCAGCAATTCTGGAAACCAGCAAGGATGCCTCCAACAAATGTTCATGATCTCCTACTTGTAGTTGTGGAACTGAGGTTTGGGGACAGGGGACCAGAGATGAAGAAAGTGCCAAGTGTTTCAAGATGCAGGTTGTCTTGTCAGGCAAGATTAAGAATCAAATCCACACTAAGCTTTTATACTTTAAGTATTATAAAAAGCCTCAGGCTTTCTTGTATGGCTAAAGCTGTCCTAGAATGCAACGCTCTGAGATATCATGGATGCTTGCATCTATAATGGCATTGTAAATAGATTATTTCATTTGGACAAAGTGCTGGAAGTGAGAGCTCTTTTGAGAACACAAAATTTCCAGATATATTTTGTTAAGGTGGATGAAAATTCCATTCTTTTGTTCAGGTTGCCTATGGTAGTGGGGGGAAAGAATGAACAGCAGATCTTTCTGTTACTAATTTGATTTTTACTTGAGTTTTGTAACTCACTCTCTGAGCTTTTTCTTTATGATTATTTCCTATAAATGTGAAGTGGTCCCTTGAATGGGAAGAAAATACTTCTGATGTCTCCAAGATCAGCACGTATACATTACAGCTTTTTTTCATGAATCAAAGCAAACTTCCAGAAGGAAGTTGCTATCTCATTCTACAGTTGTTGGCCTTCTCCCATAATGGAGATTTTCCCTTTGGCTCACATTAGATAATGGTATATGAGCATCAGCTGAGTAAAAGGAAGTTCACATAAGAAGTCTGAGATGCACAAACATGTAGATTTTTGCATTTGTCTTTATCAGAACAAGGAGGCTTAAATATTGAGAAAAACACTTTGGGAAAATACCTAAGCCAGAAAAAATATTTTATCTAAACTCCGCTATGGAGTATTATTTTATGAAACAAAAGGTGGCAGTTTAAAGGAAAGGAAAGGTAAAATGTACGCTGACAGGTTTGTTGGATTTGGACAGCATATTTAAACCATGCCTTGAATACAAACAGAATTCTGGCTGGTGGGAAGCTATTTTTGGAAAGCCTTGCTTGAAAAATGATAAAATTTACCAGTTGCAGAAAGCAAGGAAACTCTCCAGGCTTTTATAAGAACATTTTCAAATCCTGACTGAACAGTAGCTAACAACTGCCAGAGAGCACACAGGGCAAAGGGGAGCTGGGGAATGGGGATAGTATGCTACCGTTGCTGGCTTGTACATCTGCTTCTTTTCTCCGAAGAGAAGCAGGTCAGTCATTTTGTCCTGCTGGTTGCAAACAAGGGAAGGCTATAATTTGCAAGTCAGAAGGAAGGCCCAGCTTCAAATTACTTTTGGGCCATGCTCAGTTGCATTTACAGGTAGTGTGCGTTGATGATGCTCTACCACGAAGACAGCACCAGCTTTCAGAAGTCACCCTTCAGAAGAATGTCACGTCCAATGACTTCTAGTGCAGAGGGGAGCCAGAAAATCCCCAAAGATGCAGATACTGTTTTTTAAGAAATGTGGTACTATCAAAGGGATAAAAAAGAAGACAAGTTCTGCATTCACTGGGTAGAATTTGTTCTTCCCTTAAACTGAGAAAATGCTTTTCTGACAAAATAGAAGCAGTGTACAAAATGGACATGTGTGTAAGAGGAATTAGGAAAATGGAATTCTGCAGATCAATATTATTTTGGTATGAATATTCAAAATTCAAAATTCAAAAATAATTCTTCCTTTTAAAAAACAGCTACTTTCTGAGTAATGCTATAAAACTTTCTTTCAAAATGTTGGCAACTCTCAGGATCCTCAAAGAAATAAAAAAGAAGGGAAATCGCATGAATAACAATGTTTATGAAGGGAAGACATGATTTCCTGACCAACCGTAGCTACCATAAAACCTGCTCACAGTTATGACTCTTCCACATTAATGTAGCCTTATTTGAAATCCTAGGTAGACAATATGTGCTTCATCTGAGAAGTATTATTTTTTTAAAGTCTAAGTATAAATAGGGAGATGTCTGGATCATTTATAGTTGTAGTCTGCACCTAAAAACTCGTATACATCTGACTAGTTAGGAAGCAAGACATATGCCGACAGCTTATGCTTTCTTCAAAAGCGATGTTGCCCCGCTATCCATATTTCGCAGTAATTTTCCTAGCACTTTTTATTTTTTGGCAGAGTGGAAGGGAACTTTATAAGCAGCTTTGGCTATTAGCATTGAGGTTTGTTTAGCATGTATTGCAAACCCTGTCTTTTGAACTGTAAATATGTGCTCTAGGATTAAACAAAACTTAGCCATTCTCATCTTAACATCATTATTCCCAAATTCTACGTATACTAAAAAAAAAAAATACTTTAATGCTTTTCACAATTCTATTTTCAGATAAATTTGCATAAAAATACATATATATATGTATTTTTTTTTAAAGACAAAGCCTTGGTTCATAAAATGAGGGGATTTTTTGCTTTAATTTTGCTCAGATAAACAGGACAGGAGAAAATGCTGAAAGCTGGTCCACTGTGTGTGCGGGTGTTCTTCTTCCATTCTTACTGAAAAGTCTGATCAATGAGAATGAGTTCAGGTGAACCACATGTGAACCAAAAAGAGTTAAGAAAACCTAGTATGGCTAACAGGAACTGAATTAGCTGATATGTGCAGCTACAAAGTGACATTGTCTCAGGATGCCCAAAGCATTAAATATTGAACTAAAATATACCTGCACCCAATAATCTCCCAGTGCAAATACACTGCATTACTGCACCCAACAGAAGTGAAAAGCATAAGTGAGGAAGGGTATGAAGAAGATGTCACATTTCATACAGCAGAAAACGGGAACAAAGGCCTCAGAAGAAAATAAATGTTGTTATCAGGAAGATCTTGACACAGGAGGTCATGGATGTGAATCATATAACGATTAAGAATTTTCAGTAGGGTCTGCACCAAGGTGACTTTTGGTCAAGCCTTTTTGTTGCAGCTCCCATCCTCTCAATTGTACTGCACATTTGGATAGCAGATTTCCACTGCTTAGGAAGTGCCTTAAGCTATACCTAATGTAATCAGGCAATCTCACTCATTAAAATGGCTCTGCTATAAACAGATTAAGAACCCCAACCTGAGTATATATTTGGCATGCTTTAGTGTCTTCAGGTACACGCGTGAGCAGCTCTGTAAGCTGCTATGCATTCTGTAGCTTGCATTGTCTGGGATGAGGGGAAGTAATTAAATCCAAACCCAAAAAATCTTGAGAGATTCAATACTATGGTGAATCAACGAACTTAAATTGGCAAGTAAATATTTGACAGGTTGATAAGCTACTTGAAAGGAAGGAGGATTGGAATATTACTCACATATATTGCAGATAAAGAAAATAGGCCTGCTGAAGAAAACAACAAATGCTGTGCTGATAAGCACATATACGTTCACCATGCTAAGCTCTCTATAAACTAGATAATATGTTTTAAAAATAATGTGGTTATATGGCCAATACACTTGTGTATAACAGCTTTCTGCAGTGAAAACACTATCCATTTGGAGAGTTATTTGATAATGCATTTATGAGCAACTCTAATGGGTTTCAGCAGAATGTAGATCTTAATTCTGACTGGTTAATGTTTTTTTTTTCCTTCTGAATATGATAATACTGTAGTACACTCAGAGATAATCACATTCAGTAACAGAATCATCTTCTTGTATTAGACTTTGCATCATCTCTCTTTTATTTTTCTTTCTTTTTTTTCTAGGAGTCTCACCATAAATAGAGTTTGCATTCTTCTGGTTGGCAGAAAATTGTGTGAAATAAATAGTTGCTTTTTAAAAAATTTCTGAGCTATTTTAAAAGCTCTTTCTAATATTCAGGAACAGTCATTTACAGTATAGTTCTACCTGGAGTTTGCCCCTTTTTTTGTGCTAGTGACATTTTAATTAGAAAGTGGATGATAAAACCACTCAGTTCTATACAGTATTTTCTCCCACCTCGCTAGCTCCCAAGATGAGCTCTAGGGATCTTAGAAATCTAAATGATTTTTGCATTTTAACAGAACAACAGAATTGTTACGTAGAATGAAATCTCTTGGCTTGTGCCTGACTAAAAAGATGCATACAACATCTTAAAACCCAAATCACTTCTATTTGTTTTTTGGGGTATAGAAATAATTTTCCAGGATTTCAGTGTTCTGATTTTCTACTGAATACAAGTAGGCAGCTAGTTATTTCTGAAAAGACAGGACATCAAAATGTGAGTGCTTTTCAATAAAAAAAAATTAAAACAACAAAATTTTAGTCTTTAAAGTAGAATTTATTCAGGAAATTGAATGACAAAAATGTTGCTTTTCAAGAAAACTGGAATAGAGATTATTCTAAAGACTATTTCATTCTTGTCAGAGAATTTCAGAGTATTAGGCAGACATGAAGAAAACACCTTGATCTTCAAAAATGTAAATATTATTTACTGGCGATCTACTATCTCCTTCAGAAAGTTAATCCAGGTCTGCTGACACTGACACGGCTACTGTGGTTTGTCTGGAGAAGAGTGGAGTCGCTGACTCTGCAAGGTGAAGAGGGGCTCTAAGAGAGGGAGATACTTCTAAGTATGAAGTGTTCTCCTGCCCACACATCCCCATCACTCCATTGCCATTTCGGATGAATCACCCATCAGTACTCTGTTATCTTTGCATTAGACAGTGATAAATATCTCAGAATGTACCTACTACTTCAACACTGTTGTTTCCATGGAAATAGAATGATTAGCTCATTGCATTGACTTACTGCCCTGATTTTTTCCCCTCTTTTGATACATCCCAAATATTTGAGTTTCCAAAACTCCAATCCTTCATTTCCAAAATTTGTCCAGTCTACATACTCAATTTCATAGGTTTCCCTACAATTTCTGTCCAAGTTGGAGCTGCTCTTGTAAAAAAAAAAGCGTCTAAGCTTAATTTAGATTTTAAGTGATAGTGAATCTGCCAAAATATTAGGGAAACAGTTTCAGCGTTTGATTGCGGTCACTAGTGTCAAATTTATTTTCATTTTCCAGCTACAACTGGTTCAAAGTTTGCATTTTATAGTCTTCCATTCCCACACCTGCTCTCCTCTGATTGTTTAAGTAATGTCCCAGAGGATTGCTTCAGTCAGTTGTCTAAGTTCCCTAGGGCAAATTTCATCAGAACTTGTTGATCTAAAGCAATCTAATTTATGTAAATACTCTCTAGCCTCTTCTTTCCCTGTTCTAACCTGAGATCTTGCCCCTTTGTCAGTGATGTTAAATACGATATCTGCCTGATTGCCATTTACCTTATTGAAAAATGGAACAAAACAGGAATGAAACATTTCAGCTTTCTTAACATTGTCTGTCACCTTGTCTTCCTCTTACTATGGTTCTTGTTACTGGATATGACTCATCTGTCTGTCCCTTGTTCGTTTTGTACGGTGCCCTTTCTTCTCTTGTCCCACATGCCTGTGCTTTTCTGTTACACTCATCGTTATTACTCTACCTAGTTTCCACTTTCTGACCGTGCCATTCTTAGGTCTGAGATCAGTGAAGAACTTGTGATTTAGCCAGGAGGTCTCCTTCTACACTTTTTATTCTCTCTCCACATTGAGATAGCTTGTGCATGAGTCCTTATCATTGTTCAAGAAATTGCTGGTTCTCCTTACCTATTTGGATTTTTTTTTTAATTCTCTTGTCTCCTTTGGGATTTTATCTTCCAGTTTCTGAATATTTTGAAGTCTGCCTCTTGAAGTTCACTGGCATTTTGGCTATTCTCCTTATCTTCCTTTGTAAAGATCATGAACTCTTACCATTTCATGGTGTTTTTCACCTAAGTTGCCTTCCATCTGATTCTCAACTTGTCCTTCCCTATCAGAATTTGCCCCTCTTGCTGTTTCCGCCACACCCAGAATTATCACCCGTCCATGTCTTGCAGTTTTCTTTTCCTAAAGAAAAGTTTGGTGATTAAATCCCACAAGTAGACCGTGTTCTTTTGAAGGACAGCTCACATAAAGCTTCATCCTCTTGATCATCTACTCTTGGTGGTCTGCCTCCTCCTCCACTGTAGTTCCTATGCTTGTTCCCCTTTCCATTGTTACCCAGAAGCTTTCATCAGGTTTACTCTATGATTTCAAATCACCCTTCCTCACTCTCCCTTCTGTCCTTAATGAACAGTCTGTACTCCTTCTATTATTTTTTTAGCATATAAATTATCCCACTAAGTCTTTATTATGCCAGTTAAATCACAATTTTGGTCATGTAGCAAGAATTTAATCTCTTTTTGTTTATTCTTGCAGTGGTATATACACATGCAAGGCTATCAGCACTGAACCACTACACTTTCTCTTGTTCCTTTTCTGATCTTGTCATAATAGCTGGCTGATGGGCTCTTCTCAGAAGTCTCATTCAGTTTTATCCTAAAACAACCTAATAAGGTTAGCAAAGCCTATATACAGTGTTACTCTTCATCTTCAAAGGTGGACTGCAGTGTCACCCAGTAGCAGAGAGAATACAATACCAAGAAAATCAGTCTTCATTGTGATACCAACTATTCAGCCACGCATGGAATTTCAGAATGCACTTAAACTTTTTTGATCCTTTATCTACAGCTGAGATGATTCATGAGAGCAGATCCTATGACCAAGCTTTTTGCCTCTTCCCCCAGAGACAGTTTTGATCTATTTAGGCTCTTTCTTGTCATTAGTTTCATATGGATGAATAGCATGGGGTAGTAGTGGCTATACCAGATCTCTATGTCTGATAAATTAAAGAGCAGGTTGCTCAAACTTTGTTTCTCTGCCAGCTGTACCAGAGTAAAGCCAGAGTAACTCCACTGACAGTACTTTTAGGTGAAGCATAGCTCATTATTCTGCTTTCATTTCCTGATGGCACACATCAGACGCTTAGCATTTGATGTTGATTCTAGTTTCATAAGAAAATATCAGCTTTAGCATGCTGAGATTTACCAAATGGGTTAAAAAACGGATGCGGAGTCTGAGATCTGAGGTCAAACCCAAGCTTGCTCATGTTCAGTGTCTCTCTGTCCCCCTGTTTCACTCTGCTATAGAGACAAATGAGGAAGGCTGATCGTGAGACCCAGGACTTTTTGTCTCAGAAGATGACAACCTATAGATAGTGCACAGTTCGAGGGGGGGCTGTGCCTTAAGTGCCTTGAAATGTTTATGGCTCCCCACGTATTATACAAGCAGCCCTAATTCAAATGCTTTACATAGAATAACTTTGAATAGCTGGCTCCTATCTGGACTCTTTGCTGGTATTTTTATCTACCCCCCCCCCCCGGCCTTTTTTCCAGCCTCTTTCAGTCATAGCCACTCTTGCAACCTATCTTGGACTGTGATCTCTTCAGACCCAAGGCTTTCCATTTTTATTTGTTCAGTGTTTAGAAAAAGAAAAAAAAGATGTAGTGCTGACTGGAGCCATTTGCAGCTCCTGCAATGTAAATAATACGCAGCCCAGATGCACAATGAACTGAGGCACTGCCAGTACTTTACAGGCCCACACACTTTGCGGGGGGGGTGGAGTGGGGCAGGAAGAGGGGAGGGCAGCACGCTACCTGGCACAGCTGGGGTGGGCTCTGCAACCCCTACTGCCACATGCCCCCGCGCAGGGCTGCCTTCATGCACCCGTCTGTGGGAACAAGAGAGAATTCAGGGAGAAAGATAAGGGGGCACACGGGAAAAACAGTACGTGGCAGCCAAAGCACATCACCCTTTTGCAACATGAGTAACGAACTAGCTGGTGAAGGCCAGACAGTTTGTTCCAGCTGCACGGCGGAGGAGGGAGCGATACGGAGGTATCACGGTCCGCCCCTGACCACAAAGGGTTGCATCCCAAAAAATAATTGCTGCTCACAGACTAACTGTTGACCTATAGTACCCCCAGCCTCATTATCCCTGATTACCATATTAAAAATCACACCCTTTGCTGCATAACGATATGTAAATAAGGGGGGCATACCCCCAACAACCGCGCAAATGGCAATCTAGCCAATGAAGTATGTCTGCCGCACTTCCACATCCCACCTTCAGCAACTATAAAACAGAGGATAGCTCACTAAAGTTTTTGGAAGGGAAGAAAATTGAACCGCCGACCTGTTCACTGGAGATTGCTGACGAGCGAGCCTCCTTCTCCCCTCCCCCAAACAGGGACGCCTCTTTGGTAAGACTTGCGCCTCCGACAAACGTCGGACGTTACCCGGGAAAATATATTATTATTGAAAGCGCTTAATTGTTAGTTTGAGCTCATAGAAAGAACATTTGTAGCAGCAAGTGCATTTATCAACGGCAATTCCGAACCTGTTGTATCTGTCGCTTTAATAAAATCTTATTCTTTTTTACTTTGCGAAACTGTCTCAGGGAAAGTCCTCAAACAGGGGGGCTCTGGCAGGCAAACGTAAATTACACAGATTCTTTTTACTTTGCGAAACTGACCCAGGGAAAGTCCTCAAACAGGGGGGCTCTGGCAGGCAAACGTAAATTATAAAGATAAGGAAGGGCCTTCCGTCCCTCCCTTTCACGCGACACCGTCCTGATGTGGCAGATGAACCATGGAGCAGTTTCCATGCTCAGAAAGCCTCCGTCATGATTAGCCTGAAAGCACCCTGAGGTTGACAACAAATAACAAGGAGGCACTACAGAAAGTGAGTAAAAAGCTTGTATTGAGCTTAGTGGTTACCAGCAGCACTAGCTGGGTAGGTAGCAGAAAAATGCAGTGCAGCTCACTGAGGTACCTCACAGTAGCTCAGAGGGTGAAGAAAACTATTCACTTGGGCTTTCTTGTTGGTTTAATTCACTTCTACAAGCTTGCACACACACAGTAGGCCCAACTGTTCTCTTTTTAAATTTAAAGCAAAATCCGTTTTATTGAGTCATCGGCTAGAACAGACGCGAACTCTTTCAGTTAGTAGGAACAAAACAGATTTTCCGCAGGATTCTTTGAAAGTCTTGTTCGTCTGGGTTGAACCCTCACATCTGGCAGTAGCTCACTTCTGCTGACTCCAAGACCCACATCCAGGACATGCATATTCATCTTGTTATTCATGTTGCGTTCCTTTCTCTCGGATGTGTTTAGCTCCAAGTACCAGGGAGACACTCTGGAGGAGCTGTGGAGTTTTTGCCAGCTCTCGCTAGTTGGGCTAGGCAGGAAATCATTTTCCTGTCTCATGAAACTTTCCAGTTTCAGGCTTTTTAAATTTTTTTTCCCCCTACGCTGATTTAGGACAAAGCCTTGACTAACTGCAGGTTTTCAGGGAAGAAAATGAACAGTAACCCTTGCCCTCCCTAAACCACAGAAAAATTAAAAAAATCCTAACCCAAATCTAGAAGAAAGACAAATTTTCTCTGATTCAGGTCACAGAACTAAACCAGTTTTTTTCATACCCAGAAAGAATGCCCTGGCACCCAGTTATCTTTCATTTCAGTAGATATTATTTCAGTCTGTTTGTCTCCTCCCTTCATTCCCTACTTGAAATTCCAGCTTGAACATGAGAGCTAGTTTTCCCAATCAAAGCGTCACTGAAACCACAGATTCCAAAAAGGTATAATGTTTTAGCTAAGATATTTATGTACATATACACATATGCACACATACATTCCTGACTAGCTTTACTTGGGCCCTTTAAGAACATGTGAGAAAACTGGGGCAAAAGCTACCAACCTAGTAAGTACTTTGAAGAGCTTTTACTACACAAGAAGGACAAAACAACTATACTTGCTGGGGGGGAAAATTCCCTCATCTGTTGGAACATTTCCCATGGTTACTTTCTTAGTTGCTCAAGAGGAACGCAACTTTGAACACAATGATTGATATGATTTCTACAAGCTCTTTGTAAGATAAGTTGTTGCATTCAAAAAGATGCTGTACAGTTCCCACAGTTGTCTACTGGGGCTTACAATAAGTGGGGAAAAGATGGCCGTAGTTGTCTCCTCCCTAGTAATTGAAGCGAATACTGGATTCCCCCATTAAATCCCTCTCGTGATTGCAAGCAGGACATGGGTTGGGGCATGACTGCCACCTCGCAGCACTAACGCAACTAGCACACCTGTCAGTTAGCCCTAACAAAGCCAGGAAACGGAGGCCTGTGAAAGGCTGGCAGTTCAACAGTTGAAAGCTTTTGAATGCTCCAGATATGTAAATAACAGTTTTGAAACAAGTAATTAATTGCTATAATTGTTAACTATTATTTTTAGGCTTCTAGACTGTGGGAAAATGAAGGCGATTCCCTGAGATGACAGGTCAGTTGATTCTAAGTTATACAAAAAACTGCAGTGCCTTCCTCTAAAATCTTACCATCTAAAGGAGAAGCTGTTACTGCTGGATAAGATGAAAATGGATCAGGGTGAGGAATGGGGTAATGAACAAATAAATACAATATAATGCATGTAACTCTTCACAGAAATAAGCAGAAATCCTCACTAGCTTAATCATTGTCAGGTTAATGTTTACTATTAAAGGAGGTGACTTCTAATCAAGAAACTCTCTGTTCAGGAGAATAAATCTATTTAGCTTTATCTTCCACCAGAGAAGACATTTCCCACTAAAAAAAATACACTCCCATATATATGTTTGACTTGGTCAAATATTTCATACGACTCTAAGATATTTGACATTAAGATATTTGTGTATAACCTGAGCTATAAAGTACATTTTAATATCTCATTAAAATTCCATTTGGAGCACATATGGCATTTAAAAATTCATTTGTTATCTTGATTGATGGCATTTCAGTGAACACCGGTTGGGTTTAAAACCAAAATATAATCTTAGACCTAATGAAGCAGGCTGTGCAGACTGAACTTTTTGTAGCTTCCCACAAACTGCCACAGTAATTTTGGCAGGGATTTTGCAAAACCCACCACAAGGGACAGATCAAACAAATCTTTAAAATATGTAGCCTGATAATAATTATGATTATATGTCTGAGAGATAAAATAGATATTAAATGATTGATTGCATTAAGAATACATTATTAATATATTAAATCGCCTCTGGGAGAAATGACAGTACAATATATCAGGAGAAATGCTTCCATTTGGTTCTGAGACAGAGGGAACGTTAAGCAATGCTTTATGAGTGATGCAGTTCGAAAAAGAAATTGTGTGAACAGTGTGTAAAACATGCATGTCAGCAATTTACTGCTAAGGGGTAGCTAAATGAGAATGAAGATGTTCTAAAGCCATTGGGTGATATATACTTGAAAAAGCAAAAGAAGTCTTCTAATGGATAGCAGCTGAGCTTCCTGATTCAGTCTTTTGTGGGTCCTGCATCCTATGAATATCTCTGTGAGAGGAACCTCCTTAGCATTTAGAAAACTAGATTTCCAGTTGCCCGAATTTCCACTATGGATGGTGTCCAGACAGCCACAGACCCCATCTTTTCCAGACACCTACCTTGTATGGGATCATTTCTGGAGCTGCTTTTAGATTCAGCTTTAGGAATGTAACATTTTGCCCCATCTTGGGAATAATGAGCTGCACTTGCACCTCAGTAGATGAACAAGGTTTTTTCCAGCCCGGAAAGTTAGGAAATGCAGAGGCACTAGACTCAATAAACCCCTTTTTGGAATGGGCTGCTTTCAAAGCCTACCAGGATTAGGGATGGCTGGGGATGAAGGGGGAGAAGAGTGACCACACTTCCCTTATTCCCGCCTTGGCCGTGCCGCGCTCCTCCAAGAGACAGCACCTTCCTCATAATCCCCAATCAACCTTTTGAAGAAGTTTTCTTAAATATATGCACATAGCAAATTGGACACATAAATGTATCATATCTATATTATTTTCTGTGATAATCCCTGTAGATTCCAGATGCTCTTTCTGAGTGATGATGATGATGGTGATGGTGATGATTGCTACGGCAGGGATAGCTGGGAGGGAGAGTTATTATTGCAAACAGAGAAGCTCACAATAACCAACCACACCCCCCCTCTGACAGCATGCATTAAGTACATACTACACCGCAAGCTAAATTTATACTTTCCTCAAGTTAGCTTTTTAGTTGTTATTTCTTCCCCTGGCTTAAAGCCATTATAGGTCTTATTTGAGGTTTTGATCTGTTCTCACTAGAAGTGCCGCATGATTATAGGAGTCTACATGTTATTAAGACAGGCCATGCAAAGTTCAGGGCAGCACATTAATGGGTGAGTGTGGGTTACATGCAGCTCTCAGGCTCTCCAGCATGGCATTTCTCCCCCTTCTCCACCCTCCCACATTTACTCTCAAGACCAGGCTTAGCTCACATTTCTTTTTAGAAAGCAGAACTTGAAGCCAGGTATTTTGCCACAAACATTTGCAGGCTTACAATCCAAGCAGTCGTAACTGAATGCTGTCTCTCACATGGAAAACAAATTCTGTACATGCTGTACATTCTTCAGTGCAAAATAAAATCCAGATGGCCTTTATTTTACAAAAAAAGTGGGGCAAACAGACGAAGAGACAGAAGCCCTTTCTTACTCACATCTCTCTCTAAACCTTGCCAAAATAAAGTAACCAACAGAATGCTCATGCAACTGGCCAAAGGCAGACAGTTACTGAATTATGAGATGACAATATAAGAAGAAATTTATTCTCTCTGAAAATGAAAGGATATTAGCAGATGAAAAGCAAGTAAATGCAAGTGTTTATCATTTTGCAGTTCAATAGAGTCTTTAAAGCGGATCTGGCTGGCCTGGGATGCAGCAGAGGCAGGCCTGATGAAGAACAGAGGTTGCTGTCACAGGATACTGAAAGAAAAAGAAAAGAAAATGGAGCAAAGTAATTTCAAATGGAAATACAGACATTCTGTTCTAAATAAAGGCCAAAATGGAACACTGCACGGTTATCAAGATTCTTTCTCAGTTTGTTTCAGAACAAAATTTGATCAAATTTCTGTCTAATTTTGCTTTGGAGAGAGACCTAGTAACTGATGATGCGCTGATGGCTCTCTTCCAGTCACAGCACCCTAAAAACCAAAAGGGAATAAATAAGAAAATTTACCCAATGACAGACTAAAATCCATTTAAGTTTTTCAGAAAATTCACTCATTCATTTATGCACATAATGAATGAAGATAGCCTTTCCTTCTCATTTTCCATGATTATTTCACAGAGAACTTTCTGGAAACATGTTTTGAAATGCTTTTGAGTAACTTTATAGCTGTAGTTTACTTCTGAGTCTGTCCCCCTCTCCCCCTTCTCCCATTTTGCCATTAACAGGGAGGAAAGTAGTGGAAGAGCAGAGGAAGAAAATCTATACATTAGAGCCAAAAGAACATTTTTCTATATTAACTTCATGTAAATATTAGAAAAAAAATAAGAATTTCTGTTTTTGAAAAGTTCATTTTTAACCCCCTCCCCCTGTACGCTAGCAAGATTTTGTTCTGAATCTATTAACAGCTTTGAAGATGAGTCAAGCAATCAGTCCTCAGAAATTAACTTTAAGTAGGTACATGAGTACTAAAATTTTCATTTAAGTGAGATGGCAAGAGAAAGGAAGGGAACCGCATGTGCAGGTGAGATAGGAGAATTACACAAATTAGAAAACTGCCATGAATAGCGACCACTGTTGTTACACAGATTGCCATGTTCTTTCAGTCATTCTCAGTTTGCTCTAGATTAAACAGAGATACCAAAGTAACAGCAACAAAAAAGAAGTAAAAATTTCAGAAACCATGTATGTGTGTGGTTTAAAAGATGTAACACTGCTATTCCTTTACAATAAGATCAATCTGCACTGAACGCATAACGCCAGCAAATGAGAATCTCCTGAACATTTAAGTATTTACTTTATAAATCTCTGTGAAGCAAAATATATTATCAGGGAGTCAAAGGAGAATAATGACTATGTTTAGAGTCTGTAGAAATAGAACACTAATACCTGAAATGAGAATGAATTTCTGGCATAATGAGGAAGGAAGATAATGAGACAATATTATATATTTATGTCTAGTACAGTATTCTTTCTGCACTGTTCAGGGTGACTCATTGCTGCAATAGAGGTCAGAGTTCCGATCATCAAAAAAGTGTTTAATGATTCAAATTAATTGATATTTTGAAGTCTGATAAATAATTGCTAATAGTTCCCAGCTGACTTCAAGAAAGACACAATAGGGCTTCTTATTTAAATTACCTAAAAAAAGAATAATGTCAAATATAATGAATAGTATTTGAGATACTATTTGAAATAAATATTTGAAATAAAAGTATTAGAAAATAACTCTACCTTGATTCTTTGTAAAAAATATATCTGTTTACTTCTGTTGCACTTGTGTATTTAAACGTAAGGCTTCAGCATACTGTGTCCCGTTCTGTCCTTTATTATAGGTATAAAAACACATTCTTCCATGAGGTTTTTGTTTTTCGAGAACAGATTTCTCTGTCTCTACAGTGCAACCGTAAGTGATCAAACTGGGCTAGTGTTTGGGTAAATACCATAAGTCTTATAGCCTGACATAAAACATAAATACCAACAGTTTTCAAGAACAATATTAAAAAATTGGGCTGCTGAATGAATGGATTTAATATTGCTTTCCAGTTTTCCCTTTCATCACTAGCAACCATAATATGTGTCTTTAGAGCTTTGGAAGACTGGCAGCTCAGAAACCTGACAGCAAATAAACCTGACAGCAAATAAACAGCAAGCAGCATTCCAGCTCTTAGATTAATAGCTGACTGGCCTTCAGATATTGGTGAAACTCTAATGTGTGTGCTGCAGAGCCAGTGGTGCTGGTATCGGCTTAAAGACCATCCATCCTTTGGATCTCACATCCTGCAGATGTCCATTTTTCCTCCCTAGGCTCAGCTGGATCCAATAAGAGCGTCCAAATCTGTACTTCACCCAGCGCTGGCTGTGAGCTCTCTCCACCTGAGGGAGAAGCCCAGTTCCCAGTTAGCTAACTAGCTTATTGTAAACATTATAGGCTGTGCGGCCTTGAGAGAGAATTGCTTTCTTTCCAGCTTTTCCTCTGAGTTCATAAAATACACCGCAGTGGTCTAGGCACTGTCATAAAGGAGGGCTGCCCTGCCTTTTTTGATGAGTTAATGTTTTGTTTGATCCAAAGCATTGTAGTTTATCCCCTATTTCTAAAATAAAATACATATTTAGAAGACTTTGTTTTACCCCCCAAATGCCTAAGTGAAGCACTGAATCCAAAAAAAAGAAAAAAACCCAAGCATATTCTACTAACCCTCTTTTTGGTGATTTCTAAAAAACAGCTTTGTTCTGCATGAATACCATTTTTGTAGCTTGTATACAGGTATGCACATACACATGCATACATATATAGAGATATAAATATAAATCACCTGCTTTTCAGCAAATATATTTCTTTATCTTGCATTGATCCCTTGCTCAGACACTGGAATTCACAGAGCTGTTCATCATGGTGCCATGCTTTCTCATGCTGTGCTCCTACGGCTCAGCTCTCGGTGGGTGACTGGCCCCCAATATTTGAAAGGCAAGACCTGCAATGAAAGAGAGATGTCCAGAAACAGCCTCCTGCAGTTTGAGGACGTTTCTGGCTTCTCCTGCCAAATTACCCGGCCTTGTACTCTGCAAGCATGTTGACGCAACCGCATCCATGTCACTGCCCTCGCCTGGGGTGAGCTGACATCAGACGCTGGAGGATGAAGCCTGCGATCACACTGATAGCCCCGGGGCAGGTATGCAAGAGCAGGAGAGCTCAAGAGACAAGGACCGGTGTTTACTAGAGAGCTGAGAGACCTCTTGCCTGAGGAAAACAGCACAAGACTGTAGCTAAATGCCATCGAACAGCTAGAAATAGTTGCTTTTATTTGGGTCAGAGGTTGCCTATCTCTAAGTTGGCTGCTGGGAAAGAGAAAATAAAAACAAGAGCTGTGAGTCACAAATTGCTGAGGGAGGGGACGGTGGAGAGGACTGTAATGAATTCCTCTGGCAAGACCCTGCTGCTGACATGCTCACAGCTAAACTCCTGGGCTGTCTGATGAAGGCAATGAATGCTAATATTTCCATGTCCAGATATTTATTTAGCCAATATGAGTAAACCAATGTAAGCTCAAACAAACCATTGTACTGTTTTGTATGCTCAGAACAGATAATCAGAGCAAACAACACTGAAATGATCTGATTTCATACTCCCTAATGAGTTTGCCAACTGCATGCTCTCAGAGATCTCTCACGTGCACCCTGCATCATACTAATAATGAATGAGCAATCTTTCACTCAGGGCCAGATCTCTAAAAAAGATGTAGGCTGCTTAGAAATGCAGTTCTCCCAGGATGCAGGCACTCAGCCCCAGCTGGTGCTCCATAAGGCTGGCTGCTTTGCTTCTTCCTAATCTTGGGGCCCTAATTCCCAACAAGGATTTTCTTTTTCATCCTAAAGTCCTCAGATACCTAAAAAGTTGCTTCTGGAGATCTGCAAGTGCTCCTCAGTTTTGAGAAGCCTGGACAAAAAGGTGCTTAATTCATACCAGCATTTTTCTAGACACTCAGATAGAAGCTTTCCTCCTCAGAAGTCCTCCTACCTCCCCCAAAAGATGCCCTCAAACTGCTCCTCACACCTACATAGACATAGGGAAAAAAATGGCTCAGAATGTTACTACATTATTTTTAACTGGGGGAAAGGAAATGATTGTACATTAGTCCAGTTAGGGCACTTGCCTAGCATGTAAAACAGCCAGACTTATTTCTTTTCTCTGCCTGTGAATATCCAAGCACCTATCTCCAATGCTAATACAGGATGTCCCAACCTGTAAACTATGGATGGTGCAGGCAATTCTTAAGCTTCCTATTGAAGCCATATTACCAGTAAAAATTAGCCACCTTAATATTCTGTGACATTTGAATGATTTTTTCCTTGTTTACTATTTATATAATTTATTAAAATTCCTTTTCTTACAAGAAGTCTTACAAGAATTAGTTGGTTAGAGGATGTACAGAAGACAAACATGAAAGCAATATGATTACAGCTGGAGCAAATTCTTATTTTATGTAAGCCAGAAACTGATTTACCTTTTCAATAACTATTCAAGTGAAGTTTTTTTGTGTATATTCATCATATTACGCATTCTGTTCTCATGTACCCAAACTCCATATTTTCAGGAATATTGCTTATTCATCTTCCACACAAGTCCAACTATTTCTGCTACAGCTTCTTCTGACAAATGTAGTATTCCAGACAAGGACACACCATTGATTTATACAACATTATCATTCATTTGATAACATTTCTGTACCTTTATTTGTAATATTTTTGAAAGTTGTTTGTTTTTATTAGTGGAGTTACGTCTTCAGCACAGATATTTATTGGAGCATCTTTTCTAACTGATAAGATACTTCTGTGGGTGAATAAGGTTATTTTGGATCTGTGAACTCTGCATGAATACTTCTCAGCATTCCTTCTTCAATGCTTTATCATGTATTTTATCAACCCTGAAAAGTTAGTTTGATACAACAATATCAGGTTTCTCTAGAATTCTACAGAGATATTTGTGTTGTCTGGCAAAGGTATTATTTGATATCACTGGGAGGAGCTGTTCCATGCAATTTTTTTTCCTGAAAGTGAGGTTATATTTTGGTGACTAAATATATTTTAAGGAGCCAGACAACAGTTTTGAAATTTTGGGCCCAAGTTTTGTGATTAATTTCAAGTAAGGAACACAATGAGTTTTTTGAAGAGTCACAAAGTCTCATCCGAAGTCCACTGAAGTTAATGAGCAGAGTGGGTCAACAGATAATAGGCTACTAGGACAAATAATCTGCAAAAACCGCTGTGTAACTCCAGGTAAATCAATTCTCATCTCTGTATAAGTATTTTCCTTCCTATCTGTGGCTCATTTCATTTAGACTGCAAGTTTTTCAGGTGATTAGATGGGACTCACTTCACTGCACATTAGTCTTCTAAAAGCTAGAAATCTCATTTCGATCAGTTGTCCAGACTCCCTGTATATTTAGCAAAGAGAGTTAAGCACCCTTATAGGGTGATTCATGTCACTTGTCTAAGACTAGAATAGCCTGAATTGCTCTCTGGACACACTTCTCACACATTACCTCTTTCCATTGATTACACCTTAAACCCAGTATTAAACTACAGATAGTTAAAGTTAGGTGAGATGACTTACACTCATAACTTGTTGAACACTCCCTGCCGCCTTATCATAGTCATGGTTTCCAGATATGACATTAATACCATTAGTACAAATATATAATGATATATTAGGCCAAATGGTGCCTGATGCAGTTTTGAATTTTCATGATAAAAATTTTATAGAAATGTTAAGAATTCAGGGCAGCCTGCACTATGCAGAATATCAAACTAGATGACAATGGTCATTTCCTCCTTTATCTATATATCATGTGGGTTGGGAAGATGTTGAATATTGAGAGTATTGACTCTCTCTAACTCACGCTAAGGATGTTTTGTGATGAATACCTCAAGGTCACCAGAATGAGACTCTAATGAACTTGTGAACTTGTCTAAAACAACATGTTGTTTTAGGAAAGGCAAAGGATCTCTGTTGATCTACCTCCTCATCAGGTGTTGCCCTGCCCGCAGCTGCTGAGATGCTAGTACACAGCTAGTACAGCCACACACTACCCTGTGGTAGGTGCAGCTTATTAACTGTCCCTGAGTTGAACCAAAGTGTAAGTAACCCTTTGCCTCTGCCACGATTTTCATTATTAGCATTCAGCTGGCTAAAATTACTTTCAAACAAAAAGCTCAACATAAGTTTATTACAGCCTAGCCTGGTGTTTAGGCTAACACCCTGGTTATCCCTCTTATGCCACAGGGTTTCAAAAAGAGCTGATAGACAAATCTATTTCTACTCATACTAATGCAAAGCCAAGTTTGTTATAAACTTCAATATAGTTTTATAGCCCCTTAGTTCCATTCTGAAGGTGCAGAGAGCCCAGAGCAAAAATCTAGCCTGTAATTACAGATGTATTTAATACAACAGCATCAAAATGGAGGGCATGTATTTAACTCCTGTGTTCTTTAACTTCCCTCAGTGTCTCACTAGAGCTTTCTAACCCAATGAGGTGGATTTTCAGCTCATATTTCCTGCACACCCCTAAAAATTGAGATGACGATCAATCTTTCATGGAATCACTATCAATTATACATTTTAGAGTGTCAGTAAACTAAAAATTTGGGGTTGTAGGTGCCTTAAGACTTGTTTCAAAGCAGAGAGGCTCTGCTGCAGTGATTTTTGTAGGTGCAGTGCCTCCATGGTTTGCTACTATAGACAATTTCACTCTAGCCTCAGCTATGCTGGAGCAGTTGGAGTGGTGAGGCAGAGAGCGGAGTCGAGGCTTCCTGCCCATCCTCACCCATTCCCCGGCTGGGCAAGAGTTTCTGCACCTCATCGTACCAAAATCCACGTTCTGGGTAGGTTTCTAAGAGTCTTGACATGTGTCTTACTCCACTTCCATACCTACACATAAGTGTGAGGGGCACCACTATATAAGCCTTGGTACATACATGTTGCAAATTGCCTTTTTAGTCAATCTATAATCACAACTGAAAAATGACACATCTAACATTTCTGCATAGCAGCCTGAGCGTCTCTGAACACTTCTGTCAGCAGTCATCTTATCAGAACTCTGAGTTCAGCTGTTACAGGCTTTCGTTTTCACTTAGGGAAAAATCTGTCTTGTGAAATAATTGTCAAATGTTCTTGAAAAAAACATGAAAAAAAAGAGTTAAATATTCATGATTCATATGCTAAAATTCACATTCTTTATGTCCTGTGAATGTTGATTTCTGAGACACATATGACACCAAACTGAAAGAGGAGCTTAGCTTTAGAGGAGATAAAGAATCTGACATAGCAGTTTTACTTTTGTTCCTCCTGTCCTTTGATTAGATGGGTTAGTACCTTTTGTCTTTTCTGCTCTGTAGCATTTAACCTCTTTTTACAGGACAGCTGCATTTCACCACTCACTGCACACTCATGGCTCATTAAATGAGAACCTCTTCCTCTCCAAAATATTTTAGATCTATTAATTATTTTCTATCTTCAGTAATTGTAATTCACTGTTAAATGCATAAATTTGGATTCTATGTATTTTGATTTGTTCTTTTACTTGTCTATAACAGGATCCTAATAAAGAGTGAAATACCACAGTAAAATGCCATTCAGTATGGTTTTTGAGCCCCACAGAACTGCAGTTTGCAAGGAAACAACAGCCAACTGAAAGTGAGGATATTTCTCCAACCTGTTATCTTTCAGTGGATGTGACATACTTTCTAGAACTATATCGTGTCTGATAGGGAATATACTAAACTTTGCATTTTCAGCTTAGCTACTATAAAACCAAATTCTGTTTTGACTACATCACAGAATTTCCAAATCAAGAAAACTCATGGCAAGTGCATCCCTCAGGTAGGTCAGCAGAAACATAAGCTTCTATTTGCAAAAGATATATTTGTGTGCTTCTCTCTGAAAGTTGCAGTGACTGTCAAAGTTAGTCTCTAGGCACTATTATGACCTATTTATTCTTCATATACTGCAGCAGAATTTTTACAGTGAGAAAAAAGCTTCACGAGGTAGCAAAAATATCATTTTCAAATATATCCTGTGGATTCACATATGTAGGGATGGATATATATTTTTTTCTCCTTCATGTTCTGCATCTTATGCTAAACTCTCTGATATTCATATTTGCATATGTTATATTAGTAAATTAAATATCTTTTAAGGTTTAAATAGTAGAGCAAAATTTTCATGTTAAACATTTTTAGACTCAAGTCTAAAAGTTTTTAGACTTGAAACAGTAAACATTTTAACATTTTAACAAAATATGTTTTACATATTTTTAGATTCAAGTCTACATAGAGTACACAACAATTACACAATTATTTTTAGGTTAACTGACTCAAATGTTCACCAAATCACATGTATTTGGAGATCTCAGGAGATACTGCTTCTTTTCCTAAACCAACAAACAATATTTTCAGTTTGAATAAATTGATATAGCTCCAGTAAGTCAGCAGAGCATTGCTAACTAATACCAGTAGGATGTAGGTTAGAGCATAAAGACTGTTTTCAATGCCAGAGGAGCTCATTATTACTTGATAGCCAGATTTTTAGGAAGATGAAATACTAAGGCTAATCTCATTTCTGCTTTCATTAAGTAAGCATCTACCTTTACTCATTTTGAATATATAGATTACAAAGGCCATCTGCTAGTCCTGTAAAAGTACAGTGTAATGATTTCTTAATTATTATGTGTCCAGCACTGATTCTCATGCTCTTCAGGAGTGCTGTTAGGGATCAAGCAGTTTTGGAGGGTTGAACCAAAGCCATATTGTAATTCGACGGAGTCAGGGCTTCCTCTTGGCCATTTTTTGGTTTCTGTAGCACATCTTCTTCCTGGGCAAACTGCCCTGTTTGAATTCTGGCCACCAAGAGATGTGACTGCATAGCTTGAATGAGAACTGGACACCAAGGCCCTCTGGAGTCTTACCTGGATGCTGGGACTGACTTTGTGCTTTTGCATAACTCATATGTCTATTCTGTTCTACCCCCCCCCCCTCCGGATATAAGTCTATTTTATTTATGCTAAGCCCTGGTTCTTTCAGGGACTTAGGCATTTATTAGCTCTGTCCCTTCATTGCCTAAAAGTTAAGCACTCAGCCCTCAAGCAGAATCCAGCTTGTCCCCAGAAGAGCCCAAGTGTCTCAGGGCGGGATCAGCAATAGCAGTAAGACAGCCTGTGTGAGCGAGGAAGTAGGGAATTCTGAGGACAAGGAGAAATCTTAAATTTGTTTTGCATGTTTTGGAAGGATGCCTACATCCCCTTGGGATCCTGACTTAGGGGTATGAATAGTCTGAGCCATTATTTGAGGATTAAGCAGGGGAAAGAGTATGTCTCCAGACTCAGATGACTAAACAACTGAGCATTGCCAGGACTTTCATGAATATGTGCACAACCCCAAGAAATAGAAGTATAGGTGCTTACGAAGCATATTAGGGGTGCAGACTTCAGTGATGTGGGTATTTAAATGCTTTGAGGACTAGGCAGCAACTTAATGAAGGCTTTGAGAACTTCAATTTTGACCCTAGATTTAACTTGGATTTTTTGGTGGCCTTTGTCTTACATGGCTACTCATGAGACTGTTGTGACCCTTTAAGAAGCTATATTTCTGCTTACAGCTCTGTACAACAGCATGTCTGAATCCCGTAGGACTGATGGTCACTACTAATATAGAGCAAAAGAGAGGTCTCAGGATTTATCACAAAGAAAACAATACCTACAGCAGCTTTTTCTATATATTAATATATGGACTACTTACATTTGTGCATGTTTGAGTATAATATCCTCTGCATTTTTTTGTTCTACTTTTTATCTTTTCCTATTCCTGTTCAATATTTGATCTTTTAGCTTTTGGCCATTTTTTCCATCATTTTATTTTGAAGAACTTGCTAACAAGAGAACAAAAGCTTGGTAATAACTGAGGAGTGCAGTTATAGACCTTCTGGCTCTGTGATTAGGAGATTAGTGATCTGCTTTGTTGCTGTCACTCCAGAAGAATTACTCGATTTATGGTCATGTCTGCAAACCCAGTGTGTACATTTGTCTATACAGACACACATGTGCAACTCTTGTATGTGTTGGGTAAAATGTTCTGCCCGGGAACACTGGATTTGACTTGTGTTGCTTGTTTGCTTGGTTTTTTTTTTTTTCCCCAAGTAGTTATAATTCAGCAGTAACTTGCAGCACATTTTAATTTTTTCAGTTAACAAAA
The DNA here is from genome assembly GCF_003343035.1 of Apteryx rowi. NCBI lineage: Eukaryota > Metazoa > Chordata > Aves > Apterygiformes > Apterygidae > Apteryx > Apteryx rowi. Next base: position 645,748 of record NW_020447719.1, read on the forward strand.
TGGCTGTGATGATTCTGTATATTTTTATGAAACAAAACAGTTCCTGAAAATGCTTGCCTAACCAGAATTTAAATTAGTTACACTGCAAAACCTTTGATACTGCTATGGAACAATCATTACTCTGTTTGTTGTTCATGAGGCTTTTTTGGTTTGATTTTGATAAATGCCAATATTAACACTGACTAAGACAGGAACAGGCATTTTAGTTTTTTGATTTTATCCACCAAGCTGCAATTGATCGATAACAACACGAGTTATATTTAAAAGCACTTATCTGATCTATTTTTGCAGACATTTATCTATAGCTATATTGTTATTGTTTCACTTCTTTTAAAAAATGATGGTAATAATTTCTTATATAGTCATCATCCCAAAGATTACGAGGTCTGGTAGAAGGATATCTGTCCATCATTGAAAGATGCTCGATGACATTTCTGGCATGAAACAAAATAGTTGCCAAAAAGTCTGTGTAACCATGTAGTGGGGAGAATGAGAAGCAGTGACCCCAATGGAAAAGACCAGGAAAAAGTCAGAGAATATCACTGCCAGAGCTAGACACAGAGCCAAAACAGCAGGAATAACACACACTGCTATCACAGGAACAGGCTTTGTGTGCAAAGGAACACAGCAAAAAAAAGAGGGGATTATTTATGTTACTCTAATTATATATTCATTCTTTCATCATATTCAAACAGTAATAAGGGGAATCATGTGGAATCATGTTATCTGTGATACATTAAAGATGCATGTTCTTATCACAGAGACACGCTGATTTCACCTCAGTTCTCCCAGGCAGCATAACATTAGATCTCCTTTTGCAAATTACTGATTAGAGGCCCTTAGCATGTGACCAGATTAATCCCATGATGGGGACTGTGTGCTTAGATTTACACAGTGAACCAGCTACAAGCAGTTAAAAATATGTGGCATTTACATGGATTTGGCTGGTGTGCTGAAACAGCCATAACAGCAAAGAGGTTTAGACTTAGCTATGTGTATACATCAGGAACTGGAAAATGTGTTCTGCACTGTGGGTCAGGAGAGCATATCTGGCCAAAAAGGTGCTAAACAGCAATGAAGACTAATCCTGCACGTTGGACATCCTTTTTATTTAACGTACAGAGAGCAACCATTTGCTATGCTGCCACCGTAGGTGCTTGCGATCCATGGAAACTCTTTCTTCCCTACTGGTCTCAGTTTTGCGAAGGCTGGGGGAAAAGATCTTGGTATTTCCCTTCCATACTAATGGCAGGTTCAAGACGCACCTAGGTAGGTAGCTGGATTAATAATTTCAAAGCTCTGTCAGCAAGCGACAGGATATACGTGCTATTCCGCCCCAGGGTTCAGCCTAAAATCCACGCTCTTTAGCTTGCTCAATTCTTGCGTCAACATTTTTCACTTCTCTGTTTTGAGCCGCATGCCAGCAAGATCTGGGCCCTTTTTTCCTTTTCTTGTTGATTTTTGTTTGGGGTTTTTGTTTGCTTTAAGGTATGTAAACTGCAGATACTTTTCCTCAAAGCCATTTCAGCTAACAGGGCCATTATTCAAACTTTAGAACAAATCAACAAATATTAACCTTCAGGCGGTAAGCAAACACAAAAAATCTCTGTCCTCATGGAGAGCATTTGAAATAGTTACAAGCAAGCAGAAAGGGGACAAAATGTGACATGCTGGTCATTCTTACCATTGTCAGTTGTGATTCTGTATTCTTTACATGCTGTTTTGCTGCTGTAGCAGGTACTGGACAAAAGAAGGTCAGAAGAGCTCCCTGATCAATATATTTAAGTATCCTTCAAGATAATAAGTAACTTCCAAATGAGGGTTTAAGGACATGTATTAGAAGAGTGCCCATGTGTAGGCAAAATATGCAGCAGATATGTGAGAAAGATTGACTGCTTTTTGATTTTTGCTTTTATTTTTCATAACCTGCGCTTTTTCAAAGAGGCAAGAAAACCCTGCTGCTCGGACATCTCTTTCTGCTTAAATGACCAAACAGTAGCATCAGGAAGGCTCTTCTTTTGTAGATGAAGCATGTCCTCACAATTTTGTGGTGTCAGTTTTAGGTTTTAAACAGCTCATAAACTGGACACAAGATTAGCATAAACAAAACCCTCCTTCTTAGATTGCCATGGTGGCTACTAGGGCTTTTGTAGTCTGGTTTTGCTCTGCATATTTAAGTTTAGTTAAGCTTAATTTTCTATAGGAAATTAGTCTGACATTTTTGTGTATTCAAGAATATTTTTTTCTTTATTACAATAGAAAAAGGAAATGCCAGACACACCTATTACTGGAGTAGAAATACTTGGGGGGCCCAAGTTTTTCATTTTCATAATGTTTTAACTATCAACCTAATCTTAAAGCAGCTCTTTACTCAAATATTAAATTACATGATAAATGTTTCTTGCTATATGCATCATTTTAGGTTTATATGCATGTTAGGAACAATGTGTTTTAATTTTTTATGTTACACGTTTGAAGAATGCGCATAAAGCCCCATACATTTTGTGGATCTGGGAGATGGAAATGGAAAACATACATTCTTTTGATCTGCCAATTAAAAATACATTCCAGTCCTAGGATCATGTTCAGGAGTGTCTTGTACCTGGGTACTGCCAGAATTCTATCACTTACAGGTTAATGCCATTTCACTATTTCTTCCTAGGCAAAGGCAGCCCCCCTACCCCACTACTGTTTTATTTACCTATTCCAGTGAAAGATCCCATCTTAATCAAGAAGGATACCATTCCCAGTGGAGTCCCTCCCTCTTCCCCTCTCTCTTCATCATAATACCAAACAATTTTTGTAAGACACAGGATCTTTATTTCCTGACTGAATATCTGTTGTCGTTTTTATTGAAATGAGTAGCATGGCAAGACTGTTGCCTAGCTTCTCATCCTCCAAATCCTTGACTTTCAACATGAGCTCAGTGCTGAATTTCAAGTTACACCAAATAACCCTTTATCTTGTCCAGTCTCCACAGCTTTTGGCAAAAGGCCTTGCTTCACTTACATTCACATGCCATTTTCAGTCAGTTTTGGAGAGGTGATGGAAGGATTTTTTGGTTACAGCTTACACAGTCAATCTTATTTATAGTAACTGTAAAAGACACTTAAAATTTAGGCCCTAGTGTGTATTATCAGTAAATTCTAAGAATTTCCATATGTGTGTCTAAAATGAAACTGCTGAAATTCATATTTAAGCAACTTTATAGGGGCTCGATTTCAAAGGGACCTCAATGTCTTGGAAAATAGGTACATAGTCAGTAGTTGAAATAGGAGCCTAAAGTCAGCTGATATCCTGGAAAATTGTAGCCACTGGAAAATTAAATTCACATTTGCCCTACAGGGATTGAACTTGCAAAATCATCTGCCATATGGTGAATATGTAAATAATTGTTTTCACTTCCTTTTTTTTTCTGCCAGTGGACAGTGTGGTTTTTAAATGTCCTTTGTACTTTCTGCAGAATTTTTCTGGCACTCATATGTGAGGGATCTCCAGGCTGAGAGCTAGTTTTGAGTACAATTTCAGGCATGAAAAAAAGGCAGAATTGAATATTAAGTGGGTAATGGAATATGTGCTGGCCTTTGGGGGAAAAAAATTTCTCTGGTTAGGAATAACTTCAGTAGGATACTATGAGTACAGTTTTGTCATGGCATGGTTGCCTGGAGTTGGCTTTTTGCTCCCTCTGTTGCCAAATGACGACACATCTCATGAATATTTGGTACTTTTAAGAACCAGTAACAAAAGAAAATTATAATCACAGTAAAGATTACTTTTCTACTTAGCTCTATTATAGCTTTCAGTTTTCTTTCACACAACAGAAATCAGCAACTTTCCGCATACTGGAAATGACTTACCTTATTATGGGATTATGCTTATGTTTTGAGAACAACTTATTCATTAGTGATAAATGTAAGTGAATTAACTAAAACAGAAGAATATCTTCTTTTGCTCACTGGGGTCAAACAATAAAAAGGCTTCATTCCCATCATCGGTCTATTTCTGAAATGATGTATCTGTTTGCTAGCTGTAGCCATGAGGATTTCAGAGTATAAGATAGATGAAGTTTATAAATATAGATAATATTTACTATTAGATCAACTGATACAGTTGGAAAAAGGAAAAAAAATCCACAAGCTATGTCTGGAAACATGTCTTTTTTTCCAATGATATTGGCTGATGTACTAGAAGATACTACTTCTAAACACTGCATCATGAAATATTTTATCTGTGAGTAGGACTGGTAATCATGGGCTTTCTATCTTGTAATTCTTTGTTAGAGCTTGTTTAATAGAAAAGAAAAACCAGGAAAGAGATACTGGAAGGAAATTAACTCATCGTCTAATAGGCAATGATAGTTTAATCTAAAACTTTGAACTTAATTTCAGTTTCCCATCTACTATATCAGCTCTTTAAATCAGAAACAAGAAAATCCTGAGGTTTTCCGCCTACCATTTTATCATGCAAGTCAATGAACTATTATTGGAATCTGTTTTATTAGTAACACAAATATAAATTCAACTTGGACTTGAAGAACAAGAGTAACCTGTACTTACTTTAAGGAATAAACAGTCATACATTTATGTACCATGTAAATTATCCTAAAATGACTGTAAAACTGTCAAACAGTTTTATGTAGCATTACGTATTAATAGTGTGCTAAGTGAGTGCAAAGTTTTTTGGCTTAATGCGCATTTATGTATTTTTAAGACATGATCCATATTGCATGAATTAAGGAACTTTTGGGACAGTCTTCTAAATATGTATGTCTTCACCCCTTTTTGGCAAAGTCATGAAGATCAGGGTCTGTCCTTTTGCAGTCTCTCCTTGATCAGATGAGGTGGCTCTGCTGCATTCAGATTTTTTTTAAAGGCAAGAAGCAGCTGAAGTTTGGCCCTGCCGTTAGTATTCTCACTTATTGTTATTTTTACCTAGAGTTCTTATGTCTGAGGAGCTTTGCCACTTTCCCCACAGGTTAACAAGTTCAGGTGCATTGGGTGGGAACTGGAGTAAATTTCACACCCTAGTCTAAGAAAACACCTTACCAGCAACACCCTTTGCAAGCAGTTGCATATAACTCATCTGATTCCAATGTCAGTATTTATGATGATCTGTCAGGGTATGAAGTTGTAGAGAAGGGGGATCTTTTAGTGAATTTAAACCTAAACCAGGAGGAGCTTTAGGCTTCAGTGCCATTCATCATCCAGCTAAGCCCTGCCTGGAAATGAATTAGAAAAAAACTTGGAATCGTGTTTGAACAGAGGTAGATGATAAGGAGAAATGAACAGAGGGGAAGGGTGAGAAAAGCATAATTTGGAGAAGAGAGCTTCACTCTGAGTCTTGCTGGTGTGAACTTGGGTCTTTGAGGAGTGCAGGGATACCTAAAGGGATGTTAAAATAGGAAATTTGATTTTTGAGCAAAAAAGAATGGGTTTAAAGTCCTCTGACTGATGCGTGATCATGCCACAGTCTTTCCTTTTCACCAAGAAAAAGCAGCCAAATTACTTGTTCTTCCTCCTCTCCAGAGTTACACTTGGAGGGGAGATATGTGTCCTCTCTCCTTCCATGCAGAAGATGGCCCAGCTGCCTTCCTGAATTGTCCCTCTTTGTCCTGGCTAGGTTCCCCAGAAATATGATGGTTGGTCTGAGGGAAGGAGAGGGTCAGAACGTCCAGGCTCCCCATTCCCCGGGGGACTGGGCCTCTAATGAGAAACAAAAAAGGCTGTGTTGTGTTTGTGTATCTGTAGATTCAGTGTCCACTTCAGCTTGCAGGGGTATCACCCCCTGGGCAGCCATGCATGCAGTTGCATGTGTGGAAGCCTAACATTAGTGATTTAATTGTATTAAATTAATCTGAAATACAGGCAAGAGATGTTTTTTAACATCATCATCTAGTTCTGGGTAATATTAGCAGCAAAACAAATGCAATTCAGGGATAAAAACCACCTCATGGAAAATTGCATATCTCACTGAAAATCAACACTATGCAACTTAGAAGAGAAAAGGTATTTAGCTCTCTGGTTCACCTTCCACTATTTGGTCATTCAAGTGATTTTACAGCCTGAGATTGTGTTTCTTTTCATGTTCTGTTTAAGCAAAGGGCTTCCCTCCCCTGTCTCAGGCCTCTCCGAATGGCTTGATACTATTGTGTACTGCAGATGAGGGTCATTTATCTCATTTCTCCCTTCCCCAAACCCTTATATGGGGACTCTCACTGCCTAGCAGCTTTCCTCAAAAGCTCTCCAGCTGCTTGCTGCCTAGTGCAAAGTTCAGTTTTTGCCTCAAAAGCAAACATGCACTTCTCTTTGGGGAACTCCATGATGGAATTTGTCTGTCATTAAGACATGAGATGTAGAAGATTTAAAACTTCCCACCAGCTATTTGATGTGCCTGCACAAATAACAAAGAAAAGAAAGCTAATGTTTTGAATAGCTTGCTTCTATACGTGGAACACTATTACATGCTATTAAATATTGACTTAATGAGAAATAGTGGTTCTGTTTAGAAACTTCATACCAGTTGAATTTTGTTGGTGCAAAAACCACGAATAAATAAAGAAATGAGGTTTAAATTGAGACCAAACACCCAGCTTTGGGATGTTACCTTTAAGAACTGATTCTTTTAGCCACTGTCACTCAGAGTATCTTCACCAACATTGCTGGAACCATTCTGTCCTACAGTAACTGAGGATTTGGACCCATGTTGTTTGAACATTCATACAAGAATGCCTAATGTTTAGGAATCAGGGGAAGCTAGACAGCCATGTGGTGCGACATAAGCCAAAGATTCGGTGGCAATTTCATCTGATTAAAGTATGTAAAGCAGTGGTCATGAAAACTATAAGTGAAGACAAAGCAGTTTTGTCCTGAAATTGCTTAATGAAGGCAGGGCTGACTGAACAGTAGCATTGGTTTTTAGTGACCTTTAATAAAGAAAAGGCAGTTTGTCTGTCATTATGCAAATTCATGAACATCTGTTCCATGAAACCCTGTAATAATGCCTGAGGTTTGCATTGGATGAGAATAAAAACTGTTTTGACAATGCCTTACAGAATATGCTCATATGAGCCAGACAGCTCCTCTTTCTAATCCAACTCTACCTCAAAAGAAGGGCAGGAGCAGATTTTCAGCTGGAATAAATTGTCATGGCTCAGTGGAATTGGTTTCTCAGAAATTCAGTGAATAATATTGAAACGTAACAGGTAAATTAAACCTACAACTGCATTGTCAGAGCATTAGTATTTCATTAGTGACAATGGCAGCAATGAATGGGCAACACAATGTGAAGTGTTTATCACAACTTCCTACGCAATCCACAAAAGAGGCAGTGAACATTGTTTTAATGAGAAGTCTCCCAATGACTAACTCACATCTGCTTTAGATTAATAAAAAAAAGCAAGCAATAATGACAGCAGCTATTAACAATAAGTGGCTGTCTCAGTTCTCTTTGATACTTAATAAACCTCAGCAAATACCTATTAAAACCTATTGATTTTTTGCAAGACTGATACCACCTCTGAATTTAAATGATGGATGGGATGATGTGCTGCAGGTCGGGAATGCTGGGGACTTGTGTGCTCCAGTGGTGACTGATAGAAATATTGTGAAGGTGGAGATCAGGAGCAGAGGGTGCAGCAGCTCACACCATCCCTTTAGGATGAGCAGCCACAAGCTGCTCTCCCGCTTGCTCCTCTGACAGGCCTAATTGGAGCATAGGGGAATTAGAGCAGAATTTCATCTTGCCAGCATACGTCACAGACCCTTCTTGGCATCATAAGCAGCAACCTTTTTTGTGTGTGCTCTGCCCTCGGCTGCAGAGGGAAAGAGGTTGCTTATGACTACTCTGCATTTGGGGTGCTCATGTCTATCATCGGCCCTTGCTAAAGGAGTAGAAGGAGAATAACCAGCTCCCTTTCTGTGTCCAGCTGAGTAGTATAGGACATAAAGCATTACTTCTGCCATACATATTTTTAAATGTACTTTTAAATGTAAACTTTACAGCACAAAATGATTATTTTCAGAAAAAATAATGGCCCAGAGAATAAGGAAGATAGGCAGATTTTGCAAGGGCTCAGAATCTCATGGTGCAGCTTGAAGCCAATGACACCTGTGTAGTACTGTCTTCTTTGGGAAAGTTAACCTTTACAACAACTGAAAGTCATTAGTGAATCTAGATATACACCAGAACTCTAGAATCATATTATTTCAGCTGTTTTTTTTGGGGGGGAGGGGGGTTGTTTGTTTGTTTTTAATGCCAGCCTGATTTTTAAGGGTGGGAATTTAGCTGGCATACTTGTAGGAATTTAAGCATTAGACATTTGGTCTAAGCTAAGAAGGGTACTTCTCATCCTGATAGAAGTCTAATATAGCAAGGGGGAACTGGTCTCTGGATATGCCCATACCTATTTTTTGGCAATAGGTAATTGTCAATACCTAGGTAATCAGCTCAGACTAGCCACATAACTTTCAGGTAGCTAAAAGCAGCTGAGACAAATTGTACCCCAAGAGCTTGTAGCTTACCCCACTGGAAAAGGCTATGCTAAATGACAAGATTTACTTTAACAACTAAATGTATACAAGTTGCCTTAAACATGAAAAATAAGCAAGAGTTGGGCATTTGTTGAACTATTTGTCAGTTTTTTTGGGGGGGATGATGACAACAGTGCAATAGTCTTTTTCTATGGTCCCCAAGCCGGAAGTCACAACCACAGTCAGCAGTGGCTGATGTGGGTATTTGTGAGGGAAGATCTCTGTGTTCTCACCTCTCATTGCAATCCCTTTACTGTCTGTTAGAAGTTGCAACACAATAGGAGCATCTGCCTCACCACTGCAATACTGAGATGTTGTCCTTGGTCTGGAGCAACCCTTCATGGACGGGATGGCCAGCAGTGATTCCTCCAGTGAGGGACTGAGCAAGAGCTCTTGGGAAATGGATGTATTTCAGACACACAGTTATCTTTGTTCCTGAGGGTAGCGCATGAATAATGACTTATTTCTGGTAGTTGTCATCATGGACTGGTACACATCCCACAGATATTTTTTCCTTCACTTTGCAGGTTTGTGAGTAGAAGGCTGCTAGATTCTGTTCTTGTTGTTTTCCAACATCCTTCATGTAGTCCCTCATGAATCAATTTTAGCCTGGCAGTGATCTCAGCACTGATTAAACTGGGAATCTTTGCATTTTTTCCCCCAATGAATATCAGGGACTTCTCTCCTCTCCTATTCTGTCCTGTCCTTTCCTATCCTTTCCTCTCTGCTCCACTGTTCTTCAGTAACATTTCAATTAAATCATAAAATAAATCTGCAGCCAAGCTTATAAGCTTCTATATTATATTTAAGCAATATAGTACTAAGGCAGTGGAAAAAGTCAGATTAATACCAAACAAGCTTCAGTTTAGTGTAATTTTCTTCTTCATATATATATATTATATTTATTTTTTTCTTCCTCTTCTACTCATATTTTGGGAGTAAATTACACAATAGGCAAAAGATATAGCTATCAATACATTATTCAATAAAGAATGGATCATTTGTTTTTGAACAGAATAGGTGAATGAAAATAGCAGCTGAAGAGTTAAAACAGAAACTTGGTTTCTGCTAAAATCAAAACTTTTTGCACTCCTTAGAGTTCACACAGGTATTTTATGCTCAGAAGTGGCATTGCTAATTCTAAGGTTGAAATGGTGACCTAAAATATGACAGAAAAACTAACTAGAGGGTTTTTTTTTTTCATAAGGTACCATCGAAAGGTCAGAATTACATAAAATGTGTTGGAAGTTTTTATGAAAAGCTGTTTTTAATATGAAATTACCTTCTTGCATTCCTAAATGCAGTTATAAACCAAATATAGAAAGGTCCATTTGCTATGTTTTCCTTCTCTCTGTGTGAATCATCTTGCTTTCCAGGGCAGAACTGAAAAAGGAAAAATGCAAGTCAAAGTAACAAAAGCCAGAAGTCAGCTATATCAAGCAGTATTTTCACATATTTTTTAAAAATAGAAAAGTATAATTCCCTGAAGAGCTTATAAAACAAAAATAATTTTCAGCTTTTCAAGATGTTTCATATAATTGTTCTATTCTTCAACCAGCTCCACAATTAAGATGGTCAAGCTAACTGTTTAGAGAAGTAACATGTTAATTCCACATTTCCTGTATTTTCTATTGCTTTCATTGTTAGTGTTCTTGAAAAGTTAATAGGCACTCACATCACGAATATATGCCTGCAGCTTTAGCTTCATCTTAACATGTTATTACGTGATTATTATATAATGCATCAGAAATGACTTCTCATTATTGTTTTTAATTATGATGATTAACTTGGCTTCCTTCTTCAAAGGTCTAATTCCGCATCTTTATTTTATATCCCAAGAGAGCTTCATTCAAATCTGAGACATGCCAGAAGCAGCCAGACAAATTATGTCATCAACACATATTTTATTACTGGTTACATGACAAGTTTGCACTCTTTGGTGGATCTGTCCATGTTACTGAAATAAATAACCTTGTTTGGTCAGGCTGTCTATGGATAGCGAATAACACATTCAGTTAACTAGCTTTCTTTGGAAGCAGAATCTGAGGAAACAGAGATCATTTATTTATGGCATAATTCATATTTTAAAGCCATCATTTATTTATACCGTTGATGCCGTTTTCTTATTAGCGTCATATCACAGTTGACTACGCTTTCAAATAACGCAGGACCACATATATTCCACAAGCCAAAACCCAGTCATCACAAGCAGTTAGTGCAGTTTCCACTGTGCACTGCACAAACATACACATGCAGCAGAATATCACAGCAAAATAATCCTTCATGTATAATTCACAGTTCCAGTCTCTGCATGCTTTATTCACTGATGAATTACTTGGTTGTGCTGAGGTAATTGGGAATGAACTAAAAAGCAAATTATGGCAGGCATGTGCTGTAACATTATGATTCTGCAGGCCTGTTTTTTTTAATTATTGTCTCTGAGACCTGATTCTGAAATATAATATATTCAGCTTCCATGATTCAGCCTCCAGTCCACTGTGTGATGTCTGAGGATGTCCATGGACACATTTCAAAGGCTTAAGCAGTTTAGAAACCAAATTTTATTTCTTTCTTTTTGTCTGAAATGGGCCTTGACATTTTAAAATCATTAAACACAGTTTCTTTCAGATGCTCACAAAGGGTCACAAAGACTATGCGACTGCCCCTGTTACACTATGCCCCTACAACTCCTGTCCACTTTAGCAGGAGTACTAAGTGCTCAAGGCATTCAAAATTGAGCCCCTAATGTATTAAGTGCATTAGTAATAGTTACAGCTCTACTAGAATTTCCATTGCAAGGTCTGGATTACCAAGAGGACCAGACTGTTTGGGATGCAGTTGACTTTAAAAAGGGTTTTAGCGTTATGTTGGATCAGAGCCTGAGTAAACACTTGACATTTTCAGGATTTTTTTTTTCCTGAAAAATCTGTTTTGTTTTTTGGGCTTTAAAAAAATACGGTTTGGGCACAGTCTGAGGGAAATACCAACATGACAACACAGGGTGTGGATGACTCATATGATGTGCATTCTTGCTGCACGTAGCATATTGTACGTATCAGCAGCTGCTTACAAGCCTCTCTTCAATTTCACACCAAAAGTAGCCAATGACAACCTAAGAGGAAAAGGAACAGCACTAGCAAACAGAACAGCTGTGACATGAATACCTTTCTTTCATACACTGCATTATTGTCTGTTTGACCTTAAGAAGACAATTTTTCAAGTTACTCGAAAGAAAAGATGCATCTGTTCAGAGAATTTGATCCAGAATGCACTAAACTTGCTAAATTTCATCAGTTTTGCTTAGCACTGGACCAAGTTTTACGGCTGCCTTGTCTTTTAGTGGGAACAGGAGTAAGTCCTAAATCTCTTCTGCCAGGTCAGACTACGGTCAGACAGAGCTTTTTAAGAAATCCTCACTCCCCTTCTTTCAGCCCTTCGTTCCTCCTCCTGTGCTCCCTCCTCTCCATTGTGCCAGTGCAAGTGTTTGTGCGGCCACTTGGTGAAGCCCATCTCTCACCCCAATCCAGCTCACAGCACATCTGTGCGAGCAGCTGTGTTGCCCCAACAGCGGGGTGTAAAGGAGCACAGGGGTCTGGGGTACCTACACCAGCACCCCCTCTGAAAAATACCTACACAGCACTACAGCCTAACTTTCAATTTGATACTTCCTTGCCCCAGCAGTAATATCACAGTAGTAAATAGCAGCCACTGAAATGACGTCAGCATTGCTGCAGGAGAGTAGCATATTTTATAACCGAGTTTATCTAGAACAATGTTGCCAATCTTGCTGTTTCTCGCAGCTCTCCTTAGCTAGCAGATAATGCAAACATCAGATCCTGCAGATACTCACAAAACCACATACACTAAAGTATTTATCTGTGCATCTTGGTTGTAGTGAGGTGCTCAAGAATAATACATGGGCATTCTGAAAGATCACAAATGCTAACATCCCTGAAAAAATCAGCTAATTTATTCAATTTATTCAAATTATTTATTTTTATGTATCATACTGTTTTCTCAGACTGATTCCTCCTTTTAGAAAGTGTCAGTATTCTGAAGTGGATTTGTTATCATCACATGTACGATCAGCAAAGGATGTGGCTTGACCTTGTGTAGGTGGTCTACATTAAACCATGCAAATCTTTGCATTTTGAAAACTGAAGTGATACTACTGCTGTGAGCATGCAGTACGAGTGACGAAGGCTGAAACATACATATGACAGATCAATAAACATGGCAAACTATGTCTGAAGACCTTCATTCTGGAAACTTGTGCAGCTACTTAGCTTATTTTTTCCCTGAGCTGCTCCTCTGAATCAATAAAGAACAGCATCAAAAGTAAGTGGATTTGCAAATCCACCCATGTAAAAACATGCTGATGTCAAGTAGGAGAAAGCTAGCATGAACAGGCACTGTAAAATTAATGGTCGGTGTTCACTTGACTGCAAATGATTCTGCCAGTGATGATGACAAAGAGAGTCTATCTGCAGAGAGCAGAGGTGCTCCCATGGTACCCGTAATATCTGTTGTCCAGTTCTCTGGCCTTCTCTTAGGTAATAGCATCAGCTAAGTCTATTTTTACTGTTTTGTGTCCCCTGTGGCTTTTACGTTACTCTCCTGGCTTGCTCTGTGATTGTATCACTTGTCTGCAAGCTAGTCTCATCCTCCATCCTTGCTGTTATTCCTTTACACCCCACTAGCTGTAGGTAGCACCATTAGTTTTGCTGCTTATGCAGACACGGGTAATTCATTGATTACAGTAAGTCATACCATTGAGCTATTTATTTCTAACAATATCTGAGTATCAGCTAGTAGTTTTTCCTGCCTATATTTACCTTTGATTGGATTTCTTTAGCTACGTCTGCCTGCTGTGCAACGAGTGTCAGTATGCAGGTCATCATGTGATGCCTTTTGCCATGAATTTCCATGGCTCAGCTAGAGCTCAACCTTCCCCAGAAGAATTGCTCATATCCAGGTTTCTCCCTTCTCTTCTGCAGTGTTTTTGGACTTCCCATATGGCAATATAGACCATGATCCAACAAAGCATTTATGCACAGGTTTTCCCATGAGTATCCCTATTGAACACAGATAACTATTTGTATGCTTAAAAATAAGCATTATTAATCAAATGTTTCATTGAATTGATGACTTAACATGCATCACATGTATCATCAGAAGTGTAAGTTAAATGAAAATGTGAATTGCATTAGCCCTGAATACATAATGAAGAACTGATCTGTAATGCCCACTACCCTGATAAAAATCCAGCTGCTTTTGTAACTGAGGAGTAAGAGTTCAATAAAGAGGCCCGGACTGATACTAGTGCAAATGAAAACAGCATTTGCATTGAGAGAATTTTTCCAAAATGTCGACAGAGTTGGTCTCACAGGACAAAGAACTCTTATTTGCAACTCTTTCATGAAGGCCATAGTAAAATGCTACAGCACAGTTCAGAGAGGTTCATCCATATTAGTGACATTTTTCGCCAAGTTCAGCTCCAAAGGAATGCAATACATTGTGTGTGCATTTTACAAAGATAAAGGCCATAGTGCACCAGTGTGGACTGCCACAGGTCTCACTGTACAATAATATGGTAGTTGGCAGAGATTGCAAGGGCCAGATTCAGAAAAGACTTTAGGTATCTAAAGTGGGAGTTCAGAAGAATTTAAGGTTCTGGAGTGAAAACCAAGAATGAGGAATCTACACAGCTGTGGTTTGTAATCCATAGCCACGAGCGGATTTGTATGGGAGATGAGAGGTGATGGAAGTAAAGGTCTGCCCAATGCAGCATGTATTGAGTGCCCTATAGATACAAGGGTTGAGATTCCTCACTCCTAATTTGGAAGTTTACAGCGCAGACTTCTGTCTCTGAGCTAATCATCTAGACTCCCTTTATAGTCACCGGAGAGAAACAGAAGCTTCTAAAAGGCGATTTATCTGATCCACGTTAAGTGAGTCTATGAGGAGAAAATGCAGTATACTTTGGAAAGGCCTGTTTCTCACCAGAGACCACAAAGGTAGCGTGGACAACAACAAAGACACTGCAAGTTAGGCAAGGTGGATCCCACTCCAAAGTAAGGTTTCACAGATACATTTATTCTGGCATTTCCCAGACTTCATGTGTAACTGATCTCTGTTTGTCTTCTGTTATTCTGGTGGGAAGGGGTGGGCAGGAAGGGGAGATATAGGCATCTTCTTCTGACCTTTGAGAAGTGTTGACAACTACTTTTTAAGGATGTGTTTCATAGTCATCATCCATATCTGTAAGCACCCTTGCGTTGACATCTAGGAACCAAAGCAGTTCAGAACACATGCTTACTAGCAAATGAAAACCACTGATAAGTGAAATGTGCATGTCCTAACAACTCACCAGCTATACAGTTAATATTATTGTCAGCTGGGGAAATCATCTGATCCTGGACATGGGTGATTTTATAGCAGCAGTCTGGCAATGCCAGCTACAATTAAAGGTAAGTTTATTCTAGAAAACTGATTTATGGAAGCAACATGAAGACACAAAAGTCTATGGCCAGTCCTCCTCCTTCTCCTCTCCCCCAATACACACTTCATCATCAGATTAATTCCAGCAAAAGTATCACTGCTTATAAGCTAATTCTCCTCCCAGGAAGTTTACTCTTGGTTCTTGTAGCCAAAGAAATGTCCTTCCATCCTGTGCCTTATCACCTGTAACAACTCCCATGGGCTGGACGAGGCACCTTCAGAGCACTGCAACCCTCAAATCCTTCTCAACACCCCATGCAAGCTCATGGCTTGCAAGCTCATGGGTCTCACGTGGGTCTGTACCAAGGACAGCTAGATTCACAGCAGCGTTTATGCAGGCACCTCCGAACACATGAATCTGCCTGTAGACTGTTTCATCAGTCTGAAAGACAGGCCTTCTACTCCAGGCACACGCAAAGAAACAAAAGAGGATCAGATTTTCCTTCTGTTGTCATCCTTCCCCAGGCCTTTAGGTTATCATTGCAGAACTCATGATTTTTCCGGATTTTCTCCTCATTTAACTTAATCTTGGATAGGTCTTGGCATGAATTTGAAACCTGATTCTCAAGATGAGTAGATCTGTGATTAAAATACAGTACATAGATATATTCTACATCTGTTAAAGTTAAATAAATCTACAGGAACTGGCTCAGAAAAAAAAAAGAAAAGAAGTGATATTATTAGTATTTGGGTTATGTTTTGGTGGCTGTGCAATTAATTCAGAAAGTCATCTAGAGCCAGATAGCAAGATATTTTTAGCACATGATAGTTCAGTACTGCTAAGCTTCTATAATCCTCAAGTGATTCTTTTATGGTGCACTTTTTAATTGCATTGTGCATCTATGTATGGTAGTTTGTAGTCTTCCTAAAATAAATATTTCCTATATATCCATATGCATGATCCACACTTATTTTGTTGTACAAGATGTGCTGACAGAGATTAAAAGATTGCAACACAGCAGAAGGCGTTGTGCTATCTTGCAAGTGCAAAGTAAGTACCTTCATCTGACTCAGTTTGTAGCGTCTGTCTTCCGATTCATAACAGCTCTTGTTCCACATAAAACTATAATTACCTCTCAAGCCTCATTTCTTCAGGCACTGACATTGCAGGCTCTTTGGGGTTGTAGAAAATAAAAACCTAAATGGAAGTTTAAGTCCCAAGGGTAAAAATGCTTAAGCTGCAAAGTTTTCTTATTGCAGTCTTCAATAAACCCTTCATGCTGTGGGAATACACCAGAGCCTTTCAAGTGGATTAGATAATAGCTAGTAATATGTATTTTATTTACAAGGATGTAACACCTTGGATTTCAGGGTGGTGTTAGGCAAAAAAATCTTTCCGTTAAAATCTTTTTTTGTTCCAAAAGAAGGTACCTTGCAGAACTCTGGAAAAGTCTGTTTTGACTGAGGGAGGGGTTAAAAATTGCATCTTCTCCTGCACTTGCTTACTCATGCCTCATCACAAAGTTACCTCTGCTCAGCTTCAAGGTGTGCCTGAGCCCAGTTCACAGCAAGGCACGCTCATGGCTGCGGCGAGCAGGGAAGCGGCACAGCTAGTCATGCATCCAGCTGCCACTCCTTCTGAATGAAGACCCAAATACCCTTTTCCTGCTGGGACGGCTGAGGAATATTCTGATATACATGAGCCAAAGGGGAAGCGGCGGTGACAGATGATGGTCCCTGGCCAACGAGGCTGTAGTCGTGCAGCTCCATCCTGGGCTGCTCCTCAGCTCTGCGCTGCAGCCTTGCCGGCCCCCTCGCCAGCATGGTATCTCATTGCACTCGCTGCCGGTCTTTGGGGTCACAGCCCTCAGCTTTACCCTTTCTGTCATTTACCAGCATGACCGATGGGAGGAGATCACTGCAGATTTGGCCCAGAGGAGTCACAGGACACATTTTATTTTAATTAGTCATCTTGAAAAATATGTTCCTGCTGAACCTGGAGCCGAGTCAAAGCCAGGCTGACTAAAGGGAATGCTGTTATCCTGCTGTTAACATAGAAATGACAGTGGAATCATAGATATAAATTAGAGAAAGAAAAGTCCTAATCCTATATTTTGTCTGTCTCCACCTCCACCCCTCCCGTTCCTGCCAGTTCCTCTGTTTAGCACATTTGGAAAGAGTTTTATGATGTTTTTCCTGGCAAATAACTACAGTTTCTGTATAATGGGCTTTCTGGTAAAGAAAGAAAACTCAGATCGAATAAAGAAACACAGTTTAGGCAAAGCTAGTATCACAATTTACAAGTAAGTGGGAATTGTTCACTATGAAGAATAATCTTGCCATGAGGGCAAAGGGGCGAGACACTGAAATAGGTCCCTCACCTCACCACCTCACATACCTGAAAAGGAAAAGCTCCTGGAGGCTCACCACTGTTTCAGGTGCAAGGGCTGAGAAAGGGGTTTGGTATTCAGCAAACGGGCAGGACCTGTAGGAAAAATAGTGTCTGACTTTCCCTCAGGACTGCAATGAGGCAGGCATGCTCCAGCAAGACTGATCATGGGCTTGCTTACAGAGAAGAGACTCCACGAAGCAAGCTGAGGTGTGAGCTGACAGTGCACCACCTCTTACTCCAAGCTAGTTCTTAGTAGTAAGTGAAAAGTGCATAGCATGAAGTGTCTCAGCTGAAGCGTGAACTAGAGAACTGCCCGCAGGCACGTCCACTGTGCAGGAGAAGAATGAGATGCTTTTAAACGTGTGAGTCTTGTAATTAAAATAATAAATATTACAGCAGTTAGAAATTAATAATATGATAGTTAACAGTATTTTTCATACACCAATTTACTGGGAAATTTTGAGAGAACAAGAGGAAAAACAAATCATGCTTGCTTGCCTAAAGCACACAAACTCTCTTAAATTCTTGCTCACAATATCTGTTTCCCAGCATTGAGAAAAAAACTCTAGTATGACAGCCTCTTAATTTGCATTTTTTTTCCTGCAGATTTTTATAAACTCTCACTACCTACAAAGGTGGTTCACAAGACGCTATGATTAGCTGTTGAAACTGTGGTTCAGCCAATATTTTGGAAGACAAATATAGAAGAGGAAAATTGAGTTGGTGTTACTAATCTTGCAAAGAGAAGAAAACCTACCCAACAGAGAAAAATAAATCCACGACAGGACACTTATCTAGGAGCAAGATAAACTATTCCTACAATATATTTTTTGTCTTTTTTATTTTTAAACTGCAGTATCAATGGAAAGCAATGGGCTTTCCCACAGATGTATGAAAAACGTTCTTCTGACAAAGGATTTAGCAATTTCTAATGCTTTTGCAATTCTTTTTTTCCAGAATGAGTAACCTCTTCAAGCTGGGATTAAAGAGGAGAACAAAGAAATTATAGAAATTTTAAGGTTACAAGGCCAAGCACTAACAGGTCAGAAAGTGACAGAGTTTCTAATGATTTACTGTTTAATGTTTAATGCAATATTAAATTGTGCCTGTGACAATCATTGCTACACACTGCTTTTTGCATAGAATTCCTGCCTCAGAGAATGGACAGTCTTACCTGATCAGGCAGGTATTCTGCATTTTACTTTGGTCACTTTTTGGCTCTAGACCTCATCCATTACATTATTCAAATTATGTTTTAATTAGCTTTCTCTTTTTTTTGTTGTTGTTGTTTTCCTCTCTTCTCATTGTAACTTAGCGGTGCAGATGATAGCAACTTTTGCAGTTGCTGCATAAAGGCATACAAGAACATTTGTTGATTCTCTCTTTGGATAAATTTGAGTAGTTTACAGAACTCATCCCCCGGGAACCAAATGGCAAGCGTTTAACTGTTGTGTTAATTAACTTTCTTAGGGAAATGTGGGTTAAGCCAGGGACAATGCAGGCAAAGGTTGTAGTTGTGAAAAGCAGCAACCATCTACTTTCCCTGCACTCAGAAACCTTGGGATTGGCTGCTCTGGAAGCACTGATTCCTGCGTCCCCACCTCCTCCCTCCTGGCCCCTTCACTGCTTCTGAGGCAAGGATTGTGTCGGGTAGAGCAGGAATAACTGCCCTTGCAGACCCAGTTATTTTCATAGACCTCAAAACATCTGCTGATCCCTCTTTCACTCATGCTGGTCCTTCTGGAAATCCAAAGCCCCCTTCCAGCCCTCGCACCCCTACACCTTTATGCAGCACTGCACCTCACTACCCTGCTGTAGCCAGGAAACTGAAATCTCCTGGACAAAGACAAATGGGAAAGGAAAATGCAGTTTTCCCTTGTACCTCTGAGAATATTTATGCTCTCTGTGTGGATGCTCCTACATCCAAGAGCCATCATGCAAGGCTGCACACATACCACATGCAAGAGCCATCAGGAGCCGTGATCTTTTTACTTGGAAATCAGCAACGCTCTCTTCCTGGCTACCTTGACTAACGCATGTCTGAAGGTCTGATTCAGTGACAAGTGGGCACATGAAGAGCAGGTCTCCATCTGTAAGTGAGGAAAATAGTTAATGATTTCAAGGCAGCTATAGTTCAAGTCAGCAGGACCTCTCCCATATATGTGGCTTTTCCTGGATTCGCTCGTAAAGTGATAGCTACTCCTAGCTTGTAAACACAAGCAAGTTCATCAGAATGAGTTGGATTTATCTTGGTCAAACTTGCCAAATGTGCCTCTCTACCTGGGAAATTCATTCATGATGCTGAGGTGTGGGTAATGCAGAAATTTCAAGCACGTGTGTCACCAAAGCACTGTTAGCCCAATACTCTTGAACCAATGAAGAGGTCCTAACTTAGAGCAGGAACGACTAGAATCATAACACTTACATACACACTTCTAATAAGGATACAATAATTTGCCTTATTCTATATCTTACATACATGAAATATTGTGCAAATTGATATTTTATTCACACTAACAATTATTCTGAAAGGAGCTGATAATTGCTACAGCATGTTTCAGACAGTGAGGGAAAGAAATTGCGTGCCCAAAGCAACTGGACGGAAGGGTGGCCTGGCTGAACGCTCTTCTTTTACTCAATCTTCCCAGGTGAAACATTATGCTTCTTAAGGAGTAAATCCTCTGTTTTTTATCCTCTTCAGATTCCTTTACCTGAGAAGCTGTGGTGAGACATGCCTACAGGGACAGCTGAACCATTTGTGTTACACCATATACATATTCATGTTACCAGCTGAGCAAACCAAGAAAAAAAAAACAGCAAAGGAGAGAAAAATATTTGCATGGAAGGTAATAGTGTCAGGAACACAGCATCATTTCTAAGCCACAGGCTACTCACAAGGTTTATTTGTTGTTGTTATTGCTTTTTTGAAAGAGAGATATTAAACTCAGTCTTATCCATGCAATATTAGCAAGCTCTCACAGGTAGGGGTGGTAATTAAAAGGCTTCATTCATTGGGAAGAATGTCGAAAGCCTGAGGGACATGGTTTCTTGGTATGGTATAATTGTACTTCCTTCTCATAAAAGGACAGTGCCTATTTCCCATAACAGCCTGGCAAGCATAAATAGTTGCCTTTACCAGACCCAAACCACTCTCCATTCACGTCAGTGGAAAGAGTTTCATTGTCCTCACTGAGTGCTGCTGGACTGGGTCCACACACCCTGCCCAATAAAGCATTTCAGCATGCAAATAGACTCATTGCTCTAAATGGGGACATTCAGGTGCTTTGCTGTACTAGTTATAGGGGCAGAGAAATATCCATATATCTGTATGAACAGCAGGTCAGAAACACAAACAGAATTGCTAACGCTTCATTTAGAGTCAAAAGCTAGAAACCCTCAGTTGGACAGTGCTGAGTTAAAGTCCCCTCCCTGCGGGGCCCATGCACCTTTAAACTTCTTTTGACTTGAACAGACTGCAGCTCTGTCCCTTTCTCTAGCTTTTCTGTCCTTTTTTTTTAAGTTGCCAGGGTTCTTTTAGGACTCAGCAGCCTTCTAATAAACTGTGACTTGCCTTTGGCTCCCAGAAACAGATCTAATCCTCCGCACAAAACTCTTCTCACCTTCAGAGCACTCTTTCACACAGCTCTCCTGAGACAGATAATCTGTGTCCAGGGATCCAATATGGTAGCGGAAGCAGAGACATACAGACTTTATCAGGGATCCCATATATAACTTTGAAGAAAATGCTAAATCCTTAGTCATTTCTCTACCTCTGGTTTTCCAGCAGCCTTCTATTCTTTGGGATTAAGACCCTAAGAAAACCAAGATTCTCTCTTCAGCACATATGTTAGTCTCCAGAACACTAATGTTTTCATCTCGTGATCCAATCTGGTCATTTTTTCTCTCTCTTTCCACCTGTTCTCTAAGAAGAGCTGTCTGACAGCTTGTCTTTTACAGATTCCTTTTTAGGAGATTCCTAATTAGTCTAATTAGATTATGATAGTCCCCCACCACATTGCCCATTGCCCATTTCTCCCTTTCTTTCCAAGGTTCAGTCTTAAAAATTGCTGGTACTGTCTCCAGGTTCATTTGAGTAGACAGTCATCAGATTTAATAACTCTTGTCATTCACTCTATGACAGCTCTAAGGATTTCTCCTGTCAGCCCCTGTGGTTTTAGCTCAGGAAGGAAGAAACTGATCATGGAAAAGGCAAACACCTTTCTCTCCTCTCCCCCCCATTCAAAACAGAATTAGCAGCCTGCTGCACACACCAAAGGAAAGTCCCGAGTGTCAGGTAGAATCAATTAATAATGTATGTATGCCTCAAATCTTCACTTTGGGCATCAATGTCCAATATAAAACCCAAGAAAAGGCAAAAAATGCATTAACTACTGCTTTATTTGGAAAGTGGGTGGAAAAGAAGGGAACTGGCTGCCAGGAAGATTGCCAACCCATCCACACTGCAGGGTCTGCCACCCATCCTGCCTGCCGAGTAGCTGCGGAAGGGACTGCACCACCTCAGGCAGGGTCTATCCAGAGCTATCCTGGGAATGGCACAGCCACCAATTTAGGCCTCTAGCTAAATGTCACAATCTAGCTCTTAATCAGCTTCTCGCATTTAATAGCTTCTTCCATGGGACTGTATATTTAATAACGACTGAGGGTGGTGTCTTCTAAAACACTGGGCGTGAGCAGAACCTGAGGGCTCTTCTGTGGTATTGCAGCTGGCTGGCACATCTGAGAGCAAACCTCAGAGTGCTCTGGGGAGATGTATTCAATACATTTCATCACCTCCCCACTTATTCATTCATGCACCAGTGGCCTGTGCCCCATGACTCAAAGCCTATTGAACTCCACAATAGTTGTTCTCAGGAACCTCCATGGGTGTTTGATTTAGCCCCCAAAAGCAATTTGTTTTGGAGAGCTTTCCCTTCTAAACATTGTTCATTTATAGACATTTGAATTGAAGCTTTCAAGACACACAGAATGTCCTGTAGTACATTTGGGGAGGTGGGGGTGAAACTTGCAATACAACAAAAAACCCTGACATCTTCAATTTTTTTGTTATTTGGAGAAGGAGGTTACTGTTTTCTTACGGCTACAGCTAAGAAGGTGCTGACACAAAAAAGGATTACCACACTGCTCAAAATTAAAATTTGTACCTTTGTAGGAAAAACCTGTAGCATTATGAGTCTGATGATGAGAATATGCCTGTAGCTAAACCAGAGCCACATATAATGATTTCTATATAACAAAAGAAAAAGAGATGGAATGAAATAACTTCCCATTCTTTTATTAAAACAATAAAAGCTAACAATCTGTTGAATAAAAATTTTTAAAAACTCCTTCTTGGAAGTTAAAACATGGATTTATTAGCTGGATCATCCATGGGGTAATTTTGACTAAAGAAATAGTTTTAAAGGGAATATATTCAGTTTGTAAGGGTGAATGAGAAAACAGCAAATATTGTTTTCTCAGTAGTAAAAAAGTTTTTAACTGACCATTATTTCTCAGAAAACTTCAGTATACTTCTTCTGGATCTAATACATTTCATAGTCGCAATAATGTATCACATTTAATCAAAAATAGCTAATTTAAGTTCTAAGCCTTAGTTTCTTCAAGTCAATAGATTGAGAACTGAAATTTTCATAAAGCTTCTAAATCAGAGCAAGAAAATTTCTTTAAAAGCCTATGACGAGGCAGAGTCCTCAGTGACATGCCTCTGATCAGACACCATAAATTCAGTCCTGAGAGTGGTGGCCCTTTAAGTCCCATCAAAATATTTTTCCTGTTATTCTACTGCAGAAGGTTCAGATCAGGTTGCAGCCTGGAGTTATTTCAAGGCCTGAAGGGAATTTGACTTTAAGAGAAGGCTGGGCAGAAAATGGGGTAGCTCAGCTCACACTGAGCTCTGCAAGGGCTCTTGGCATGGCCTTGTCAAAATGGAAAAGTCTCCAGCTTGTGCTCAAGTTTTGGAGCTGCAACCACCTGGGGAATCAGGACAGAGCAGCAGATGTGAACTGTACCCCGTGTGCTGCCTCACGGACGGTGCTTGGGCTCGAGTCCGGAGCTGGAGCCCTTCCACCTCCCTTGGAGCTGCCGAGGGGCTGGCTGGCTCCGGAGCCGCCGGTTTCCCCTGGACCGGCATTGCTGACTGCGGAGCAGCGGGATGCATGCTCTGCCAGGCTCGCACTGAGCTACCTCCGTGAATGGCATGACTTGGCTGCTGCCCGGACTGAGCTAATGGGGAAAGAGCAAAGGTTTGGAGGCAGCCCTGTGTGCCTGCCTGCCTGCCAAGGCAGGCTTTGAGCTTGCTTCAAGGCATGTCTGGGTAGACATAACAAAGGGCAGCGCTCTCGCATTTAATCTCAGCCAGCCTGTGAAGCTTACCTTTGTCTGAGAGACATGAGACTGTTCCTGCTGTCTGATAATACAATTGGAAATATTTTATTTCCTCCCGAGCCCTTGCAAGATGTATGTGGATATGTGTGTGTGAGGGAATGAGCACAGGCAAACGTGACTTCTCTAAATATGTTATCATAGACTAAGCATTTTGTACAGTTTTAAACTATTCCATTTGCTAACTTAAAAAGTCATATAGCAGTCAGGGCTGTCAGTTCATTGTAATTCTATCTCAGAAAATAAAGGAAAAAAAAAACCAGAAAACTTAGCTTTATGTAAAATACATGTGAGAAAGAGAAGTAAAATTTAAGTCACTCTTTGGTGAGCAGAGCACCATGTGCAGGCAAAGCAACACTAAGTCTCTGCTTAGATTCACAGTTTGCACCTTATATCGATCAGATTGCAGCAGCAAAGTGGGTAGGGAGCAAGTTAATCCAGCATCTGTGCCTCTAGCATACCTCTGTCATATGACTTAAGTGGCCCACTTGACCTTACCCCTAAGAGGGCAAAGAGAAAAAAAAAAACAAACATACTGGGAAAACAGGGGAAAACATAATAAAAAATGTGTAAAATGTTGTAAAATAATTTCACAGCCTCTAGTTTGACTGTTCTGTGAATGCCAAGAGCTTTATGAATGAACCCTTTATGGTGTTCAACCAATAAACCTGCAACATTTGGAGGCCTTAATTACTGCTTCTTTTTTTTTTGTTTCATTTCAAACACCTCCAGTGGGACAGTGTAAATCACAGGGCTCAGACCTTTATGAATGTTATTGCTCTTTCATGTGGCTCATCTGTATGACCCAATAGTAAAATTCAATGTCAATATTTCTGAGACAATGTATACTTAACTTCTTTCTTTTTCTGGTCAGGTTCTAATGTATTATTCCTGTGTACCAGGAGTTGTCTGTTAATGATACATAATAGGACTATTTTAGTCCACAAAGCTGGAGGAAACGCATATATAAATCATTCTCCCCCCACCACACACTCTTCTGGGAAGCACAAAGAACATACATTAATAATGACTGTAGTAAAGATTAGCACTTTCTTGGAGCTAAAGTGAAGAAAAAATACAGCTTTCTCTCAGGAACATTCAACACTTGAAACAGACACCGGCTAAATGACATTCAGTATTTCCTCTAGTTAGCTAATAAGACTTGCAGGTTTCCTGGGAACAATCAAAATTTTCTTGTGCCTCTTCGCTCTTGGACTATTCCCAGGGCAATGGCTATTGCAACTGGACTAGGTCCCTTTCAAGAACTCGTCACCTTATTTTCATCCCTGGAGGCTTGCTATCAGAATTAACCTTCAGTAACACAGTAGATCTCCCACTAAGGCACCAAAACTCTGTCCAAGGGATATAAGAGAGAGTCCTTCCTGACTGGAAAAGCCAGGAGGGACAAAACTTGTCCTAAACCCACCCATGAAGCAGATCAACCAGAGTTATGCATTAAGAGCACATGTGGTCTTTGACCAACCGCTCTCTGGCTGAGACTCCTCTATTTTTTTTGAGTGTTCTGGAAAAAGACGTAGAAATCCTCTCCTCAAGAGTTCAAACACGCCCCTGGTAAATGAGGGCAAACCCACTCTTCTACTCTGTGTCTGGACATACTGGCCTGGGTCAATGCTAGCACAAGAACAGCTGAACTGCACCATGTCAAGTTGCAATCCTGGCCTCGGTGCCCATTTCCAACACTCACTTGCAGTGTCTGTTTGGGGAATGACTATGGCAAGGTGAGTGTAGCAAGACCCCTTTTGCCTCCAGCAATTAGTGAATTAAGGATTTCTCATGTTGAAGGTTGCATAGATGTTTAGGCTATCCTAATGGATTATGTGGCCATGGATTTGTGTGCATGAATACTACCCACTCATGCCTTTGTCTCCTGCAGTATCCTGTGCTAAGGAGTTCAGCAACTTACTTGTGTGCGAAAAAGTGTTTCTCTCTGTTTATTTTATCATAAGGATGCATTCTGTACATTTCATCAGTTGTCCCGCTCTGCTTTTACTGTGAGGAACAATCAGAAATGATTCTCTTCTCATTCCCTTCACATCATGTTGTAGTCCTCTTCCCTATCTCCCTTCAGACATTTCTTTTCAGTAGTGAAGACTTTCCTCAATGGCAGTCGTTCCAGATCCCTGATCCTCCTTGACACCCTTCCCTGTACTTAAATTCTGCCACTGAAGATGAGATAAGCAGAATGGTGCATAGTTTTCAAGCTATGGGCTCATCAGGTATTTATTTTGGCATAACAATGCTTGCTGTTCTGCCCCCTAGGCCTTTCCAGTAGTTCATAACATTTTATTGGCCTTTTTGACTGCTGCTGAGCACTGAACTGGCACTTTCGGAGAACTATTCACAGTGATGATAACATCACTTTCCTGACTGTGGTAAAAGAAAATTTAGAGCTGTCATAAGCTTCTTCTGGACTATTTGGGTTCAGTTACACTCCCCACTATTCTGCTGGAGGCCAGAGAGCTTTTTTGGCACACGCAGGACTTTTCCATAGACACCCCCTTTATTACTAGCCCTTGAAGTGTCATGACCTGGCAGTGTGTTTTCTTATTCTTTGGATATTCTGGAACAATATGTTGTGGTTTGTGTCCTGCAGAAACACCCCTTAGCTGTGACTTATTCAGGAGGCAGTTTGGTCTGTCTTTCCTGGAATATTAACTGCCCTCCTTCTCCTGGATAAAATGTTCTTTTCAGCTGGGAATGCACTTTGCAAAGCAGTGCATGAAGCTTTCCAATACATCAGACTTGATTTTTCATACAAACATGCAGATTTACAGCCATATTTTATTCAAACATCTACATCCTATTAATGTATGCAGCTCATTAGTGGCTCTTGATTGGGTCTAGACAAAACAAGGATGCCTTCAAAGGATACAATGAAAAGAGCTCATCATAGTGTATATATAGCTAGGTAGGATGAGATGTATAAGCAGAAAGAATATCTTCCATTAGACCAACTGTTATAATTTGAAAAAATCAAACAAGGGCATATAAGACCTTTTTCACATCTGAAATAGAAGCAGCAGCTTTCAAAGCTAAAGACAAGCACAGACCAATTGCTCAGAGTTTAGTTAAATATGTATCAATTAGACCACCTCTGAAAAAATGACAGCTGGTATCAGTGAAGTAGATGTAGAGAACCACTAGAAAATGTAGAGTTAGGGTTATTTTTTCCTCAGCACTTGGCTTTTATCAACATTGAATTTCATTTGCAATTTTATCACCCTGTCTCTCCAGTAATGTGAAAGCTTTCTGCAGCTCTTCACAGCTCACTGTAGATTTGATTATTCTGAATAACTTTGCCATCAGCAACCTTTATCACCTTACTATTCCCTGCTTTTACCAGATGATTTATGTTGATATACATCTTGCTTCATTACACAGTATAGTCATACAGGTACTGGTCAGCGCAGTACAGCCATAATCTGTGTCATACTCATATTCAAGTTTTTGTAAACTTCAAAGCAAAGGAGAGTTTCAAGAAGGTGACTCATCTTAATGAGTTTTCAAGATGCTTAAGGATGTCTGAGGAAGTATTCACTTGACAGCACAATTTAAAAATAAAACCAAACCTAGAAAAGCATGGACATGCTATTCAGTTTATTTACATCAGCTGAAGATCATGTGATGCATGGACAGGTGCATCACACTGTATAGATGTTCAAAGACCATTACAAAATACTTCATATTTCACTCTGAGCTGTAAATTTAACTGACCTATATCTCCCTACCTGGTGAGCCAGACCCAGCAGCCCTCTGACTTACAGACTTGCTAACAGAGCAAACTTAAGTGCAACTGCATCTGGTGTGCTTGCAGTTTTAATTTTGATTTGAACATGAGGCAAGCCAAAGTATGGAGGGTTTGTTTATTGTTATTTCCTATATCTCAGGTGGATGTAAAAAAGTTGATTTATAAGTAAATTTCTTGCATCATAGATTGGCATTTGTGGCAGGAAATGCAGTTTCACGATTGGACATAGTATATCCACATGAGGGAAACATGTATCTCTGCCAGATATTTAATGTAGTCTACACTTATTTTTAGAACTGGACAAGCTACTGTTTAAATGCTGTAGTCTGTACTTCAGATAAAACAACGTGCCTGACAAGCATGGTAGAATGTTGGAAAAATACTAATTATCATTATTTTCAGTTTCAGTACAATTTGATAATCCTTTCCTCTGGAATTCCATTGGCTTCCAAATTTTGAGTTAAAAGTTCAGGAAATATGAGAACTTCTAATTTTTCTGAGTTTGCTTATTACCATACAAATATGAATTCTTCAAGACGTAATAAATAAGACATCAGTCACAGTAGGCTGCAGATCTTGACTCTATCCTTGGGCTCTGACAGACTTACCATGCTTGTCTCCTGGAAGTGGAACAATAGATGGAAACATGTCCAAAACATTCTCTACTTGGCAGCAAAATGAGTCTTCGCCCACTCTAAACTGTACAAACCAGTGCCATACCCTCTAGGTTACAGCAGCTGGAAATGTTAATCCTTCGATCAGTATCACTGGGTAGCTGAATTAAGACCTTACTGAAATGAAGCAGAAAGCTGGTGCTGCTGAGAACTGCAGTTCTACGCCCTCTGTTAACTCCTACCGGGCCAGTCCATACTGCACAACAGAGTGCAGAGATCCTGAAGATTTTTCCTGCTATGGTCACTCCAGTACTAACAGCTAGTACATTATGTCAGTGTAATGTTACACCAAAGATCGTTCAACCTACTGGGAGACTGAGCTAATTACCATGGGTGCAGTACTTTTGCATATGCAACCATTCTGCATACAGGATTTAAGCTAATATTTGTGTATGGTGTTGCAATATCCCATCTTAACATATCAGTTAGAACAGCATTAGTTCATGTATCTAAAAAGAATCATGTTGCATCATGTAGATTTGCCCCCAAGCATTTCTGCAATGGTTACTCCCTGTTCATTTCCTGTGGTTTCTGTTAGAAAAACAGAAACCGTGTAGGAAATTATTTTATTTTCCATTTCATTTTTAAAAATGAAACGGAAAATTCTGAAGAACAAGATTCCTGATGAATCATGAAAAATATTTTTCAAGAAAGGTAATATATCATCCTTGTGACTGGAAGTCCTAAACCCTGTTGTTGTAACTTAATGTATATTAATAAATATGTAGTCTGTCCAAACCACTTTCTTGGGGTTAGAGTGTCATAAAATGAAAGAAGTGGTTCAGCATCCACAGTGGGAAAAGAGCTATTAGCTTTCAGATTCCTATTTTTCTTTACAAGTTAGACCTGTTCTGTGGAGGTATATTCAAAAGAGAAGCTGGGAGCATCTATGGTAATAACTAATGTCCATCTTAGCAGATTTTGCTGACTGTATTTGGACACCGTTCTATTCTTGTTTTAGGGCCAGATAAAAAGAGCCTTATGTGTCTAAAGCCAGGAGTGTGAGAAAAAGTTCTGCTCATCTGTTGTCTAAACCAGAGAGGTTCATAAATATCACAAATGCCTTTGTTTTCCAGTTGTAAAGATCCTGAGAATCAGGGAAATGCAGCTCCTCTGGACCTAGGAAAGGGATATATTTGATAAACATTTTTTCTTTAACTTATCAAGGAAATGGACTACATTTTATAATCTTTCTTTCTCAAGATAAGATGTTGGAAATTTTCAAGGAGAACAGATGGAAATTTGTTTTGAAAGGATATAATTAAGGATCAAGAGAAAACTAATCTGGATTTAAATAGCTTTAAGATGTTAGTGAATGCATTAATGCAAGAAAATGCTAAACTGCACAGCAAGTTAGAAGCTCTTGGCAAGAAGTCCAAGGGCTTCAACCTATGAGCAGTCATGCTGAAATTCATTGCATGGAAAGGTAATTCACATGCATTGCTGGCAAAGTTTAAAGAATTTTTGGTTGCAAGATATTTTTGTTATCTCCTACTCCATCTTCTCTTAGGCCTTGACTCGGTGAAACTAGAAAAAACATAACTAGGAAAGGCAAAGAACCTGGAGTATGTGCTTAAATCTAAGCATGTACATAAATGTTTTGCTGAGAAGAGCTGGCTTGCTGAGTTGTGGGACATAAGAATCATCTGGTTTCAGATCTTTCAATGCTGGTTAGCAAATTTTGAAAATTAGTAGAAGCCTGATATTTCCAGCTGCTTGTGACACTCTGTCCCGTGAGCTTGAACTTGAACATGCAGCCACTATGCTATTATGTGCCTTGGTCACTTCTATAGGTCAGAATATCACCTCTATGTTGAAAGTTTTCCATGAAACTGTGGTGAAATAAGGTGTGGTCCTGCATCCACAGAGGTCACCAGCAAAAGAGAAACTTCTCACCAACTTCAGTGATGAAGGGTCATCCCACATTTCCAAGAGAAGATCACATTGTATACCTCAAACAGAAAATAGACTCATATATGTAAAAAGGTGTCCCAAGAGTTTGCGCAATTTCTCTGTATGGTATCTTGCTAAGCTATCTGACTCACAAATCTGCTGAGTTTCTAGATACTCCCAGAGAAATTCAGAGATGCTAGGTGTTCAAAAATCAATTGAAGCATCTAATTGGTCACTTTCTTTAGATAGTAGTTAGAAAGATAATTCCTGTTCTCCAAGATATTTGGTCAAATTTTAATGTAATAGGATGAAGGGTTTCGATTTTATTTGTCAAATGTCAATATCCTGTTTCCCAAATATAAATTCAAATTTTATTAGCTTTTGTTTGATTTTTATTGGCTTTTAGTTTTACTTAGGCTATATTTGTTTGAAGTCTGGACTTCTATATTTATTTAAGCTCATATGATTGGATTTTTGATAGATTTGCTTGTTTTCTTACAAAGGGTGGGTGCATGGAGAGATGAGGGGAAAATAGCTTGATTCCTTCTATTTTTGCTGTAATGAGACATTTGAGGAAGAACAGCCTATAGTTTATGAGGGTTTTGTAATGCATATTTGTGGGTTTTTTTAAGTGATGCTTCAGGGCTTTTTTACCAAATGATTTTTTTAATGATAAATAAAGGAGAAAAAAAAATCCCTCATACCTTATCCTTTGTGTTAATGAAATGCTAATTTAATCATTCTAAACATATGGCACTTTTAAATTATGGATCTGAGATAATAGTTCCAAGTGCAATAAACTGTCATGTAAACTGTGATTAAGCACCATAATAATATGAACACCCACCTATTGTATTAGAAAACCAATTTTACAGCTTGTGTTAGCTAGGCAATATCTCGGAAGGTTTAATAGCTGGATCCAACCCTCTCCACTCCACTAAAATATGGCATAGGCAGAATTTGGACATCCAAGTTGAAGAGAGCAAGCTGCTCTGCCTTCTGTGGCGTGCAGAGAGTGCAAAAGCCAGGAGAAGGAAGACCTGTGGCCTTTCCCGGCTGGATGCCCTGAGCAGGAAGCTGCAGGGCAAAGCTGCTGGTTCCTGTTGGTTTTCCTGAGGCATTCTGCTATACCGTCTGCTTCCGACTGTGAATCCTGCCCTTTGGTTTCACCACATGAAACAATCGACAGCAATATTGGCTTAAGGGATTCCTCGCTCTGCATCATGGTGTACTGTTTGCTCACCCAAGCCCTTACAACTGTTGCTGTGCTTTGAATTACATCAGGGAAGTGATCCTCCCCAAAAAGGCTCTGAGAAAAGGCATGTCTGAGGACATTTCATATCCTGAAATCATACATTCGTCTTAATACCCCAGCCCCCTCTCCGCCGTGTGTTTGTCACTTGTGCAGTGCCCTGTTCCATTGTCAATAGGGTCAAACCTGGTTTAAGAAGCTTCCACCTTTCCTCACCCCTGCACTCCTGTCCCCACAGCTGGACATGTGCAGCTGCTTGTAGCGCTCTGCTAGAGCTCGAGCATTAATATCGTTTTGTGGCATGACTTCCCAAGCAGCTTAATCAACACAATAGAGGGGATAGTAAGCTCAGGCGGGCTGTGGTGGGAATGAAACACTGGGGTAGGAACCTCTCAAATCAGCTTTGCCACCAGAGATATTGCAATACAGAACTACACCTGTGGGTACTAAATGCAGCATCATGACTTTCAATCTGAAGCCAGCACCTAATTTTCAAGCATCTAATTTTCAAGCACTATAGAACCGAACCTTTTCTGAATCAACTCGAAGTAGCTTGTGACAAAAAAAATACCATTTAAAATCTCAAATCCCTAAAATCTTAGAACTGTAAAGCAAATTACTTGTGTGGGCTCATGAAAATGGTTTAAGAGAAACATGGCATAGCATTTTATTTCCTTCTCTAGTTTTTCAAAATGGCATTTGGCTTTGAGGCCTTAAATATAGAGAGCTTTAAGTATAGAGCTTAAGTATAGAGAGCTGTTGGAGCTGCTAATCAGAAACAAAGAAGCAGCAGGCCAACCCCATGCCCAGAGCTACATTTTCAAATAATAGTGATGTGATTCCAGGGAAGCCTGTACTTACATATTTCCAACATATATGACAGCCTCTTTCACCATTAGATCAGTATACAACCAAATTCTAGATTTTGTCCTTATTCTAAAACCACTAGTTTAATTACAATTTAAGTTAGATGCATTGTAGAAAAGTTCACTGGCTGTCTTTTGTCACTTGGCCACAGGCAAAACTGGAAGGGCCATGATGGTTTGACAGTTATTCTTGATAAATTTTTGTCAGTCTTTTTTTAAATTAATTTTTGAAACAAACTACTTTCTCAATTCAAACATTAAAGTTTGGTCTATCTCACCAGCCTCCTTTTGAATATGTCAGTGATTCCTTAATGAAGTATAAGTTACTGATTATGAACCATGATGAGATAAAACGAAATCTAAAATGAATAGCGCACACCCTCTTAGAGTTGAGCAGGAACCAAAGTCTGATTGCATTAATGAAGCACATAATCTTTTTATGGATGAGAAGAATAATTCATTGAAATTCTTTTGATTATCATTTAGTATATTTCTTTAATTAACCATATGGCTTGTAATTTCATTAACTAAATGAAAATTGCATCACAACCTGTAGTCCTGTGTGCATATACATATACACACACTCAGATGTGTGGTACATACTTAAACTGCCTCTCAGTCATTCCCAGAGGTGGGAAGTGTTCTCACTTGTACTTGAGTGGTTGGCTTGTCACCACTGGAGGGGATGCCACCAACCCTCCTCCCATAAAGAGCCACTTTGTCTACCTGGGGAGATAGGAAAAGGAAGGCCAGGCACAGGCAGAGTCTCAGTTTCCCAGTTGCCAAGTCCAGCACTTCCTCAAGCGATAGGTCCCTTTCTGACAGCCCAGAAATGTGGTCTGGAAGGCAATGACCCACTAGGGCCAATCTGCGAGGCACTGGATTTACTGCTTCCTGACCTGTCAGCGCTGGCATGCTGCATCTTACAAATCCCTGTCCAATACGTAGGAGAGTAACATGCCAGGCCAGTTTTTAGTTACTTCTAGGATGAATTTAACCCACTGCACTTCGAATAGTGCCAAGCACAAGGAGATGTTGCTCTTGACTCGAGTTTATAGATGTATTGTCATTATTATACTCAGTAAGCAGGGACTCAAGCATTTCCATGGGTTAGATCTTGAAAGAGAACTTCCCACATGGGTCTTTCCCATTTTCAGTCTCAAACTTTGCCTAAGGCACCTACAGAACAGGAATAAGTGTGGTAAACTGGGCAGCCATCCTGTAACATAGTTCAGGTGGATCAAAGTGGGCTGTAATGGCTCAGCAAGCACCGGGCAGATAATTTTGCTGCCAGGGATGACAGTGTTTCTCTGGCAGATCTCTGCCATACCCAGGCTGTGTGCCTTTACCCTCTGTGTCCTCAAGTCCTGTTCTGCAACAGCTTCTTCGAGGACAAGCAGGGTCTCCACAAGCTGAAACCAGTTTCCAAATCTCCTTTCTTCAAGCAGAGCCCAGGTCTGGGAGAAAATCAGTTTGCCTTACCCCTAGTTCTTTGACAGTCCGAGCTCCCTCAGATCAATGGGAGTTAATAAGTGCTGAGACCTCTCTGGTCACAGCTCCGGGAGCTCCAAAAGAACAACCTTAGAAAAGCTGTAAAAGGGAAAGCAAATTTGATTTCATGAAATGGATACTGTTCCATCATCATTTTTCTATCCTCTCCTTTTGTATCTTGTTTATTTCCTCTCATTGCCTGTGAGCTTTAGTATTTGTTGACAGTAAAACTCGTCTATTAACTTGAAATCCTCAGGATCATGTTCGCTTCAAAGCACCTTTACTGTTTGCCCCTGCCTCCCTGAGTGTCTATAGCCTCTCCAGTTTTGAAGTTATCCAGAAGTATCAGCAGACTTGAATTACTAATATTAAAACAGTCACCAGCAGTAAGCATATTGTATTCATACCATGTGCAGAGATGTCATAGCATTTTTTCATTTTAGTTTTAGCTAGTCAGTCCCTGGAATGACTACAATTTCTAAACCTCTAAACAAGATACACCTATGTCACTGGAAAATTGTTTTCTGATTAAATCTTTTTTTTGTGAAATATTCTGAAAGATTCACTTTCTGGAGAAAACAAATATTGGGATTCAGTGCACTTTAATCTTGCTTAAACTGAAATTTAAGTGCTTAGAACCCAAGTAAGACCCAGCTTGTGAATCAAATCTCTCTCTTTACCGAGACTGCCTAACCTTGGAGCTACTTAAATTCATTAGGCAACTCCCTACCTAGTTTGGGAATTCTCTGGACAAGTTACTTGATTTGTACATGCAAGTTCAGAAGTGAGGAACAGTGGGTGTTACACTGTGTGGTCTGAATTTCCCACTTAAAAATGCAGTGAAGTGGTACATAAAGTACATACCTAAATTTTGTGGATGGGATCCCACCCATGAATTTTTGGATTTGTTAAGGCACTTGGAATTAATCAGGCAAATGAAAAAATTTGATTTAGAAGTTTTCCCATGATGCAGGTATAGTCTAGGTATGCAATGCCTTTTTTTTCCACTGGGATCTTCAGTCAGATTACATCCCCTAGAATTATCGCTTGATTCCCATTATTGACATTATTGATGCAGTTAGAGGAAGACTAGGAAAAATAGCTCTACTTTATAAGTACATTACTGAGGAATTCTGATTTCCTAGCAAGAGAAAACTATAAAATGATACCAGGAAGAATAACGTACAAAATGCTTTCATTGTTACAGTCTTCACCAAAAAGATCAGCTACAGTTAGGTATCTAACAAAATTAATGCAATGAAAATGAAAAATCAGTCAAAAATAGGGAAAGAAGAGGTTACAGAGTACATATATAATTTAGAAATTTTCAAATTGGTTAGGCCAGATCAGTTTCATTTAGGATATTTAAAGCACAATGATTCTATAGAAAACCTTAGACACCCAATTTAACTTTATTCAACATTTTTATTACTTCCCAGATGGTAGAACAAACATGGTCTATGAGGGAAGATTTAAATAATTGGTCCTGTGTAGCCTAAAGGAGATAAAGACTGGAGCTAGCTGGGGTATAGAGGAAAAAAACAGAACAAGTTTATAAGCACTTTTGCTAGGAGGAAGGGAATAATCATTTCTCCATGTACAGAATAGGTAAAACAGGAAGGGATGAGGTTAAACTACAGCAAGAAGTATTACAGCTAGACATTAGCAAAACCTTACATGAAAGGATGATGAAATATTCTACGTGATGACCAAGGAGGTTGTGGAGACTCCAGCAGCAGAAGCTTTAAACTAGTTAGATTGCTATCTGTCAGGAATTACACAGGTATAGTTGATCCTGCCTTGTAGCAGAGGAATGCAGTAGATAAAATCACAGAAAAATAAGTTCCCAAGAGGTTATGATAGGATGAAAATAACAGAAACACCTGAGTTCAGATAGAAAAGATAGTGTTTTGCAAGTATTTCAAAAGTTGTTGTAAACACAGTAGTCTTTATTATTAAATCTGAACCCATGGGCCTCTGGTCTCCCCTTACTTTTTTGTCAATCTAAAATGGATGGACGGTAAGAAAGTATACCTTCTGTCCCAAGGATGAGGGGCTTTCTCTAATGCGTTCTCTGAGCCCAGTGGGAGTAGAAAGGTTCATAACACGAACACGGCACTGGAGATTATCAACCGAGGAGAACTGTTTGTGACAGTACAAGAGAGGCTTAGAGCACAGCCAGAGAAAGGTATAAACAGGTGATGAATATATTGAGGAAAAAAATGTATGTGCCCATGACAAAAGCACACACATGCTGGCATCCACAGGCTTCCATGCTGGAAGCTGTGGTACGTGAGGTGCTCTGAACTCCCACTGACGCTCTCCAGCATCTCTGTAGCTGTACCTTACGCACTGAGTCCAAAGTGAAGAAAGGGGGGAGAAAAAAAAAGTTCAGGAATTGAAAGAACCTCCTTTAAGCAGAACACCATTTTTTGGTCACAGCATGCTTCTGGATATTCAATAGCAAGTGATCAACATAGGATATTTTCATACATGGAAATATATGTTCCAGGTAAGAAGAACCCAGCTGTCAAGAAGAAAACACAGAATCTTCTTCTTTTCCATTGAAAGATTTAAAGCACCACCACTGAACTCCTTTGTTGTTTTATACATTTAAAGAAGTTTATCCTGGTTAAGGTAGGAGAGTACTTGGTCAACACTCCTACAAACTCATTTGAGTTAATCTCATGACAAACATGAAATAGAATAAATTTATCTATTGCCTTTTGCTAGACCAAGTATCAGGTAAGTATTATTGTTGCCAATGGAAACACTATTCAGGTGCATAAATGTGCAATAACGTCCCCATAGTATCTCTAGCCCAGACCAATAATTCCGGTCACTGTGGTTTGCTTGACAGTAGCCGAATTTCTGCTGATGTGTTTGGCATTTGGTTTTAATTACCTATTCATCTGAATTAAAAGATTGATCACTGCAGTCAACGACTGATACAAAACAGCATAAAAGAGATACATTAATACTGGAATTTTATGTAAGCATTGTTCCGGAGGGAAAAGAACATATGCAACAGGAAAATTGAGAAGACATCTGTCACGGTAGTCAAGCCTCTATCAAGCTTGATAATGATTATGAATCCATTACCATTGATATATTGCATAAAGCTGTGGGAATAGAAAGCTTTTCACATTACACAGAGTAATCAACATCCAACAGAAGTAGTCCCATCACACACACACCTGCTGCGTGCCTCACATCAGAATATGTTATTTGCAAAGCTAAATGTTATTGGCATGACAGAAGGAGACAGACAAATAATGAGATTCACTTATGAGCTATTTTATTCCTCTGCTAATGAGGTTTTCTAGTAACAAAACAAGCATTTGGTAACTTGCATATATTCCTCAGAATGTGTTGACATACATAATTTGATCAATATATTTCAAACACAGCTCAGTGATATTTCCATACTGTTTCTTAGAAGAAAGTCCAACTACTTGTAATAGACAGACATACTTCTTTCCAGTATGGTTACAGTCATGTATTGTTCTTGTGTCTCTATATCATTATTAAAAAGAAAAAGAAAAAGATTTTCAAGTATGTGAGTATGTATATACGCTCTAGAACTCTGTGGCTGCAAAAAGATTACTTAAAATTAAGCAGAAAATGCCTTTATTTCAACCATTTATTTTCTAGAGTTAATAGAAGTTCAACTCTATTTACCATGAATAGGAATGTGTGTTTTGAAGACAAGAAAACTTCTACTAGTAAATTAATTCCCACTAGGAAAAACATCATGCAACTCAGAATCTATTTTTTTGATAAAACCAAATAAAATATGCATCTCAAATGACTGATTTATGTACATGAACTACAGACTATGTTTTTCAAACAGTTTCAGAATTTGCCAGGATACGCTCACCCAGCATGAGACTATACCCACACATATGCATATGCACACACTGACAGCATGTTTCAGCATATATATATATATGCATATATATATACACACATCAACACAAACACACACACACTATATTATATATTACATTATACAATATATACACGTTATACATGCTTCAGCAAATATATAGGTACTTTGTTCCTACCAAGTGAACTGACTTTTCACAGCTGTATCATAAATTTAGGTGCCCTAAACCAAATTTCTATGTGATGATTTAATAATTTGGCTTGAGGCATTTATAACCCTTGACTCATAACAAATGATCTTAGTACTACCTTTTTATTAGATTTACTTACATCATTGAGAATAAAAGGAGACATCAATTAAAAACAACTTGTATCAACTAGAATCAAAGCAAAACTTTTAACTTATTAGTTATGAAAAAAGTGGTAAGATGAATATAGGAAACAGGTTTTTAAAACTAAGATATATATCTGTTACAGAGAATGCTGCAGTAAAATATGCCACCAGAGATCAAATCATATGTTGTAGGGGGAAAAAAATCAAAAGAATAACAAACAACTAAAGTGGAAGAGCTGGCTTGACAAATAAAGTACAGCATAGACAACAAAAAACATAATACAAGAAATGACCTACCAAAAGTAGTTTAAACATTTCTTTCAGACATAGCAGCAGTCTGTTCTTAGAGTTAAAATGAATACATAAGCATCACTCTCTGCGCAAATCACCATAGTCTAGCCAGGATGAGACAAAAGAAAAACCATATAATTGCCACTGTTCTATATAAAGAGACAAATGTTACATGACACAGAAAAGGAATCCTAATTTGGTCAATATGATGAAAATTAAGGTTGGTTTGTTTGTTTTTTTCCCCTCATCCTTTGTTTTCTCAGTATAATCCAGGAAGAACATTAGATCTGTGCATAGTCTGCTCCATTTGGCATGGTCTGAAAGTGGCATTATGAATTATATCCTTTAGGTGGAGGTACATGTGGTCTATAAATCGTAAAATTCTTTATTTCCTGGACTGCTCAGCACTGTCAAAGCTAAGAGAGAAACAGGTCTTTGGTATCTCAGGTCTTTGGTACCTCAGGAACTGTATTCAGGAAAATTCAGAAAAATTTTGCCAATGTAACAGGCCCTGTAGCAGAAACAGTCTGCTTCAAACCAGCAGTTTCCAGGATAATTCATTGGTGCTAGCACCGAAAAGTGGGACAAGAGTTTTTATTACTTCTATGTTCATTTTGTTTTGGATATGATAAACACTCATACTTGTTACGGGCTCTATTTTACACATCTCTTAAAACCCATCTTAGAACATGACATAGTATCTACTAGGTGTTGTTAAGAAAGAGCAGTAAATACAAGCAAGAGTAGAAGCAGAAGCAGAAGCAGCAGAAAATGAGAAGAAATTAAGATGGTGAGAAAAAGTGAAACAGAAAAACCTTCAGAAGACCTATTTAGCCAGGGAAATTTTCTTGCTATACTAATGAATTAATGAAAATATAACACTCACTGAAAGATTAATGGTTTGAATGGTGTCAGTTGCATGTAAGAAAACTAAAGGTATTTCTGAAACCTTTGCAACAGATAAAAGAAATGTGTAATGTAATTTTAGATCTCATTTTCTAACTTGAGACCTAGATCTTGGGAAAAAAACTCTTAGGAGACTCTGCTTTAAACTTAGAAGAAGCAATGATGATTTGGCAGACTACATAGTAGAACCAGAGAAGAAGGAAAGTTTGGGAGATAAAGAAGACAATGCTATGATGAACCAGATGACAAAACTAAAACATTGTAGAAACATGCAGACACAGGAATGTATTGAAGACATTAAAACAAAATCTGGAAAAAAAAAAAAGCAATCAAATTGAATTTGCAAGAAGTAGAATGCACTAGGTGTGGAAGAAATCATAGCAAGTATCCTGTGGACAGAAGTGTTATATTTGCAAGAAACTAATGCAAAAGAAGGAAAGAAGGAAGGAAGGAAGGAAGGAAAGAAGGGAGGGAGGAAAGAAAGAAAGAAAAAGAAAGAAAGGAAGGAAGGAAGAAAGAATTAAAAAGCTTACTGGTAAATAAAAAACACTTAACAAGCAAATAACAGAAATAAAAAATCCTAGAACTTGATATTGTATGAAAACATGATAAGGGAAACTAAAGATTTATTGTCCAAAATTGCTTGGCTTCATTTTTTTGCTGGAAAAAATTACAGGCATTCAACATTATCATTCCAACTCTCCAAACAGTACAGACTTGAAAGAATCCACAGTCTGAGAAGAATAGTGAAATTCTTCAGAAGTTGCTTACAAAGGCTAAGAAGTCAATTTTAGACTTCTGGTTGATAATAGTAAATTATGGAATAGCATCCTGGGACTAGCACCTGCTAGCACCTGCTAATATGTTTTTCATGATGAAACTTATACCAAAATTACCACGTGTAATGATTATTGATGCTAAAAACTGAGGTGTTGGGAAGTTTTATGAAAAAAAGCAAACAGAAAATTTACCTTGAATAATGGTCAGATGAGAAACCTTTAGAGATATCTTCATTTTCCCCCTTGAAAAGAACTACAGACGATAGATTGTGAACCTCCAAGATACAAAAGAGATTGTGCCGTGAAGGAACTGGTGGATTCAGTGGGATCATATGAAAACAGAGGGACTAAACCCATGAGATACTAGAGCACTATGTGACAAAAGAGATTGCAAAGCTAAATGAGAACTGTTGATATGTTACCGATTGGCATTATCTGTATGCACCCATGCTTCCTTTGGAAGGGGTAGATGTAAGGGGAACAGGGCTGAGGACAGAGCTGTTCTTAAAGTCCATGAGTGCTTGCACCTAACAACATGGGGTACGGAGATCTTCTCTTACTGCTCCTTATTCACTTACATATCAATTTATCTGTAACTACCTAAGCAAGTCTTGCTATGAGTTCTGGCTCAGGTTCTTCACCACCACCCGAAATGTTACCAGCCCACTCCACGCAGTCCAGCAGCGGCTGCGCGCACCCTGCTTCAACACACGACCCTGCTTGCCAGGGCAGAGCTCCCCATCCTGCAGTCCCAGCTAGCACCTCTTCCCAACACCGCACTGCGCCAACATGCAAGGTCACTTGGAGCTAGCTCACCCATCCTGAAAGCCCTCCAGACTCTGTCTGCATCTTTTCGGAAACACACATTTGCGAGCAAGTCTCAGCAGTGGCAGCGAAAGGGGTGTTATGTGAGCTGAGTTTTGGAAGCAGCAGTAAGTCTCTTCAATCATGCCTCTTCCTGTGGGGCTCCAGCACAAAGTGTTTCCAAGAGAGCTGTGTGAAACAAGTAGCAGTAAAAATCCTCAGTTGTGTTTTTTCTTTTTTTATGTGTGATTTTAGTGAGATTCAGGTGGATTGAATTTTACTACTTACCTCAGCTAGAAAATGCTTTTCGCTCTCTCTCTCTTTTTTTTTTAAATAATAAATATTGTACTTAGATGCTTTTGAAATAAAATACTGATTTTAAAAATCTGAAACAGTATTTAGCTTTTAAATTCAGTCCACTGCAAATGAACACCTCTCTACAGCATAGCATTTGCTTCACCAATAAACATTTTTTTCCTTTTTTTTTTTTGACAAATTTTTTTTGGGGAAAATGTAGTTTAGCCATGTGCATTTCTGTCCTGGAAAGAACTGCTATTGAATCAAAGTAGATGCTGTCCACACAGCTGTACTGTGAAATTTGCCTATGTAAAATCATCATAGGACAACACAGTTAAATGAGTATTCATGAGACTTTCTCTTTCAGCAGACATCCCTGAGAACAAAATGCTGTTCATATAAATGTTTATGGGAAGTTAATACCATAAAAGCAGAAATGCAGGTTCTTTTTTCCAGGCTAATTTTATTTGGAGATTCTGCTGCCTTTATTCCTGAGTAGTAGTGTAAACAGCTTGAGTAGTCTTGAAGAAATTAACGTGTCTATTCAACAAGTAAGGTTCTAGTTAGTGTGAGTAATTGGGATAGAATCTGGACCTTACAAATTTGTTTTTTTCAATCTACATCCATTTTGTTGTATCATTCTATTATAGATAGCTGGAATTTTTTTCAGCATTTATATTAGTGAGGTCAAACCATAAATTTAGTCCAGATTCTTTGAAGTTAGTGGCATCATTTCCATTTACTTCCATGGGATTTCAATTTGTCCTAATGTGCTATGTGAAAGTCTCTTAAAATCTAAATGTGTATTTTCTTTGGAAAGGGAAAAGTTAGTATCTTTTCTTTCATGCACTAAGTGTACTTTAAAAATACAGATAAACAAAATCGGTGTAACTCTGGCCATTACCAACTGAATCTCACATTTTCTGGTACACTATTTCGGGAGGGTTACTGAACTGTGAGTTTTACTAGTGCCTCCAAGGAGGCTATGATTATAATGACTACGGAGGAGCTTTGGGTCTTAGTCTTTTATGGATCTCTTTTCCTATGATGAAAGTATCATAAAAAAGATTAAAAGCTTTGTTTTCTTTGTATTTTCTCCAGTTCAGGCATATAATAATTAATAAGAAGTATTTCTCTTGAGAGGTCCAGTTACTGCTGTGCATTATCTGTAATAGATGGTCTTTGTACTTAAAGCAGCATTGATAAAAAAGACCTTTAAAGATAACAGTATAAAGTATGGCCAGACACTGATGTTTGCTTAATAATAAAAAGCAATGTAAATGTGTGCATTCACTGAGTTTGATAATTGTATTCATGACATAATTACCAAAGGAACATGCTGAATCTCATTGCTGAATTCCTCTGTAACTTTTCATGATGATTCACTTAGTAAAGAACTAAGCTCTTAGAAATATATAAATATCACATCCAACTTGTCCATTGAGTCTTTGAAATAATTCAAAAGGTCAAGCTTTTATGCAGGCTGCTTTCTTACAAAACAGTTAAGTAAAATATACAACAGTAAATGCTCATTTTCAGTGTTTGTTTCATTAGACCATGCAATTCGAGATGGATTTTTGAGAAAGCAAATTAGTGTGTGGTCTGCTGTTTGGAAACTGAGTAAAATAATCCCTTGCAGAAAAGCACAACAGGTTTTAATTTAAAAGAAGAAAGAGCTTTTCTACGGACTTTTGGACCTGGTTATTAAATTTAATAGAAAATTATAATCTTCTTTAGAATTCTAAGGTAAACATAAAGCACTGTAGCTTGGACATTGATGCTTAAAATATCTAGGCAAAAATTACACTTCTATAGAACATTATTGATTTCATCCTTTCTAAAAACATGTAACATTTTCAGATTATATGGGAATTAGTGCTGACTGTATTTATATGGCTAGTAAAAAATACCCTATAGGCAAACAACAAGACTGGGCAGCACCACCTGGGTTATCAACTTTACTTCCCTGCAAAGGCAGGCAGGCCTGTAACACAAAATATACTTTTATATCAGTCAATTCAAGGCAAATCTAGTGGTATCTATGAATAATTTTTTATTTTAAGCAGCACTACTGATGAGAATAGGTTTGAAACACAGCATGAAGCAGTCTTCATATTTCCTACTCCAGTTAAATAAATATTCTTAAGGGACTACCAACGTGTTTGATGTTATTGCCCTGAATTCAAAGAGTGGCACTATGTGATTCACACTTTACTGAAGCTGCAGAAATTCTGTTCTTTGAAAGTCTGCCCAGTGAATCACCTAAAACTGCCCAGCAAATTTCTGATGGAGTGCATCCTTTCCTGCTTTGCTCTCCCCCAACAACTGTGGACTCATCAAAAGGACACTTTTTTTCCATAAGTATATGTAGATTTAGTCACATCTGTCACCTTGCCTGCTTCTCTGACTTTTGTATCATTACAGGTATTAAGGACCTTGGATTGAGGTGTGAAACAGGAAACCAAGGCTCGCAGCTACCTCTAAAATACTTCTGACAGCTGCGGTCAAGCCTCAGCTAGTGATCAGAGGCAGGTGACTCCATTTGTTTGCTTCCTTGCTACTCACAGGGTTAAACTCAATTGCAACCAGTTTCCCTACAAACTTAGAGAATAGGTCGCTCTGCTGGTTCAGACCAGTGCAGACCCTGTGAACTCCTCTTCATCTAGCCCAGTATTCTGTCTCTAATAATAACCATCCCTATGAAAATAGGGCAGGATAAACTCTCCTTGTGACTTGCTGGTCCTCCCTTGAGCCTCCCTGAACTAAGTAATGTTTTCCCTG
Organism: Apteryx rowi; assembly: GCF_003343035.1. Lineage (NCBI taxonomy): Eukaryota > Metazoa > Chordata > Aves > Apterygiformes > Apterygidae > Apteryx > Apteryx rowi. The sequence continues at coordinate 689,533 of NW_020447719.1, forward strand.
GCGCAATAAATGTTGTATCTGGGGAAAAAAATAGCAACCATAAACAGATGCCTAGGGAAGATTAAGAATAGAGTATGCTTATACGATATTTCTCCTTAACAGTTTTCCCATCTCCAGTAATTTTCAGCTCAGTTACTATTTGTCTGTTTAGTAACTCACAAAAATCTCTCATCCAAGTCCAGTCTGCCCTTGAACTTGTGTTAATATTTTGCACCCACAAAAGTCTTCGGCAAGGAAGTCTGCATTTTGGCTCTCTGTTGTCTGAAGAGCCAAAGAGCCACATCCTTTTGTTTGTCTTGAACCTGGTTCCTACGAGATTAATTTGATGTTCAGTAGTTCTTGATTGGGAGACATGACAAACAGTCAGCCTCCCTCCACCCTCTGAGTGCTACGCATGCTTTGTTTGACCTCTGTCATATCTCCTCTAAGTCATCTTTTTCTCAGGCTGAAAAGTCTTCAGCTGTCCCTTCTTTGGAAGCAGCCCTAGATCTCTTTTCAAGTCCTTCTCCAGTCTCCCCTTGACCAGTGCTTCCGGTGTCCTTCAGCAGCTCTAGCAGAGCCTGGCAAGATTTAATTTTTTTTATCTGCCCCTTTTGGCTTCTGTTAAACACCTTTACATGGTGCTCTTTGAAGTGGAGCGCCTCTGCGGTGGATCTGTAGGGATCCTTGCTGGGATGGTGACCTGTGCGCCTTTTGCCCAATGTTACAGAGCAGCACTTCCAATAGAAGATTTTCAAACCAAATCCTAGCCGTCTCTTAGTACCAAGTTATGGGTGTCACTTCTACTTGTGGGGTCCCCAGCCAAGGTCTCAATCAGCAGTCACTGATAGCATCTAAATATTTAATCTCTGCTTCATGTTCCTGTATGACATTTGCCCAGTTAAGATGTGGGTAACTGAAGTAATCCAATAAAGTTGTATTTTCTGCCCTTGCTGCCTCTTTGACCTGACCTGTCTCTGCACATTATAGTCAGTGTTGCCATCCTGATTGGGCAGTCAATGATATAGACCCAGTACTACATTCTCCCTATGCAGGCCTTGGATTTCAATCCATACAGATTTTGTGTTCCATACACATGAATCCATATAGAGTCCATCAAAGTAGTTAGTACCTTAATTTGTTTTGAATATAAGCTCTCCTTAATGTATAGCACTAATCTGCCACTGGCACAGTTTACTTCATCTTTCATGATAATAGTGTCCCATTGGTTGTCTTCCCTCCACCAAGTTCTCTCCAACTAGTGCTTTCACTGGAGGTCACACATCTGATTTCTTAGACTTCTAGCATTTGTGTAGAAGTAGATATACTGCTGTTTCTGATTCTTTCTTGGCATCCTATTTAAATGACAATCTGTTTGTTTTCCATTTCCTATTTCCTGAGTTTCTGGGTTGCCAGAGGCCCAAGTTCCTCTGTGTGGGACAGAACCAGGCTAAAAGCCAGTATATTTGGGCAATCAACGTATTTTGGTGTGAGCGTATCCCCTGTCAAACCTGAACCCGCCAGGACTGTATAGATAGCTCATCCAGGCTTCATGCCACAAACCTAGGAGTCTGAAAAGCATGGTAATCCTGGCAGTGAGCAAAACATCCTATTCAGTTTAAAGTGACTGACTGCACAATCACAAATTAAGACATTCAATTTAGCATAAAATAAGGCAAACTAGCATAAAATAACTGATTTCAATCATAGAAGGAATTAATTCCCCCTAAGAAAAAAGGGTGCTTAGAGAACAACAAAGGAAAAAATTACAAAGGGAAAGAAGTAAAAAGCCTTCCAGGAAAACCCTGGGTGACAGCAAAATGTTAGCAGAGGTTAAAAAGAAAACAGGAATAGTTCAATACACAGGATTTATTAGTGCTCAGAGATTTTTTCTTTGCTGTAACAACAGTCCTGCAATGCCAATATTTGCCAGGTCTCCATCAGGGAAGTCCTCCACTTGTCTGTCAAAAATCCTGTGTATCTGGTGTATATCATTCAAACAGAGGAACAGGGAAAACAGGGAAGTCTATTTACTTCTTTTGTCATATACACAAGCATTTTTTTTACTCAGTGCTACCAGACCAGGAGAAAAAATGTTGCCAAACAAATAGACAAAGTGCTGCTCTTAACTAGCCTCAAAGGAAAACAAATAGGTTGCACATAACATAACATAGCCCCTTGGAAAGGTATCTGAATAAGAAAGACGGTAACGTGAAAGAATATGAATATATTGGTTGCAATAGGCTGAATACAAAGTATTAGCTCATTTGGAGAATATTTATATGACCCAGATTTAATTACAAAACTAATCAAAGTAAATGTCTACATGTAAACTTGCAGGCATAGGAAATGAACTGCATCAGAGAGAAGAATATTTACCTTTCTGCCTGACATTCAAACTTACCTACAGTGCAGCTATATGTAATAACTAAGCAGGCTGATCAGGACAAACAGGTAAAATCCTGAAGTTCACGATCAGTTTGTAATGAATCAAATTTCAGCTGAACTCAGAGGGCCTTCTGCCTGAATATGCACTTCTGTATGTTGCTTATGGGGAAGATTTTATTGCTAGAGAGGCTAAGGACTTTTTCTGTTTGGATTTCGTGGCATAAGAGAAATAATTGTCCTCTCAGTTCTGGCCTCCAGCCCCCAAAGTATCCTTCCCAACCCACTGTTTTGTGGTTGGTTTGTATCCATTCTTGTTCCAGGGTGATAACAGTTATGAATGGGATTTCCAGAAGCGCTCAGGGTTTGCTTAGTTCTCTTCCCACTGAAGTTAGCAGGAACTTTACTGCTGATTTCAGCAGAACAAAGTTAAGTCAACAACGATCTTTTGAAAATTTTGGAGTTTTGAAAATCCCAGCTTGCAGTAGGAAGGATATCTGCCAGCTTTCCTAGATACTGCAGGCCATTTTTGGGAATAAAATAAACAACTGTTTTTGGTGATTGTCTTTCCTAAGGACTTAATGTCTGAGGGGAACAGAGTCATTTTTATGCCAACGGAGCATTAATTTCAATGCAGGGGTAAATAAGGTTCATGTCATGGGTGAAAGGAAAGGAATAAGGCTGAGGTTCCTGCTCAGATGCTTTGCATAAAACATATGACAGGCAGAAAATCGCACTCCCAGCTCTGCACAGATTTACTACCCTGCATCAAGGCCTGTACAGCAAAAATGTCATTGGCTAGAAGTCAGGACATAAACGGTGAATCAATATATTGCCAGCTCTAACCTAGAATCCCCAGAGAGGGATGTTACATTTCAATACTGAGAACAGGGTAAAGGCAGGTGTTTGCCTGAAGACGTGGCAGAGCAAATTAAACCATGACCTCAGCCGGTAGAGCAGGAATGGTGGAAATGTAGGGTATGCTCTTCCCAAGAATGATGGGTCTGTTTTGGCCAAGAATGGATCAATTGGCACATTTTGAATATCCTACTGGGCCCATTTGTCATAAATAATATTTCAGCTTACCAGCGCTTACATTAGCAGGGTTAACAGGGTTTGAGGCTGTGGCTGTGGATTATTTAAATCCATTGCACCCATGTGCACTAAGAATAGTGTAGCCTGCCAAAGTTGTAGTGACTTCAATACTGGAGATCTCCAAGAACGTACCGCACAGACATCTGTCCAAAATATCTCTGACATTGCTGCTCCTGTCACAGATTAGGGGGGTGGAATAGAGGACTTCTGATATCCCTTCCAACCCTATTTTATTTTTTCCTTCATTTATAATTTCTGCTGAATGTCCACTTCAATTTCCATGGCAGACTTTTGACAGGATAGCAGTCACATGTTATCACCATTCAGTGTTATCTTACTTTTTCACCTGCATTTTCCATGCAAAGGGCTAGAGCACATAGAAATACAGAAATATATGAAAATTGCTATAATAAATCTTAAGCAATCTATAATAAAAAGAGAAAAAGGGGTGATCTCACGGAGTGATGACAGAGGTTATTGCAGAAATTCCTTTTTCAGATTTAAAGAGAAAGAGAGTAACAGAGCTAACCAAAACAGGAATCCAAAGTATAGCAAGGCAGAAGATGATACAGGAACGAAGCTTTTCATTCAGCAGTTTCAATCTATTGTTTTTGAACTCTCTTCTTGGACTGCTGTTCAGTTAATTGGATGGGAAACTCCACATTTTGTTCTCAGCCTGCTGAATTTGTGGGGGCTGTATACAATAGCCCTTCAACTTCCTTAGCATCCAGCAATATATTCAATTCATTTTTCACAGAAAGAAAGAAGCTACTGTTTCACAAAGTAGCCTGCCTTATCTGGAAAAGCCTTAATTTTGAGTTTTCCATAATCCTTTGCGTATCAGATCCTGACAGGCAGTGAGTGGCCTAGCATGTTATTCTCTGAGCCCCCCTGGGAACTGAAAACTTTAATTCTTTCTTAATGTTTTGACTGATATAGGAATTACAGCCCAATTTTACTAGGAGATACGTGCTAGACTTCCAATATTAGATGAGAGCATAGGAGCAGCACATGCATAGTGAAACCATTGGAGCGAACAAGAACTTAAATCTGAACTTTGCCAGCATGTTTAAAGTTAAATGTGGCTATGACAAAAACAGACTTGCTCAAACTCTTCTGCAAGTATGCATAGCATAGGAAAACCCTGACCCTGATAGCATGAAGACGGGGGCACTTCAGGTGATTTGCACTTACAAATCTATTACCTTTCAAGTAACCCCAGCAACAGATTTGCTCTCTAAGCAGTAGTGTTACACTCAAACCAAATACATTGTTATCTGAGGGAAAAGGCTTTTTTGTCTGAGCAGGCTACAATGGCTCCAGTCACCTGAGTGGCAGCTGCAGAGAGCAGGTTGCTCTGCCTGAGAGACAGAATAGATCGATCTCTCACCTATTAAAATAGATAACTTCTATTTCCCATCCCAACAGGAGATGGGATTTAGGGAAACGTGGTATCTCCCACTTCCAGTATGCCTTCAAACCATCATTATCATGTCCTCTTCCCCTTCTTTTATGGCAATAATACCATGGAGGCTTTGGGAGACTTCCAGTCCAAATCCCCAGCAAGTTTAAGCTGCTTCAGAGAGAATTTAAACATGGAAACTCAGTAGGGTAGATGGAGGGCCACATAAGGCTTTTTCTGTCATTCAGCCAGAGCCTGGCTGAAGTGACAGTTTCTGTCCACAGGTAGCAATAATACTCTTTGAGGCTTTTGTCTTTAAACCTCTGAATTACATTTTGTTATAGTTTTTTTTTTTTGAGCAAGTACTATTATACACAGTTGCACTGTGAAGTTATGCTCTTTACAGAGAGAGAAATATTTATGCTTTGATAATGTTGAAGATAAAAGGAGAAAAGTAACAGAGCGGGTGTGCTGTATATACCGTGACATTCTGTTCTAAATCAAGCTGCCAGGATATTTTTCACTGACTTCTCTCAGGCCAGGATTTTATTCCAGGTCATTCTCTGACAATATGAAAAACCTAAATAAAGAAATGTGAAACACTGAGATTGTCTTTCCATACAAGCCTCCTGAGAACAGAAGAGGACTCGAAGTAGATCTGAGAGTTTTGCAACCCTTCATCTTTGGAACTGCGTTGCTTAATAGACCAGGGAGCATGAAATCTTAACTTTCTGCATCTCACTAAGAACAGAGGACCTCTGCATTATGTCTTTTCTTCTCTACAGTTACTGTTTTGGGGGCTGCAACTTTCTCTCCTTCTCTCATCTCCCCACAATCTTTATACAAACATGGGAATAAGGAAAGCAGAATGTAATAGTTATTGCATTTATCTATATTATTTCACTTACTGCATTTCACTGACTATTTAAATATTAGGTAATTTATTTCACTGACTTCAGCTTAGACCTCTGCAATATGTACTCTAAACTTAGACTACTGACAGATGATAAAATTAAGTTAGCAGTCTCCATTTTTAGATTTAGCAACATTAAAACTTCTATGACACCACTGTTGTAAAAGGAGCAGGACAGGAGTAACAAAATGAAACAAATAGAAAATGGCCCTGAAATGTGACTCCATCCACAATATGCATCATGAGGTTGCTCTTGAGATGGTGATGTGGACTAGAAGGAGGAGTCACTGGTGATATGACATACAATTTAAAATAATGGCCTTTGAGAAGCAGAAATTAATTTAAGGAGAACAGAACTACAGAGCCTCACTCACTTGGAAGGCAGTTTTAGTCACTGCTGACATTATACAATATCACTCCTACCGAGTCCAAACTATGTTTATTATTGTTTCATTTCTTGCCAAAATCACTTTCTATTATCCTGGCATCCCAGAACTTGGAAACTGTTAATGCAATTGGAAGGGGGGGAGGGGGGAGAAAAGAAAGAAAGAAAGAAAGAAAGAAAGAAAGAAAGAAGATCTAACAACCCAATTTTTTTTAGTTAATAATAAAAGTACAGTGTTTAAAATACTAAACCTTGTGTGAGAGAACATATCACCAACTATTGCTCTACATTTTTCACAAAAGATAATAGATAGCTGCAACATTCTTTCTCAAAATGCTGCCATAATGATAACTTTCTTAACAAAAATAAAATCAGTGCTTAAATAACACTTGCATTTTTGCAGAAGTGGAGGCTTGGGAGGGTTTTCGTAAATGCATATGATGCATCATTTGTAGGTATCAAGGATCAGTACTGCAAACATTTTCACAAATCATTAAGAGAATTTTGAAGAGTATTCCTTTACTCTTCTTTCCACCCTTATTTTACTGCTGGCATGAACAGACAGCGATGCTTTAACAACAGCTGAAGATCTATGTTTTTTTAATAACCTCATTGAAGTTGTTTGTGTGTTTGGGGGATAGAAGAAGATGAAGCTTTTAAGTCCTGCTTCGTGTTCCACCTTGAACTTGAGATCAGACAGCAGCAGTTCCAGACAATTCCTGAGGAACTGAGCTCCAGGACTCTGCAGCAAGCCAAAACATCCCATCCCTGCCTATCTTCATACAAAACACAAAATATAAATATCAATATGAGACTATGAGGCTTTAGGATATATAATATTAATTGATGTTCGGGGGGAGGGAAAGAAATACACAGTAAGGCTAAGTATATTTTAAGATTAAAAAACAGAGCATCTGTAGGTTTTACATGCAATTAGCAAAGAAAAGGTAATGTAGATCATTTGTTAAAGAACACATGCAATTGTGAAATCTATTTTCTCCTCAAACTATCTTACCACTTAACAGACTAAATGCTGAGAGTATTCTAAACCATACAAGGAAAAGCAAGCAGAGATTTCATAAGATCCCACATTTCATGGTAGTGGTAAATCATATGAATATAGTTCCCAGAATGATATATTTATAGCAGTAGATGAAAATGACAATAATCCTGCTTATTTTTGGGTTATTTTAAGAGCTAACACAGTTTACAGCAGTGGAGGGAACAGGGAGACACTCTCACAGAGGGAAGAAAGCGTCTGAGAACACCAACCATAAATTTAAACGCCAGCACTTTCTTTATGTCTCGTTCATTTATTTATAAAAACATGTGCCAATTGCCTAAGTCCATGAGTACAGTTACACACAAGATAAATTGCTTCTCATGAAAACTAGCAACATAAAAATTTCCTTCCCGCTACCTCCCATTCAAGTGGTAGTGGTGCAAGCTCAAGAAACTGAGGCAAAATCTCCACTCAGTTGTACAAGCCAATTCACGTGGAACCACTTGAAATCATTCCTTGAAAGAGATTATTGAACAGCTCCTTTTTTCTAGTATACATAGAAAGACGTAGGTCTTTACTGACATATACATTCCTATAATTGCTCAAGACTTTATACAAGTATTTGGTATTTGCTATTCATGCCAGCTTCTAATCTGTTAAGTCAAAGAGTTAGCCTATTATAAACAGGATTCAACATAACAAATAGTGAAAGTACCTCCTCACAAAGCAAACTTAACTGAATGCTGTCCAGATAATGAATTGTTTAGCACTGCAACAGGAAATGTATACTCTCATACCTATAAAGAAAATGCATCAGTTCTTTAAGAGGATTGGTTCTTTTCTAACATTCACACATGAAATCCTGGCCCATTTAAGTCAATTTAGCTTGGCTAATTATTTCATCAGAGCCAGGACTTCACCTCTTGCCTGTAAGGTAAGAGACATTAAGGCTTCTCTTACTCCCTTTAATCAAAGAAGCAGGGTGTGTTGGAAGAGATCAAAGTCCACATGAACACTATTCACTGATGTAGTTTCTTCTGATTTGTTACTGTTATTGCAAAGCCATTAAAATGCAATGGTTTTAGAATGTGTTTTTACTGGCACTTGCATTACTTCTCCATGCAGTACAGTTTTTCCCTATGACTATGTGCATATATAATTAAGGAACTTGCAGCTGCACAACAAGATACAGCTGATGAATACTAAGCTATTTAAAGTTATATTGTATGACCAATTGAAGTCAGGCTTGGAGAAAAAATGAGCTAGATGACTATCTTAAAAGACGTGAGAACTTTGAATCCAAATTTTTTGTGGCAAGCCATGATCTCTAACCTGTTGACTGGTATTAAAAACAGATCCAGAATAGAATCTAATTCAATAGCTCCAAGTTTACTTTCACCAGATAAAAAAAGGATAAGTTATCCCTATTCTATTGATTTGGTATCCAGAACAACTTCCGTTTGTTATTTTGACACTGTCATGCTAAAATTCAGCTAGTACAAATGGAGGCTTCAATGTTGCGGTCTGCTACGGCTATGGTTGTCAACCAGCAAGTTCACAGCAAATTCACTGTGATTTCATAGATTATTGCTCTAATCTACTTTTGTTAATAACCTGCTGAGTTACTTCAGCATTCAGTTAAGGCATGAGATACTGCAATATTTCTTCTCAGAGGTTCACAGAAATGCAGCACAGAATTACTCAGCCTCAGAAAATACTACCTTACATAGGTTTTGAAAGGTGAGCTTTTTGAATGATTTGAACATGAAATCTCACGACTGTCTAATGACTCAACTAGATCTCACTCAGCCAAATACTGGATATCTGTTTCAGTGGATAAAGGCATACTGGAAAGAAAAGCATAGCAAATCACATTATCGATACAACCAAGAAAATCACACAATATTTCTTTGGCGGTTAAATAAAGCCTGGAAGTCTAAAGGTCTGTCTTTTCTCTAAGCACAAACTACAGTCTCTCACAAGAAGCACAGAAAAGAGGCAAAACAATTTTTCTCTTTTCACTGTGAAAGGCATAAGCATCAGAAAGGAATACAGCTACCATAGCGCTATATTTTGCAGTACAAAATCAAGGAAATTTAAATTCTCTGGAACAGCAAAAGTGGCTGTCTTGTTGTTTCCTAGGAAACTAAGTGGCCCAGACTCCTTCTGTGCCAAGGAGCAACTGGGACATCAGGTCAAGGGCTTAATTAACTTTCTGTGTGAATAACTCAGCAGTAAAAATCAGTTAGCCTGCCCAGGAAAGAAGATGCCTCTTAAGTCAATCAGGAAAGCACTTATTTGGGTGGGAAAAGCCTCCACAATTAAAAGCAAAGCAAGCAAAAAAGAAGCACCGAGGTATAAACATGCCTGATTTATAATTTAAGGAGCTAAGCATAATAAATATTTCAAACTTTTAACTCTTTCCTGTAGCTGATCTTGACTTTGTTGTCTGCATCTTACAGACACAAAGCAATGATCTAAGCACAAGAAGAGGAGGCATATCCATATTTCATGTGATTTACGCCATGACCATGAAACTGAAGGAAACAAATCTCACAAACATCACTGAAATTCATCTTCATACTAGTAAATGAAAAAGAATGTGTAACACAGACATCACAACAACCTCTTTAAAATAGTCAAAAGATTATGTTTAAAAATCTAAGGGGACTTAGTCCTTCCAAAGTAATGAAAAAGAGCAATGAGACCTGCTCAAGAAACTCTTCCTATGGTTTGCAAGCTGGTTTCTGCTTCTGTCTATCACCAAGTATCTTTTGATTCCTTATTAAAAGCTGCCACTGAATCTCTTTCCTCGATGCAAGCTGCCTTGCTTTGACTTCTACGGTGAGGCCTTCTCTCCCTTTTGTTGTTGTTGTTCACTTTGTGAGGTCCAACACAGCTTATACAGATGACAGAAGAACTTGTCAGCCAAATTCTGTTCAGAATTTGCTTCTGAAATAGGTTTAAAGCCAATGGATTTACTCCAAATTTACAACATCATAAGCAAAAAGAGATTTTGTCACCAGGTTTTATTTTCTTGTTTATAAAGTATCCCTGTGACACTATGATAATTCAACAGTTTATAGTGGATCACTTTCACCAATAATGTAAACCCACATAATTACATATCAGTGTAGTGCAGATATACCAGTTCTTTGCAGATTAGATTCTGGCTCGTAAAACTTTTCCTTTCAAAGGTTTTCATCTAAATGGTCTCAATTACAGGGGGATTTTTATGTAGATCCAATGTAAAATATTTATGGATGCCTATGGAGAAGTCTAATGTCCTACTTCCTTTTAAAAAATAAGTATGAGTAAATGTTGGAATTTTCCAAATTGTAAAGATAAACATCTTTCTTAAAGACTGAACTTTGCAGTGATGCTGCAATATCTGATTTTGAGGGTATCATCTCTTGGCAAAGAAATACCTGTGATATCGCTGTTTCTGTATCATGACTTCATTGGCAGACCGAAAAAGAACAGCAGATGGTTTGCAAGAAAAAAGACTTTTTTAACTAACAAATATTTTTAAAAACTAGCACCCCAAAAAATCCCAAGTAACATTTCTGAGAGAAAAATGAACTGAAATATTATTAGTGCTATCTTTAGAATTCTTCCTCCCACATACAGGTTCTTCTATTTTAAGTCAAATTCATTATTTTGGAAAAAGGGATTTAGATGAATTTCATGTCTGAGAACATAGGGATTAATAGAACAGACCAAATGCAATATATAGTCTTGGTATATCCAGTTCCTGACCTACATATGGCTAATATACTGGTTGTTACTGTTTTTTTCTCCCAGATTTCTATTCTGTTGGTAGCATACTATCCACTGAGGCTTAACATTTTACCAGAGGATTCATTTCTATTTGAGACTGAATATCGAATTGAATTCCAATTTGTAAATCATAGAATTGGCAGTAGCATGAAGATCCTGCATTTTGATAGTACAAATGTTCTTTTATGATTAGCTTTTTTATACTTTTATTGCTATTAAAATCGAACTTAACTCTTACTTCAGTTTTTCAAACTATAAGCACATAATTTTCATGAACCATTTGAAAATACAGAGGTGTGTATTGTGTATATATATGCCTAAGGCATATGCTGCTTTTCAAAATAGGTGCAAAAAAAGGGCCATCTTGATTGCAGACTTTATGCTCTTATGCAGTTTAACTTGAATAAGTATTTTCCTTTCAGCGATAAGGCAAGGCCGTACTATACTCAAGGTTTTTTCTCAAAGGCAACCTCTTAGTACCCCAGTGTGGACACCCCATATTTCTCATGACCACCTGAGGTCACTTCAGTCCTGCATCTGCTAGGAGGGAGCAAGTAGGAATGGGAAAACCTATGTTCATCAGCCTTTTGTACCAGCATTGAGACCAAAGCAAACTGGCAGCACCAGTTTGAGAACACCAGATGTGGAAACAAAGGCAGAGTAACAAAGGAATTTTATCTCCTGGAGACCAGCAAAGTCCCTCCGGAAGCGTGGGATCTCTTTTAATTGTCCAAAGGTATATTTTGGCTATAAGATAGCTCACAAACATTACCCATGGTATACTAAATAGACTATTATCATGAGGTAGAATAATAAAGAGAGTTATGGACCTGGTTACAGAATTAATCCTGCCTAGCTACCTCTCTGATAACTGGAATTAGCCTGCTCTTAGACTGTACTGTAGAACAACTATGGTGCTTTTATTATCTCACTGTAAAATACAAGCCACTCAAAAGATACCAACTTTCTATCTTTCAAAGCAGTGAAGTCAAACATGACCCACTTCCTGGCAAATGGAAACACATGGGAATAAAGACGAGAGAGGTAAGATGCAAAATGAGTCACATCAAACAAAAGAAATAAAAGGGAAAATGAAAGTTTCATAAATGCAAAAATGACAAAAGGAAATGTAGGCCCACCATTTAAAGAGGAAAGAGGACAAACATCTTATGGTCTAGGAAAGGATGAAGTATTTAACGCTTCTTTTCCTCAGTCTTTATAATGAGGCATTGCTGTAAACAGATATAAGTCTTAGCTGTGGCCATTAATTTAAACAAGGCAATAAAACTAACACAGTGTGTGCTCCTTGGTGTTATTTAATGAGAATCTTGTTTCAGAGCTTACAACCAACAGTGATGATACTTTAATATAAACAAGCAAACTAATAAGTATTAAGGAGTTTGTAGAAGGGAAATCTCTGTTTTCATAAGAGTCAAATTGTGAACAATATGTAGATTTAAATCAGCATGTTTCATGGAGTGCTACATTTCATCCCAAACATCAGAAAGAATGGTTATCCTCACAGAGGCCAGAATTATGAAATAAATAATGCTTAGGTAAGTTATATTTTTCAAATTAAAGGTCCTGATGAACTTCACTTCTGAAAATCACCAAACTGGCATTTCAACAACTGTGAATTATTGTTGAGAATTCATAGATAGATTCAAAGCGATTAGAAAAGATCGAGCACAAGGAATATGAATATCTTTTATAAAGGAGAGGTGAGGGAATATAAGCCAGTTATTTTAAATATGCTCTCCTGGAAAAAAAGGAAAAGAAAAAAAATGTAATTTTCTTTTATAAGATTCTAGAACATACAAGGCAATTAAAAACACCCCACATAAGTTTTTCAGGAAAGAAAACAGATCTTTTCCATTTATGCTTTTTCAGGTCAACATTCTTTTGAATAAGTTCAGCATGCTTCTGCTTGAGCTTCTCTCCTTTCCACTCATCCGCCAAAATGATGAAGAGCATGTTGCATGGCTTTCTATAGACATTTTTGGTAACAACCTTCCTTTTGTTTCACTGGCTTTCACTGAAGAGCACAGTTCTGCTGAAGAGATGCTTTACCACATCAACAACAGCCACATCATGGTAGCCCAACTGCTCAGCCAGTTCCAGTTTTCTTCACAGATAGCTCCACTGACTCAGTTGACATTACTGGGATGAAGACATTTGTTCTTTAATTATATTTTTATGCAATGTATTTTTTCCTTTAAACAATATATGGCTTTCAGTGGTCAACACTTATGGAATTTCTGTATGAATAAGAGTAAAATTGCTCATATTCGTAGTTGCTGGTAAGATGAAAAGATGTTACAAGAGAAGCATGCCAATGTTTTTACAGCTTACATCATCACTTTAGAAGCAGATTTCTGGTTGTTTGGGTGCTTATGTTTTTAAAAGTTTAGATTTATTTAGAATTTAATCCTGTCTCTGAATACTGTATGTTTCCATTAGTTGTTTGGTTTGCTTTTTATAACTATATTGCTTTGGTATTTGTGACAATATTAAAACAGTGCTGGAAACAGATATTATGGTTTGTATTCAATAAGGAGAGACACAGAAATTACCTACGCTGCTTGACTGAATTCAGTGGTTTCACCATAAAAGAAAATTTGTGCAAATGTATCTTTCAGTTTCAAGCCACAATGGTGGTATCCATATGATAAGTTGTCATGACATTTAACCTCTCATCTGTGTTCTGCACACTAATCCATTTCTGCAGGGAATGCATCTAATATTCAAAAGTCTGGAGCAGTTTCAAATGGAAGTCATTAAAATATTGTCAGTGGTGCTGGTCAAACAATAGTCCTGAAGCAAGGGCAAATTTAAAAATCAATTCGTAAGATATTTTGTTTTTTTTTCTGTTTTTTTTTTTCTTGATCCGATAGCTTCTGGTGACATTCTTGCTTAGCAGATGTGTTCTGTATTTAACTGGAATTTCTGTGATGTTCCAATTTTGCAATATTGCTATTCTAGAAAGAAGTAATTTTAAAACATCTTTCTGTATGTATGCCATTGATAACAGTTATAGATGTCTCACATTTTTTAGGAAAGCATTAGGCACCATTAGAGTAAAGAGTCTTACCTGCACAAAGTTTATATTTTCTTTCCAACACTACAACAAAGGGAGATTGTTTTGTTGCTATATGCAGCACAGAAGCAGGAATACCTATGCTAGAGGTGCAACAGTATCTCTTAAGTCATGTCTGACTCATGTTGGTGCAAAGGCTGATTTGGGGTTATACAAATATGGGTGTTGAAATGCAGGGCTACAAGAGCACAGCGTGGTGTTTTCCATGCGCAGGCTTGGTTACAAATGGCTGCACAATTTTGCTGACCCTTTTGGAAATCTCTCTCTTATCAACTTATGTCATGACCACATTGTCATTTCAATGCTTGGATGATTAAGTGTTAAAAGGAATACAAAGGGCATATATTGCTGAGAGGTAAATTTCACTTTTTTTGCCAGATTTTTTCTCCAATTACATTACCAAATTATAACTTCTAGTGTAGTCAACACAAGAGGTGTATGTGCATGAGTGTGGATGGACTCTGACCTTCAAAACCAAAGTTTTCCTGAGAAATACAGGTAAACATATACTGCTTTCTCCTTTTGTTCCAGTTTGAACCTCAAGTATATTTGAAGAGCATTTAGGTCTAGGATACGTGATGCATTGAGCTACTAACATTGTTGAGCTACAAACACTTTTCCCTACTCCCTCTGCTTGAGTAAACCATCTTACAAAAATGTAATTCTGCCTTGTAACTGACCCTTCTGCCATACTTGTGCTCTCTTGGAAATGCCTACACACCTGAACAAACAATGAGCCTAGAAGATTTCATAGACCAGTCTACATCCCTTAGAGTAATTACTATTACATTGATAGTTTTTTGTGGTATGCACCTATCATGTGCTGTTGCTTGAGAATAGCAAAGCAACGAGTGAATAGGTGTTTCCATATTTACAGATTTCTAATATGTTTTCTCTAGCAGTTACAGTTTTTGTGGGATTTCATAGTTGTTCTACTAACTACATCTTCATAATACCAAATTATGAGAATTCTTTAATTTCTAATTCACACAGTGAGCTCACTGGAGCATTTCTAGAACTCCGATCCACAACTTCCTCTTAGAAAAAAGACGAGCACTTGATATAGCCACTTAGCTACTAATAAAATCATTTAAGAATAATAGAAGCATGTACAGAATAGCAATATTAAAGTCTCTGGCACAGCAGCTCCTGGCATGGGGGAATGTCCTGCCTTTGAACTATTCCAAGGAAAGGCCTGCTGTCTTTAGTGAAACATCATGTGGATGCCTGAGAACTAACAGCTGCAACTCTCAGATTAATGCTTTATTCTGTACTCTTAAAAGCAGCCAATAAGTCTAGATCTGCAATTTAAATCTCCATTATAGGCGGAAAGACCAAGCAATCAAAAGCTAAAGGCAAATGCCCTCATATGCATGCAGAAGTGGAGGTAGGGACTCATCTTTTTAGATGATGCTCTCCTTAGAGATTCAAGCTCTAAATAAAAGGTATCACAATTAGCTGCCACTTCCAGAAATGAAAGCCCATAGCTTTGATTTTGAAAATATACATGCTTATAGTTAGACTTTAACATGCAAGTAACCCAACTGGCTTCAATGTGATGCTATAAATTAGGCTCATTCCTAGGGTTTTTGTTTGTTTGTTTTATAAGAACTGGGACACAAGTAATTGAAATCACCCCATGGGTCAGTCTCTCTGGGTCACACAATGACTCATCTGCTGAGCTGGTAACAGAACTGTCTCTGCTGGATCTGTACTGTTTTCCCTGCGTTTCTGGCACCAGGCTCACTACTAGTTCAGTTTGATCTGCAAACTTAACACCACCATCTGCTACCACTTAAGTGGTACAACTCTTTCCCAGCATTCCTGATGTTTGAAGTGCCAAAAACTGAGATTTTAGAATTCATCAAGTATTTTGAAGCTGGAAAGTGCTAAACTACATCAGTTTTATGTCCAGTCTGCCTCACCACTTGCATAGTCCAAGTTGGAGTTTGGAGATCTCTGAACCTGATTCTGTAGATACTTGAAAAATATAAGAAAAAGGAAAATGCAAAAGTCACTCCAGGGAATATATGTTTATGATGGATGCCATAAGACACACGACCATATATTCCTATTGACTCCAGCATAACAGAAAGACAAACACAATTGAGTTTTAAATCATAAAAAATGGTGAATCAGATCCTTGCCAGTCCTGAATGGTCTACATCCATTCTAGTTCCTTTATGTCCAGTCCATGCTGAAGGGAACACTGAGCACTTGAAAGCTGTTGACCACACTATGAGAGGAAGAAAATACAGAAGTGCCTTTATATTATCCAGCAAGTGCAAGACCAGTCATGCTCTTTAACATATCCCACAAATAAATTTCCAGAGACTTGATCTACACGTCTCTTCAATCTGTTGGAGAAAGAAAATGAAATGGAAATCCTACAATGGTAAATAGTTGTAAGGACAAGGCCCTGAGCAATGTGATCTAATGGCAAACCTAGGGCTGCTCTGAGTTGGGGTTGGACCAGATGACCTCCAGTGGTTCTTTCCAACCCAAGTTATTTTGTGATTCTAAGTAGCAATCACTTTATTTTACCACCTTGTTTAACTCCTGTAATTTGGATACTCTAATTACATGAGATAGAAACACATACTGGGACATTCACTCCTCTCATGTTCATACATTGACAAGAAGAGTGGAAAGTTACTATGCCAGCCATGAATATAAAAGTGTCCATACTAGCTTAGACAAAATGACTGTCAAAACCAGTCCTCTGCCTCCAACAACAGCTTAAGAAGGGGATAAGAACAGATCAAATATTCATTGATTCTCCCTCTTCCCAGTGTTCAATTATCATAACAGAAATAATAAATAAAAATAATAAACAAAGGATTGTTCTTTATCCTTCCAGTTGCATCATTCTTTCATACTCAAAAAAAAACCCCAAACCAAAAACACATTTCAATAAATCTGTCTTCTGGAACATAAATGCATTAACAAAGATATTTCAGCTTTTCCTTATCACGACCCTGTTGATGGAGTGTACCCCTTATATGAGCTTGTTTTGTATGTAGTGTTGTGGACGGTAGGTAGTCTTCTGTGGCAAGGCAGTGAGAGAGGACTGCCCATTTGCTTTGTCCTGGCCTCAAGGGGTTCACAAAGAGCTGCCTGAACGGAGGGGAGCCTACGCCTTCCCTCAGAGCAGCTGAGCATGCTTTCCTCTCAGGAGAGTAAAAATAAGATTTTCCTAGGGATCTGAAGGAGACAAACATTGGCTATCGCAGTTCAGGAAGCCACTGAAAAACTGCTGACCTGAGAGCAAGCAGATTGGAAGGAAGGAAACGCTCTGTCTCATGGGAGACAGCAAGGGAATTGATTGTCATCTCTTTTATTCTGTCATGCCAGCTACGTTTGAGTTTTCTGTCTAAGAAGAGTTAACTCATTCTAGCACATTAGATGCTGAAATTCCCTTTGGTATTCTCTACGGTCTCATTTTAAGGAAAAAGCACAGACAGGTCCACCTCAGGGCTGGCAGATCTGGGGTCATATGAACTCCCCCCCACCCAATACATTCTTATCTGAGAAGAACCCAAGTAATTCAGACACCAAGAAATTAAATTAAAGTGACCATCTGGATGTAGAAATAAAATCCTGCCCAGTGCTTGGATCTATATCAGTTGAAGTGGATATATAAGGCTTTCGTTACAACAGTTTTTCCTTTGAGAGCTGGAGAGCATCTGTAAGGCCATTGGATAAGGCCTAAAGTGAAAACAACCGTACCATCCCCCAAGATTTCGATAATGGAGGGGAACCCCAAACCTGCAGGGTGCTTTATTGACATCTAGGGGATAGGGAGGATGAATGGGTAGGTCTGAAACATATTTACTTTTCTTGCTTTATGTTATGTACAGGTGGCATTTCTGCTTTAATGGAAGATAAGGAGAAGAAAACTGTGTAGTTATAAATAATATAAACATGTCTAAGGCCAAATAACTCTTTATAAATGAGACCAGACTGATTCGCTGGCCTAAACTGTAGCTCCAGCAAGGAAAAAGAGAGAAAATCTCTGTGGAAGAGTTGGGTAGAGGTCAGTGAGGGTCAGAAGAAGCTGTGTTTCCTTCTCACTGCTTTCCTAGTCTACTAAGAGCTGAAATAGCACGGGCATTTGGGACAGTTACTAGAGCAACTAGCAGAGAATATGGTGTTGGGGACATGGGTGAAGAGCAGCTAAGGGAAACTAGTCACACTGCGGTACTAGATAAGGTCAGTGTAAACTGTGCCTTGCTACTAACCATTCTAGATTTAGTCATCCTAAAGTATGAGTGAAAGTTCAGAGGGTGGTAGGGCACAGCCCATTGGCCTAACAGCTGCCTCCTCAGTAGAAAAGATTGTGACATTATTACTGTTACACCTATAGTTTAAGAATTGCTTATAAAAATAACCTGCTTATCTACCTGGTTAGAGTTTTTTTTTCTGCATTTAACAAGCATGTTGTCCATTAAATCATTTGTCAGAAAGAAACAAAACTTCAGTTACCTTTGGAAATGTTTGTCTAGGTTTCCCACAATCTTGGGGGTGGGTGGGTGGTTGGGGGGAAACGTGATGTTCTGGTAGTGACCCTTTTAAATTCAAACTCAGCCTTTGTTGCTGACAATCAAGCCCAGGAGGAAGGGTTGTACGTTTAATCCCCAGTTTCCTGTAGTGAGTATCCTATCTCAGCAGAGATTGTTGCAGAAACCCTGGGAATATTGTTACAGTATTGCTAAACCACTAGAGTCAGAGGGGACAGGAAGATGCCTCTAAAAAAGCCAAACTGGGGAGACAGAGCCTCTCTGTAGGTGCTTCTGGCTTCTTGCTGATCCTCCAGAAGCCACAGAAATCTCAGAGATCAGTAGATTTATTCCCACAGCCTATTCTGAGTCAATACTTCCTTCCCAAAAAACAACTTCGCATGAAAAGTCCCAGAAGAATTTGTAGATAAGCTTTTTCTCTTTCTCAGTTCAACCTCCCACCCCTACTTAGCTTTTCTGCAGGATATAATAAAAGAAATGCAAGCATTGGCAAAAGACAATTGGATAAACATTACAGGACCCTGGTAGATCTGCTAGTGCTTGTAATTTGAGCTTAGCTGGCTATCATACTTTGGTGTGGGAAACCCTCCCATGACCATTTTCATTCTTTTAAAGAGAGCTGAGGAGCCAGTCTCATGTTGTGACCCTTAACATTGTTCAGTGCAGCATTTAGCTGGAACCGCGTATGCAAGTCTTCCATAAGAAGATCTGCTGGGTATTTAGAGTAGGACAAAACTGCTGCTTGGCCTACTGTGCTAAGTAACATGCCATATGGCAAAGGCTTCTGAGATAAGTGGTGGTCTGTACAGGTGCTCCTTGTTGGACTGCAACTTGCACATGCACATACAGAAGAAAAACCCACAGCCTACTGAGGGCAGTGGGAGTCCTCCCACTGTTTGCAAGAAGTTTTAGAGCTGATTCAATAGCATACTAACTTGCTTCAAGAAAATATGCACACAAACATCAGTATTTCTCCCCAGGGCTTTGCAGATACATTTTTTTCACTCAGTGAGACATTTCTTATATATAGGGCAAATTCCTTAGATTCCTATCCTTACTTATATTTCTCTAGTATTCAGCATAAAAGATTCTAAAATCTGATCAGGTCTTTTAGCTGCTAGCAATGTGAAAGATTAATGTAATCATCAAATTGGTTTGAGCTCTAGGAAATCTGAGGCTGGTTCTGTTATTCTCCACCATCTAAAACTCATATTGAATGCTGTCTTTTGGCTGCTGAGTAGTATGTGCTGTTCAAGGATATTTGGGGGAAGGAAAGATGTTACATTTTAATTTAATAAATTGAGCTTTCTTATATATCTGGCTGAAAGGATAAAAAGAGCTGTTTGATGACTTCATAAGATAAGCAATTATATCCACACATCCAGGCTGTGAGAGAGAGGGACAGAGATGAATTAACTGCAGATGAGACTTTTAAAAGCTATCAAAAAATAAAAGCATGTTTAGAAAATACCTTACCTTTTAAAATAAAGATCAAATTGGAAGAGATTGTCAAATAGATCTCTTACCAAATTTACTGGGTAAGAGATTTTAACTCATGGTTGGAGATTTTCCTGGTTGTTTTTCATCACAGTTATCTTCCTCAATAGTATATGTACACAGAACTATGCAAGTCAATGATGTACAGAAGGCGTGAATGGAGAAAAAGTTGCTGACCAGTAGTGTGCCTTTAAAGGCTTCAGCTGATCACAGATGCAGTAGATAACATGGTGATTTACATATGTGAACCCTGTCAGCCCTTTGAGGCTTGTAATTATTCAAATTAGACAAGATCATGGAGTTTGCAGAGAGAAAAAATGGCATTAGAACCTGGAGTTCCTATTTTCCTCATATTCCATTGATAAACCAAATTTTGTCATGTCTAGAGTTCTTTGATATATAAAATAAAATGGAAAATATAGTTTGGCAGCTCACTAATGGTCTTGTTCTCTGTAAGAAAGTGGCTGTAGTTTGAAAAGAAGGTGCTAATGTTCAGTCTGCTCTGCAGACCAGTTTGGCTTTCAAGTCTGGCATGGCTGGTTTTATACTGATTTTGAGTTGGATTTCTTTTTTTTTTTTTCAGCTAGGATTTGTGCTGTCAGACATTTCTCTTTCCTTTGTTTCTATATTTAGGTTGCTTGATTTTCTGTAGTGACAAAGAATGATGAGTTTATTTTCAATATCTTCAAACTTTAAATCTATTTATGTATCAAATTACCAGAGGAAGGCTTGCATTTGGTTTCAGGTAGTAAGTTGATTTTAATATAAAGTCCTTGGAAAAATGCACTTTGGAAAGATACTTTTCCCCTCCCCATTGTGCTTTCTACACCCTGGATCTCAGGAAAATGTGATTAAACATTTATTTATTTCCATTGCAATGGGAAAACTGAAAGGACTAGATTTCTACTTGGAAATATCATTTATGGAACAGGATTTAATAATCAGTAGTTAAAAAAAGGCCACAGCAATCCATAAGAATGATCTGGTAGACCTTTTCTGCAGCAATCTGAATAACTTGGCTAGGTTTATATGAGAAAGACATGAACTGTTCCTGCTGAGTAGTTCTTCCATGAATGATCTGCTATCTCCTGTGTAGCAAGAGACCATGGTGGCCTCAATTCATGCCTGCTGTGGGGGATAGGGCACATACAGGGCTTCTGCCCCTGCAGAATGAATTCTCTGCTTCGTGGAAGTGTGGTCCATGCAACTCACCTCTACACAAGCAATGCTCCTGCTCCCTATTGCTGCTGGTTTCTTTGGGGTTTCTTTGACTGCAAAGGAATGGGCTAGAGCTGTGGAGTGGGTGAACCCCAGGCAATTTCAACAGGAAAAAGGACTGCTGATAAATTATTAGACCTCCTGATAAATAATTAGATCTGTTGAACTAGTACCTCAGAGAAAGTAAGTGATGCAATCATCAATGGTTCCCTAAGAAAAAGAAGTTTGAAACTCAGATTTTTGCAAACAAGTATAGGCACAAGCACTTTTAGAAAAGGTAGGTCTGTGTTCTCAGACAAGTTAAACTAAAAATTTCCTTCTCTTCCAGGCATTAAGGATGTAAATATCTCAAAGTAATCATTTTTCCACAGATTTTTTTAGAAGACTCTTTGAAAGGGTCATCTTTCTTTGACAAGGTTTGATTAGTTATCTGCAAAGCCAAACACTGAAAAGCCAACTTTCAAAATAAAATATTTCAACCAAAAACATTCAAGTTTTGAAACTCTGTCAAGAAGTCAGAGACCAGCCAGCATTTCATAACCTACCTATGTCAGAAAACAAAGCCAAGGCCTTTTCCTATGATCTCAGGAATTCAGTTCAAAATGCTCGGAGACCCCAACCTGGGGTGATCAGGCCTCATAAAAAATGCAGTTGCTGTTTCCTTAATAGAAATAGTATGCAATGTTCCTTCTTATAATGGTGTAAACATCTTCCAAAGTAGAGGAAAACCTGGGGTTGGTTCTCCATTATCCTAAGGTTTTCTCCTGCTCAGAGCATTAGGACATGGGGAAGGGACATCATATATGTTGAAACGGTGAGTGCAAGAGAGAAAACAACTGTCCAGTCTGGTGTACAGGGCTAGAAGAGGGTAGAAGGAATCCTGGGCTCCTGCCCCCAAGACATAAATTTAACCTGCAAGAATAACTTGAGAAAGCACTGTCTATATTTCATTTTTTAAAGGAAGAATTTATGATCCTACTTTCAGGAGCAGATCTGGGGGACAAACATAAATAGGTGGAATGACTTCCCTGCAGCATTTGGCAAGCAGCTAAATGTGCTAAAGAGACAGGATTTAAGACACATTGTTCTTCTCCTCATCTCCTCGCTCCAGGCTGTACCTTGTTTTGTCATATAATACGTAGTTAGTCCCTGAACCCAGGTGGCACTCTGGACTATGAGATTAAGGCATGTCAGGGTCCATAACCAGCAGCACCTGAGGGAGGAACAATATTGCATCAAGCTTCATCTGGCTGCCATGAGGAGTGACCAGTCATCCTCACTGGGGACCGCATGAAGCCAGGGAAGCTTTGAGCTTGTGGACAGAAACCTGTCGCGAGACATTCTCCACAACCTACAGGAATTTGGGCCAGTGATATGAATTCCACCCTTGGGACCAGGAACCATAAAGTTAGGTTGCATAAGGTTAACATGGTGGGATATAGTCTGTAATCCTGTGGTAACTGGTTTCTATTCTTAGTGAGTCTTGACATTTTTCAGCTAAATGTACCTATAAGAAGCTGTCAATGAATAATGTAAAATGAGCTACTTGGTAAAACAACCCCACCAAGAAAAAGCAAAAATAAGATTTGGGGCTACTACAAACAGAGCTGCCTCCTATGACAGGAGATTCTCTCATAAGTAGTGTAAATTGTTTGCCCAGACTGCTTTTGCAATCCAAACAAGGACCAATCTGAATTTCAGAGGACTTATTTTTGTCCTGGGTTGCTTAAGAAAGGCTGTAAAATGATTTGGGTTACTAAATATAAAGAACAACTGAGAAAATGCAATGGCTGATATAGTAGATATTCCCACTCTCAGAGACCTCTTTGAAATCAGTGCAAGGAATCCAGGAGAATCACACTTCAGATCAAAAAAAAATTTTTTTTTAATCTAAGATTACAAAGCTTTTTATTATTATTATTATTTTCTTTTTTTTTTTTTGGGGGGGGGGGTGTCCTGTAAGATGTTACCATAAACTACATGTCTGATTCACTTGACAGGACAGACCAGATGCGAAAAATGGTGAAAGCCATCAGTAAAGAATACACTTATATTAAAGAGTGGGCTGTAAAGATCCCCACATAGTTTGACATCAGAAGCTGCTACTTCTCTGATTTGCAATGCCTGAAATTCATGTCTCTGGAGAAGGCTGGCACATTGGTGAAGAGAAGCAGACTTGTTCTGACCCAGCTTACCTGTGAGTCTGCTACCTGGTTCCTAGAAGAAAGACACTAGATTTTTGTTGTCTTTGTTGTTGTTCTTTTTGCTTAACAGAGACTGTGTGTTATTCTCTAGGCTGTTTTCTTAGACTCTCAGTTTGAACAACCAATCATTAACTTGATTTCTTTAGAAGAAGAAATCCAAAATATCAAAAGCTGTGTACTTTAAACAATGACTCAAGCATGGCATTCTTAATTCCTTTGATAGCCATGGAGACATTAAATGCATTTCAGGCAAAACAAAATGTCACTTTCACAACCAATCTGAAAATCCAAGTAAGTCAATGGAAAAAATGAACCAAAAAGAACGAAATTTCTTTTGTTGCCTCAGGATACTTGGTAATAAGCATCCAATGAGGCACACACAGAAATTTGTAATAACAATCCAGGGACCTGTCATGTACTCATACGTACATGAGCAAGGCCACTGAAATTAACAGATTTTACGCACGTGAGTAAAGGTTTGCAGGATCAGGCACCTGATCAGCAGTATTTGCTACTCTTGTTGGAGTGTACAGAATTTTGGAGGGGATGGGGTGGGGGGAGAGGGAAAATACCATAGGACTGGGAAGGTCATCTAAATAAATCATAACTAATGAGGCATCTGCCATTAAAAATAAATCATCACCACTTTGTCACTATCCAATTTCCCATTAAATTCGTTTCCAAATATGACATCAGGTCCGATCTTTTCCTACCAGCGTTGATGCTTTATTAATGTAAAATGGGAGCACTGGAAGGATAAAAATGTTCAATGTGCATTAGTAATCAGATTTAGAATCAGTAATCAGACTGTTTTGAAAGGCGCTTCTCTTGGTGTATTCTCGTTCCTGTTGACATTTATGCTGTACAAAAAATAAACTAAACAACTAACTCCTACTTGTGCACTTTTGGCAAGGTAGTTGTGATTCTTCACGTAAGTAATTATTGTTTATTTCTTTATTTTTATTTATATACACTATTAGCAGAAAAATAATGATGTGACAAAGACTGTCAATCCAAGAATTTCAAAGCAATCTAACAATTTTATCTTAATTAAAATGTTTCCCTGGAGAGAGTCATTTTCCCTGAACACACTGCTAAGATGTGCTAGGTGACATTATCTTCCTAATAATAATTTAAGAAAATGCTGTCAATATCACATTTTAGCAGTTAAGCTACTTTGGCTCGACATAGAACGTGCTCCCTTGTGTCCTTATTGCAGGTTTCTTATTTCATTTAGAATTACATTGTGCTCAACTACAACAAACAGTTACATAAAAGGTAATAGTGCTGGTTGTTCAGTTGCTGGTCTTTGCATAAGTAGCCTAGCAATGGTTCCCTTTCTAAGCGGCAATATATGCTCACTTACAAAAAGGAGTCTTCCAGATTTAAACCAGTTGTAATAGCAGAATTTGGCCAATCATACAGTTGTAGTATGCCTAGGTAGTTACAGCATAATGGCACAGCTGTCCAGCCTGGTGTATATAGGGCTAGGAGTGGGTATAAGGAATCCTGGCCTCCTGCCCCCACAACATAAATATAACCTGCAAGAATAACTTGAGAAAGTACTGTCAATCTTTCATTTTTTAAAGGCAAACTTTTATTCAGAAAAGTTAACATATTCTCGGTCAAGTTTGTGTTAATCTGAATATATCTGAGCTACTGAGGTGTCTCAAGGCAGCTGTGCTTCAAACTCTGAGCAGCTATGTTCTCCTGTGGGCCAAGTTTCTCAGCTGGACTATGTTTTATATACTGTAGATTGGGCGGTGGTTTTATTGCAATGCACAGCCTCAGGGAGGACTATGTTGTGTCATGGGACAGGTAGTGCCATACTCCACCCTAGTCCACATGAGACATCCTTGTGAAACAGACTGGCTTGGATTAATATTGAACTAGTTGAAACTAAATGTTTTGATTTGATTTTCTAAAACGGAGGAACAAATGTTTCCAGGAAAATTTACATTTGAAAATATGGGAAAATTCCATTTCCAGAGACTTGACTGATCTGCTATTGAAATGTCAGTGTAAAGCAATAATTGAAGCTGCCGGAGACAACTTCTAAAGGCACAGAAGACACAAAAAATGTGTTTGCAGCTCCCTCCTTTAAGAATCTCTGCAATATCCCTCCTTGTTACATCAGCTGGGTCCTGGAGCTGAGAATTTACCCCTTAGTCCTTACCTCTTTTAATTCCTGATTTAAATTATATGAATGGAAGTTTAATCTTGTGGTAAAACAAGATTATTGGCATTTCAAGGTCTTGGGTTGTTCAGTAAGCCTGAGATTTTTCTGGGAAAATAAATCAGTTTCCATGAATTGGAAAAAATAAAGTATTTACAAAATGTATTTGTAGAATTTGGAGGATGACCCACAAAGTTTGACTTGCTTGCTTGTTTTACGGTGCTCCCAGGGGCTGCGTCTTGTTTAGAGTTTGGTATTAAGTGGTCTGATTGTGACTGTAGATGGGGGCCTTTGTCATTTGCATAATCTTCTCATGGGACTACAGCTGCTAATTTGGTGATTAATTATCCATATTACACACTGTTTATTTGACCGTGCCTAGATTAATTTCTCTTTCCAAGTAAATCACATTTAGATATGAATTTGCATATCTTGATTACATTTTAATGCCTTGGCTATCATTGTTTCTTCCCTGGGTACCTCAACAGATTAGAGAAGAGTGTTCAAGCAGGGAATGATGGAATGTCTTAAATGACATTGCATATCACTGGATAGACCATGCACATGACTTCATTTTAATGGAAAAATGTGTTCCTTTTACAGTCAAGAAGATTGTGACGTCTAAACTGCAGGTCTTTTGAGAGTTTTGTAGTACTGTTACTCAAGGAAATGTTTCAAGCAGGGAATTTTAGTGAGGTAAAATAAAGAAAATAATCAATATATGTTTACAAATAAAAAGATGCTGAAACTCATAGATTTTCATCTGGACCCCAGCTCTTACGAAACTTTTCCACTTTTATAAGAAAAATAAACAGCTTTCTATAGAAAGCTTCTCCCTAATTTAACAGTGCGAATCATCACATGCGTAGAACACTTTTTTTTTTTTTAAATGTGGTTAAGAATTCAACATGGCAAACCCTTGAATATATTCCAATAGAAAGCAGAAAGCCAATTTGTTTCTGAAACAAGTTTTTACAAGAATTGCATTCTAACACAGTTGAAATCTGTGCAAACAACAGGAAAAACTGGATTAGTATGGTCACAAAAACCTTTCTAAGTCTCACTGTAGTATCTCAAGAGACAACGAGAAAATTCTCCTTTTAAGGTAGGCTGCTTATTTTGAATACCTTCAAGTTTATGTATGTTTTGGATATTTGGAATTTTGTGTCTCTATTTTATTTACTTTCACAGCTCAGGCACTGCAGAGGCACTGCGGTCAGCTATAGTCTTAAAAATAGGAAGTATTTATCATAGAAAGCCTGAATTCTTATAATTATTATGGTAAAAAGTGTCCTCTTCTATACATTTGCCTATTTCATCATAGCAATTATCTATACACAATATAAATTATAAAATGTAATACATCACGATTGTAATAGTAATTAATTCCATCATTCTTTCCCATAAGATGAAGCAAGAAAAATACAGAGTTCTCCAAACATGTTGTTATATATAGGCTAAAGCGGGGAAATATTATACACACTGATTTATACAAATTGTTGATACTAATTCCATTTGAACACCTTGGAGTAAATGCTCCTCCAGACTACTTGTTCCAAGGAAAGGGAAACTAAGAAGTAAAAATGTACTTAAAATTTGATAAGCCAAACATATTCCTATCTTTTGGGCTTTTTCTTTTTAGTGTTCATAGCATTTTATTACCATATGAAAGTCAATGACTCCTATCTACAAAACATTTCAGGAAGTATGTCAAAATATTGGGAGCTTGACCCTAAAAACACTTCCCTGTTAAAATTGGTCTGATTATTCATATGAGTGAAGATATTCACATGTGTCAGCATTTGCTGTAGCAGACCCTTGACCTGTGGCTTTACGGGAAGACAACACAGTTGTCATGATTTCACAATATAAATAGACACTATTAAAAGACACAGAGGAAAAACATAGACTTACTGGGATGAAAACCAAGCATCATAAATGTTTATGGATGTCACAAATAAAAGGGCAGCTTCAAGTTCATGTGAGCTCTGCACATTTGTTGTTTGAAGTCCAAGTCCCATGGGCTGCAGTCCTCCTCAAGAAATGCTTGCCAACACATGTATGCGTATTTCAGTATCAGTTTGATCCTCCTTTTAAAAACGGAATTTTGTTGCACAATGAAGATGAAAAACAAATTAAACCAGAATTAATACTCCCCAAGGAATGAAAATCAGCTTTGGAAATTACGTACAAACTTTATTTATTGTTATATTGTAGCTTATAAAACTTTCAAACGCCAAACTAATATGTAATAAAGAAGTGGGTGGGTGACTACATCGTGAAGCCCCCAAATACAATAAACAAAACAGCCTGCAAATATGGAGCCTTTCTTTGTTCCAAAATAGTGTTCTTTGTGTTATTGTCCTCAGTGAGGCATGACGGCTTTGGGTGAAATTCTTGCTACATTGAATTCAATGGTAAAAATCCTATTGACTTTGAGCCAAAATTTCACCCTCTGTATTAAATTAAAAACAAAAAAGAGAGCAAGGGGGAGAAGACAATTACTGAATCAACCCGTAGCACAGAAAGGAGAGCCTGCTGTGGGCTGCACGCCTGCGGCGGTGCTGCCCCAGCCCCCCAGCTCCCTGCTGCGTGATGCAGGGCGACCTCGGTCCCTGCTGCCGCTGGCCCAGCACAGCACCTTGCACAACCGCGGCAGCCGCTCCACCCACCCCGCTGGCCTCTGCGCTCCAACCAGCAGCAACTTGTCCCTGCGAATGTGCTTTGCTAGCTTTGGACAAGTGAATAGGAAGGACTCCAATGAAAAGCTTCACTGAACCTGCAAATATTTGGGCAATCATAGTACAGAAGGTCCCCAGTCTGCCTGGCTGAAAGTCTCCCTCTGGCCCCCAGACTCCAGCTGTTTTGGGCCTGCCTATGGGAAGCACCATGTGGGTGACGCACTAATATTTTATAATGTTAGTGTACCTATTCCCCTTTTCTAGCTGAGAAGAAACCTCTCTGAAGAACCTTGTTCACATTCTTTTTCCGCCTGGAAAACATTAGAAAAGAAACACAAGGATAGCATCCATTGAGGAATAACACTGATGTATACACAAAAGGATGTTCAGGAAGCTCAGAAAAAGGGGAAATTTTTTGCTTACATAAAGCCAAGAGGTGAGTTCCATTCTCCTCCCAGGCATAAGTCTCCAAAATATTCTGGCATCTTGCATTGGGTCAAGCTGCTCTCATGTGACAAACCTACAAGGTAGTTCAGTAAGAAGGCCATGAAGAAAAAAGTCCACTGTTAAAGGGAAAGGTTGAAGAAGGAAAAAAAAAAAAAAAAGACGCTCTGCCAAACAGTACTCAAGCATCTGCCTGAGTGAGATTTCCTGTGTGGAGCCAGCGAGGGTTATCTTTTCTGGTGTTACAGACTATGTGAGTAGTTATTACTTGGAAGTGTTCCTCAGTCTTATGTTTCTTCTGATAATAGAAGACTAAAGAAATGACTGAAATGGAAGAAATTAGGAATGTTTTTCACAACTTCCCGTAGCTTTTCAGTTATTAGATCGAAAGTCCAACTCCTAGTATTTTATTACAATATGCAGGAAGGCTACCTGTATCTAATAAAGAAGACACAAGGATGCTAAATTTGTCTCTCACTCATACTTTTTGTAAGCCACTGTGATGATCAGCATAAAAAGTCAAAGGGACTTTGAGGGAATTCTTTCAAAAGCATATTTACAATCTGTTTTTTTCTCATTAGTCTTCTCTTTTATCAGAAAATATTTCTCTATGCCATTGCTCTGAATTTATACGTTTGTTATTTATGTATTCTTTCATCTATGAGCCCACTTTCAGCAAAATATATTAAAATATTTGTTAGAAATCTTTAAAGTCCTCAAGTTTATGTCAATGTTAATTGACATAGTTAATGAGAACATCCTGCTATTTGGCTGGTAGCTTCTATAAATTGTAGCTGTCCACCACTCTCTCTATATAGTTAGCTATTTAACTTTTTAAAGAACAGTTCTATGTCTAACAAAGTGTTCCTTAAACTAGTACAAACCATATATCCCTTGGAAGCTGTCAGATGTATCTTAGCTTTAGCAATTTTCTTGTGACAGTGGCTGTATTAGGGAATGAGAAATGCATAAACACACATGGATGCTATCCTGCATTAGAGTTCAGGTCCTTGCAGGCTATGCCAGGATAGCCAACATTTGACATGAATTAATTCTTTAAACAGTTATTCACATAATACAAATATTGTCATTCTCATTTCTAAGTGATATCTTCAGCAAGAGGAAGATAATATCTCTTTTAATTAAATTTGTATATGACTCAATATAGTAACATATGCACAGTATTAAATAATACTGGCAAAAGAGCCATTTTTTTATGACTAACATTTCTGACTTACATTTCTGAAAATCTAGTTGGTCATTACTAAGAGCATATCTACCGGATTTCTTGTGTGAAGTTTAAAAAGGAAAATCAAGCTGGTTGGATTATGTAGACAAATAAATATAGATTCCAATGAATAGCAGCAGCAAGGTTGTTTTCTTTCTGCACTTGGGACAATGTCACTTTAAAAAAGAGGAGCCTGGGAGATTCTGGGAAAGAGTACTTCAGAAAAAAATGTTAGGGGAGTCTAAATTCAGTGCATGTGTTGAACATCATAGTAGATTAAAGAGAACGTTTGTCCAAGAGTTGATACATGCCTGTAGGATTATTCAGCATCCTCTTCATCTGCTATCTTTTATTCAGGGTGAAATTAAATCTTCTGCTAATCAGTATAAGACCCCATTGGAGCCTGAGTTATCAGCAGTGAGCATGACCTAACCAGCATCCCCAGGGATGAAATCCCCTTGGACTCCATGACAAAACTCCTACTGAACTAAGCAGTCCCAGATTTGCACCTAAGCCAGTCTCCCCTTCCTTCCTTTGCTTCTCCTTCCTATCAAGATGATGCCCACTGATGTGACATAGCACTGCAGCCTCATTGCTGGTGATGGGAGTCAGGAGACTTGTGTGTACTGGGGTTTTCAGCCTAGCAACTTTCACACATATACTCACTAAGAAAGGGAAAACAATTCTTATCTACAGGGAAGAGCTGTACTCTGATGTATATAGCTGTTATCTCAGAAAACCTGCACTCCTTTAAAATGACTATTCCTTGAAAGCAAGCTCTTAGGTAACATGCCATGGTCCATCAGTGTGATAGGTTTACCCATGCAGGAACAGAGCTCTTTGCAAAGTGGATAAGCACTGATTCCCTGGCTTGAGAACCTCTCCTCTCCCTTGCCTGGTTCCTGCCGGCTCCGTGACGGCCATTGTGGGAATTAAAGCCTCTCCTGTGGCCTTGTGCTTGTGCAAAGGATGTCCCAGGAGTGGGCAAGCTGCTCTCTTCGGTGCAGTTACTGGACACTTGGGATGAGCCTCTTAGATCTTGAGGTCTACAGTGACGCGTGTGGAAAGGTTTTTTAATCCCCTAGCTCCCCCTTCCCTCCAAACATGATGTCTGGAGAGTGCTGCAGCAAGGGAATGATGAATGGCAGCTAATTGCTTTATGCCTTGTAAATCTACACCCGTCTGCCCTGCAGGTAAGCTGCCTATATTACCCTCCCACAAATAGTTCTACTTTGGAAGAATTAAAGGTGGAGGAGAAGCGTGTGATTGTTTTTAAAAAAACAGCAACTACCTGCGGGATATAGGCATGGAAATATGGTACCTCCCACTGAAGCAGGAATTACCTTATTCAGTTTGTGAAAGTTTCATACACATTTCAAAGCTAGAGACATATCTCCCCAAGCTTTTGCTCCGTCAAATTACCAAAGGTTCCTGCATAAGCATTCTGACCCTGATTCAGCAAGTAATTTACCATCTACCTCAAGGTCTTCTAAATCAACAACTTTGTGCTGATGAAAGAGCATTGTAAGTACCTGCCTTAATTTTAACTTACTGTACCCCTCAGCATTTCTTTACCATGCCTTCTCAAGCTTAGAGGCCCTTAGTTTTATACATTTTTGCTCCTTTGGTCAATTCCAAAAGTACTAAAGTATTTCTCCAAAGACCAGTATCATAGGGGGCACAAAAGCATCCTGGTGTCTTGTTAAGTCCAAGTCTGTAATTTGGCTAATCAGGAGTTGGTATGGTTTCTGTTAAAGCAGCCAGCAGAGGCAAAGAGAAGCCATAATCCAGCCTAAGCCAGTCTGGATAAAGTGTGTATTCTGTAAATTGCGTATAATCAGTGAAATTGACTGTGATGTAAGAGATCCCTTCTTATGATAAACTATGGAGGTAGTGAAAGGCACCAAATATTAGCCTAATGCATACACACAGACAATGCAAGGGAAATGCAAAATTAGATTTTGGGAACAAATAAAAACAAACAGCTTACATCATAATAGAAGAAGTCAACAGAGTTAGCAAGAGACAGACAATTAATTTGATTTAAATATGTAAACTGAATTATTGCATGAGTCATACAAAATGAGAAAAATAGTCTTTGCTGATTGCTTTAGATAAATAAATAATGTTTCTGTCACATTTCCTGAAGTATACAGGCAAACAGTATACAGACAAACACTGAGTAATGTAACTGGTATGGTATCCTTGTATATTTCTCTAAAACAAAACTTGTAGCTATAAAAAGGGCTAGCCTGGCTTATTTATTGAAACAGAGCACTGTAGCTAGCATAGAGAGATTCACTTACTTAGGAAATTTGCATTAAAATTGCCTCATGATCCGAAGTTCTCCAAACTTAGAGATGCTTTAAGTGTTTAGTGTACTACACTCATGTTTTGGTCAGAGAATTCAGATCTGCATTTGGTGTTAGCTTAAGCTGCCTCAGCAATGTGTGTGCATGAGGGGGTGGGTGTGATAGTCACTACATTTAACTTATTACAGTAAGCGCCCTAAGTTGGACTGGTCAAAACCAGATTTTTTTAATATCATTTGAAATGAATTGCTAGCTTTAGTGTACTCTTTCTTTAAGCCTCTCTCTTCATTATACCCTTTCCTCTTCTTTATATTTTGTCTTTCAAAATTCTAGTTTAATTGGAGTCTGCAGTAATACGAAGAAAATTCTCTTCAAAACAGGCTCTGGAGAAATTTGTTTCCATGGGACAATAAACAGGAATCAACATCTTTCAGCCTACCCTAATAATAAGATCAGCATTCCTTGCTGGGCGAATTAGTGTAAGTAAAACATATGTCCTTTCATTGATACCAAGGCAGTTCCATCCAACCCCATAGCTGGTATTTCATGGGGAACATACCTGTCTGTCCTTGAATAATCTGCAGTCATGTTAGTTGGTACATCCAGGGGTCAAAAATTTGTACTGTCTTAATTCAAATGCTAAATTAAACAACTTGGAGACTAATCCAAAGCATACTGACAACAAAATAATATATAATGCAAATAAAAATCCCATTTATAATAGTGACACAGTGTATGATAGATAGAAAGGATGATGATATTTCCCTGAAATGGAACTGGATCCAAAACTTATTTTAAACTACTTCTCATAATACCATGCTATGCCATGTAAATCGGGACTTCTATTTATTTTTGCACATGCTCTTAAAAAGTGTATATGGAGGAGGCTGTAGGATAGAAAGGCATTGTTGTGAGAACCTCCTTTAGACAACCTTAGAATCCAATTTAGTGACTCCCAGGAAAAAAAAAAAAGAACCAGTTTTTAATTTGGGTGACTAAAATTATGTATTTCATTAGCTGTAAACAATAGTAATCACATTTGTTACAATGAAAAATGATGCAAATAGTTACTTTTGATTTTGAGAATGCCAGAAAATTAGAGTTCTGTTACATTATGATTAATTGATTCAGAATGGTTCTTGTCGAGTAATTTTATGCTTAATGAGAGTCCACCCATTCTATTTGTTATCCATTCTCATTTGATGGAAACTATTATGGTCCCAGGTGCAAATTTAAACTGTCTTTCATAAAATATAGATCTTTAGAAAAATAAATTGTACCATCAAGATTTATGAACACTTTTTTTAGAATAATGCAATTTCAAAGAACTCAGTGATTGATTCACACATTTCAAAAAGAAAAAGCTGTCCCAGTGAATTCATATTTTTGCCTACCCGCAAGAACCAGAAAAAATAATCACAAAAACCTGTTTAAAACTGCATAGAATACATGCAATATCTCTGTAAGACTTTAAATATGTCACATAAATGCTTAATAATCATACCATGTTCTGCCTGTGGCAGCCAAACCCTAATCAGAAAACTATTGCTGGTCAGAGTTTAAGGGAGGTAGGCCCAAAGTCATTATGACCAGTGGGTGTTGGCCAGTAATCATGCTTATTTTTGCAAGTTTCATCCTGTCAAGCTGCCTTAAGACACATTTTTGTCATATTATCTTATCCTTTATGGCAGCTAATATGATCACACTACGACATACTGTACACTAACCAGTGAGATAATATACCAAAATATAACAGCGAAGATGGACCTTGGGAAAAATATGCTTTTTTCCCCCCAAAATGAACAACAAAACATCCAGATCAATTTTTTTGCCCGTAATCAGTCATTTGCATTAAATAGAAATGCCTTGTCCTCCTCAGATTGCAAGAATGTGTATATGTCACCAAGATAAGGATCATGTCTGACCCTGAATATCCTGTTACAACCCATGCAAGTGGTGGAGCCAGAGAAGTATCAATGCAATGGCAGGTTACCCCTAAGGGGCAGACTATAGGTCAGTGAAAATCTAATTCAATAGAAAATAAAATTCAGAATTTCAAATGAGCTGAGTGAGTCTTTGTTCTCTCTACAATCCTGAGAATATATAGAAATGGCAGGTCTCAATGAGGTACTTCAGACTGTACTTAACCTACAACATTGAGGGATTAGCTACACATGTACACAGCCGCTCTGGCAACCCCTTCATGGAAGCCAGGCAGCTCTCCTAAACAGCTCCCAGGCTGTTCAGAGAGGCACTAACCAACTCGTGCAAACTCAGCCACATGCCTCCCCAGGCTGAGGAGGACAGCACTGGGATAGGAGGGGATGCAATTTTGGCCCAGTAGGTGCCACTCGATGACAAGTATCCTCTTTTACAAACCTCTCATTTACACATCGCCCATAAGACAACCAGACATTGCTCTCGTTCCTTTTGCCTTGTGCACGGTTTGGTCTTATTGGCATATGAGAAATGATGTTATACGCAAGGTCTATGTTACCTTGGTTATTGATGCCTGTGGCAATCACAGGCTTCCAGTGATCAAACTGGTGCGTAGCTGTGGCTGGTCCACCCTGGGAGGCCCCATGGAGCACTTTCTCAGACATCCGCATACTGCCAAACTCCACACAAGTAAAGTTACTTGAACTGCATCATTTTTTCATCAGAACAAATGTGATGCTATTGTTTACAGCTGATGAAGTACACACAAATGGGAGAGTGGCTCAAACTTTTTCTGGCAGCCATTAAATTGAATCCTAAAGCTGTTTAAAAGAGGTTGGTTCACAGCTCAGCTTGTTTCAGCATCTAACAGAGTTTTTCCTAGTTGGGACTGAGCCCTTTCAGAAGTTGCCCTAACTCTGCCAATGCTTACACCATGCACCACCGGCACACGGGTGCTGTCCTCCACTCAGCGCGGCTGAGCCACAACGCTTCAATATGGGGAGGAGGGTCCTGTTCACCCCATCTTCTCTCCTCTCTCCAGCTTTGGTGTGAAGAATAGCAACCCCGTCCCAGCGACCTCGACTTTCTGGAGGCAGCCGCAACGTGATCCCTTCTTTCTTTCTTCCCTGCGAGACAACGCACTTTGCCGACAGCATGCTTACAGGAGCTCAGAAATCCTCCTCCAGGAGATCGATTTTTGCAAATGGAATCATCCTGTAGCAGATGGAAATGATATGCTCAAAGCAGCAGCCCACTCCCATTGGTGAATGATCCTCTTACATGTGTGAATTCGTTATCTCTGTAGGGGCAATACGGAATTGAGCCATGACATAATCCAGGGTTATCTTTCAGGAGGAGATGAAGTTGCCTGGCATAATGCATTGATTGATGAAGATAGAGAGTCCACAAATGAATATATGATCTGCTCAAATTAAAAGAAAATTCAATTCACAGGCTGAAACAGCAGTTAGATAGCATTAAGGATGAGATAGAAACCAATAAGTCAGGAAATTCTGCAGTTAAAAGCATGTCCTGTTTTATCTATGACTTTTCTGGCTTTTGTAAGTTTATACCAAAATTTTAATTCTTTAGCTACAATTATTATGTGTCCTCATTTTTTCATTTGTGAGGCAATATTATAGAAAACACCTTTTTAGCATGAACTATATTTATCAGTGTAAAACCATTCCTTTTCAAAAACACAAAACAATGCGTTTAACATACTCTTGAGGTGCAGAATACACCTGTGGGTGTTTTTTGACGTATCTAATATTTTGGTATTAATTCATTATATAAAGAACAAGCAAAGAGAAGGATTGCCTTTTGCAGAAGATAATGCTGGATACTATTTTGATAATGAAGTGTACTTATTTTGTTAACCACTTTGTGTATATATATATGTATCACACAATCATCATGCCAGCCTACTCAGAAACACTGTTTTACCTTCAGAAGACCCATTATTACATAAACTGTTTACAGTTCACATACTGAACAAAATGTTTTAAATGGAAATTTATGGCTTTAAATTAAGTGCGAAATTTTAAAAGGGCAAAATTTATTCTGTATCTAAACTTTCTAAAGGTCTTAGCAGTTGCATGCACTCACACAAACACAAAAATGCACACAAACACTCTATTTTATCTTTATTGTGATTATATTTTTTTCAAGAGAAAAAGATGCCAAATGAAAAACCTAACTGTGGGGTTACTCCAGCGGTGAAAGCTGAATTGGAGCCTACTGTCAGCTGCATGTATGGACTCTGCCAGGCAGCTGAGGCTTTGGCCTGTAGACCTGGCTGAAACTGCCATATCCTTCTTCAGCCTTTTGCTTTCACTTACTGAAACAACGTACAGTTTGAGAATGGTTTATCTGGATTTCAGCTGCTCCAAACCGAAGTGAGCTGACCTTTGAGTGTTGTTCTAACCATGTTCATGGAACTTGCTTTGGAGTTTTGCCTTGGTCTCTTTCTTTGTATTTTTAAAGTACACATTAAGAATGCAAGAACACTACTGCGTCCAGAGGCAAAGACAAAACTCTGGACTAGTTTTTGTACCCTGTTCTGAAACTACTATTAGACAGAATACTATATAAAGATATTTCACATCAGAATTCCAATAATTGTTTGACGTTTGAGAGTGTATTGGAATATATTTGTACATTAGGTATTGGGTTTTTCCAGTGCAGAACTGTGTCTTGTTTTCCCTACTTTTATCCCTTGGACCTCTGTTGAACCTAAACTGAATTAGATATCCAGATCTCTTTAAAGCAGGTCAAAGATATCCCATCTGACACCTCTGAAGACTTAACATGCCAGGGTAAGAATGCCATCACCCAAGCCACTTCTGCCTGCACATGGTACAAAAAGCCTGGTCAATCGGAGAAAACGATGCTGAAACAAATATTTTACCAGTCTTAATACATATTTGACAATGATGAAGGTGCTGAATTGTAGCAGAGTGCTTATTTTCAATCCATCCTGTCACACAATTGTGTTTCCTTAGGTGTTTCAGTGCAAAACTTCCTAGCTTTCAAAAAAAAGGTCTTAGGATGCACATTTCTGCAAACTGTTCTGTGTTGATGAATGGATTTTATGACAGAAAAGTGTTGCTATTATTATCATTATCATCATTATTATTAATACTATTATTATTATTATTGGTCATCCTTATAAAAGTGTCTAAGGATTTAATGTTGGCAAAAAAATTGGCTGCCTCTAAGTGCGCATGTCCATTACATTAACAGAACTTCTGCTTGCAGTTAGTGTATTTAGCAGCGTTTTTACTTTAAGTGACAGCCCTAACACTTTCATGAATAATAGCAACCACAAGAGTAATAAAAATTAAAATCTTTTTGCCTACTCCATTGTATCAGTTGGGGCAATCAAATTTCAGCTGGAGCACAAGATACTTAAGGTTGACCCTATTCTTTTTGATAAAGTTAGAGGCCCCTTGTTATTCATTTTAATTAACTCCTTCATGGACATGGATGTATCCTTGAAAAAGGTTCCAAAAGGATATCGATTTATACACTACCATCTTCTAGGGGATATATTCTGAATTTGCTTCTTGCACTGTTTTGTAGCCAAAGTGTGTCAATGCAGTGAAATCGCTGCATAGCTGCAGGAAAAATGCACTTAGCCCTAAAGGTGACATTGAGTAGCAAGACTGAAAGTGAGGGTGGATTTGAAGTGACAGACAAAGCTAGCATAGCAAATATGTCATTCAGATACTGGTATTTTTTGTATGACCTTTATTTGCATACATGATGATTCAGCACAAGGACTTAAATTGAGATTGGAGCCCCATAATGTCAAGTGCCGTACCACATGAACAGGAAACGCAGCCACTGCCTCAGAGAAATTTCAAACGAACAAGAGAAACTGGGGTGGAAGAAAGAAAAGGAAACAAAACCAACCAAGGACTAGCACATTTCATGTTAGTTCCATTTCTTTACGGTTATTGCTCCACAAAATTAGTTTGATAAATCTATGTCAGCTGTCTGTTTCATTTTGCTTGGTTCTACCTTCAAAGTCGAAGCAGTAGACTTTCAATATGCCTAAGTCACATCTGAAAATAACACTTCTAGGTAGAGTTTAAAAGTTTTTTTTCTCACTGAATTTTCCAGAGAAATTAAGCATCTAACTCCCATCATTTCCAAGAGAGGTGGGCTTCTGAGTGCTTCCAGAAGATTGCCCTTGTTCTTTGCAGTGCCAGCTGCTATAGCAATTACATTATTTAGAAGAAGGTAGAAAGTTGCATACACTGAATTGATCACTGGAACGTTCCCTGGCACAACTGTCTACTGACAGCTTCAATAAATCAGGGACACCACACTCCAACACTAGCACAATACTTAGTGATGATCTTCCCAGTTCCTATTCAGATCCTGGGGGGCGTTGTATATAAACTAACAACAGACGTTGAAAACCTACAGTCCACAGTGAGCCAGCCAGGTAGATCAAAAGTGGAAAAGAGGCACTTAAGAGTATCATTTATTTCACCTGAAAATAGAAGTCCAAAGTAGGTCAGATGAGTCACTTAATTCTTAAGCAGGAAAAAGAAAGAAAATTTACAAATATGATCAAAAAAAGACCATCTGGACTATGCACAAGCTGTCACAAGCCACTGTCATGAGTTTCCATTTCATAGCCAGCTCTGTCTGCATCTTACAAACAGTTATTCCTTTTGGAAAGCTACTCCAGACTTTCACTACTGCAAACCTTAACCCAAGCTTGGTAATCTGGCTGATGGAGTTCCTGAGTCTTCCTTGTGAATCTAGTGCAAAGGGATTTAAACCACGTAAGCCCCAATTTAATAATGATCCCATAAATAGAATGTGCATTACTCACTACAAGCAATTCAATATAGAAACAGAAATCTGGGTCAACAGTATCTAAAACGAACTGTACCATTCTTGAAACATAAAGCTTAATTTCTCAGCTAATGAACAGTAGGTTGTTTGTTGATGCTTTTTAAAATAATTGGCAAAATACTCATCACTGTCCCCTTCTTCCATACATAATGCTCACATTGTGACTGCTTTGAACTAGATGAATACCCATGAGGAGTAAGGGGAAAAATCAGCAGCACATTGGTTTCAAACTTTTTCTGCAATTGCATACTAATAACGTATGTGTCACTGCTTTCACATATTCACCATGGAGAATAAAGGTAATTACAAACTACTTATGCCAGAGATAGCTGCAGCTGTAAAGATGATATTGTGACCAATATGTGGTAATGAGATCTGCGCTACTTATGTGCAAAATTTTAGCCAAACAAAAGGCTTATCAAATCCATGCATATTTTGGGCTATAGGACAAAGGACCAGAATCAGTCAGGACTTTTTGGTGTTTAGGGTTTAGCAGGGCAGGATGTGGCTGCTGTTATGGTAAAGGGGGCTCTCCAGCTACATGTGAGCATACATCAAAGTAGATGTCACTAGTAGGGGAGGGAGCTACAGGCACCCTTTCACCCTGCTGTCTATGCACATTTTTAATCAGTGTGACACCTAGTTTTTACCAGTCTGGCGTCAGTGGAAAATTCAGGACACCACATTATGTAGGCAGGCTCTCTACATGCTTGATGGGCCTCTTGAAATGCGACCCAGAACAGAATCCATGAATCCCAGAGCAGGGAGCTGCCTTGTACTACCCCACAGGAAATCCTGATGAGACTTGTGCTGTTAGCTACAAGGTGGTCTTAAATGCAGCCGCTCCTTGGGCAGGGATGACTTGCTCTTGGTTCTCAGGCTTCAGCCCGTTTGGAGACCCAGCCTGAAGGAGCTTCCCAAGAACAGGAGCCAAAAATCTCTCTCTAGAGAAACTGAACCAGGTTCACTCATTCTGTTTTCAAACAGGGGAAGAGGAATGGTGTTCATGTTATCCAACCACCATCCCGTTTATATCACAGTCCTGGGAAAAAGTATCAGACACAGGTCCTCCGCTTCCAAAGTCTGACTATTAACTTAGTTTCTTTCCCAGCTCACTGATCATGGTACTCGCCTGAAATATTGGGAAAAGCGGTTTAAATCTCCTGCCCAGACAAAAGGGCATAAACCTGGGACATCCACTTGCTGGGAAGGTACTTTAACAATACGACCATCATATAGAAAGAAGTCATCGCCACCCTCTTCTATGGCTATGTCTTAAAGGAAAAGAGAATGGCAGCTGGCTTTTGGCAAGGAAGCCCGCCCACACACCTTCGGTCTGCTCCAAGAACATCTGCTGGACGGAAGAGCCGAACACAGCTTCACATGCCCTGCTCCAATTTGATTAGCTGGACCGATGTGTTCGGGCCTATGCAGACTGTGGTTGTTCTTGATGTGCTGAGAGATCCAGCTGTACTCATTTGGAAAAATGTCTCAGCACTTTAGGCAAACGCAAAAGCAGGTGTGAGTAAGTGGGGGTTTTCAAGATTGCAGTTTTGGACTTGCACAGAGTTACAGCACTTTCTAGATTTGGCTAAAAGTCAACAAATGACATGTTAACTCCTGATTTCTATACCATTACAGCCAGCTCCCAGCAACAAAATTCTCACTAGCTGTAAGGAGAAGAGGATAAAACTCTCAATATAGTTGCTTATTTCACAGATGAACCTGCCTCATACTCTCAAAAAGGGGAAACAACACATTTATGTTGCGCCACCAATACCAGAAGTGCCTACTGGGCTGACCAATGTTTTTTGCAAAACAGGCTTGCTTAAAACATAAATAAATGGCAAATAAAATCAACAGATCCCTTTGTTGTGCAAAACTGAAATGGAAAAGAAAGCAGCCCAATTGATCTCTTATATTTGGTCTCTCTGGAGTCATTATGCCTGAGGAAAAAAAGAAAAATCTTATCAAAACCAGAGTTGCATAATGCCCTTTGGGTGATGCTAATTACAAAGAAAGATATGAATCACTGTTCTTTTACTACCTGTGAGTTGGACTATTAGTTTTAAAACCTTGTAGAACAGTTGTATAACACTTGTTTTTAAAAATTCTAACATAGACATAAATTTTTTTGTACTGCATGATAAAATAAGCTAAAGGGGATAAATTAAAAAGGAAAGACAAGCAATGTGATTTTGAA
Organism: Apteryx rowi; assembly: GCF_003343035.1. Taxonomy (NCBI): domain Eukaryota; kingdom Metazoa; phylum Chordata; class Aves; order Apterygiformes; family Apterygidae; genus Apteryx; species Apteryx rowi. Next base: position 730,868 of record NW_020447719.1, read on the forward strand.
GAAATAGGTAAGGAGAAATAGTTGATATTCCTGAAAAAGTGTTTAGGCTCATAAAGGATAAAGTTGGGAGTGAGTTTTTTTCTTTTGTTTGTTGGCATGATCCTATGAAAAAGAAAGAACTCTAAATAACACCATGACATCTATAGAGATATCTATTTTATTTTGCCTTTTTTGGAAAAGCTGGACAGAGAGGAGGATTCTGGCTGCTGTCACTGAAGCTGTTTCAGACAGAGTAATAGTGAATAAAAAGCACAGCTGTCAGAAATGATACATTGCTGGCTAAAGTGTAAAGTCCAAATATTCATTTTCTCATTAAGATGTAGCTTTATTGCTAGCAGATGCAAATAGGCTGGGAGGTTCATTTCTTCCTGTATGGAGAAATGAACAATGGAAAACATCATTCCAGTATAAAAGACAATATAAATAAGGCAAAGGTTCAGTCAAACTGCCACATGCGCATGAGAGCGCAGGTCCCAGAGTTTACTGATGTTACATAGGGGCCAAACCTTTGAAAGTTCTTCATAGAATTCCCAGCAGAAATGTCTTAAATGCAGAACATTCCTGAGTTAAACAGAATAATCATAATATTTTCAATGTTTTAATTTTTAAAGTTTTAAAAATTTACAGTAAACATACAGGTCAGTCAGGTATAGGATTATCTGATTTTTTTTTTTTTTTTGAACAGCTTATACAACCAAGTTACCCATAAAAATGTGCAAGTGATATAAACACCCAAACACAATAAAAAGCCTGCTGCTCAAATTTGGTCAATCTAATTTAAGATTAGTCTCTTCTTTTAGTCTACAACAAGCCCTGCAGGGGTGATCTTTAAGTAGTTGGGATTTGAATTGCATGGCTAAACTATTGGTCTGCCCCACAGGGACTGAAGGGTAAGACTTCTCTTCCCATTGACCACAACCAGCATGGGATTGAGGTGTCTCCGAGTTAAGCACTTCACTACCTAGTATTTAACAACTGGCTCCTAGCTGAGGATGCAAAATTAGATGCCTGTAGTCCTTACAGAAGGAGAATAAGGTGACATGGAGTGGCAAACCAGTCGGACCCACATATTGATCTGCCTAGAGCTAGGAAGTAAGAGTAACTGTTCAGGCACAAACCTAGGAAATATGTCTGAAACCCTTCCCTTCTCTTGAGCTTATCCAAGCTTCAGGGAAGCACTTCACTCAGGATACCCAGTGCACCTTCAGAAGTGGGTGCCCAGGGTCTTCCTTCAAAGACCTGAGCTCCTTTGTTGCAAAATCCTGCTGGCAATAGCTCACTTCCACCCACAGCTGGGATGCAGGGTACTCACCAGCCCCATGCCAGTCCAGTCCAGTCACGGGATGCAGACCCCCCCCCCCCCAAATACCGGGAAGCTGAGTTGCAGTTCAAGATTCACAGGTTGGCCATCCCCACTTTGGGGTTTACTGCCTTCTCCTCAAATGGCTGCACTTTAAGACAAAGCAACGACAACTGCATTTTGTGGGGTCCGGCACCTAAGGCATGTGCCAGGTAGGTGCTAGAGTGAACCACTCCCAAGAGGAATCCTTGATTCTGAACCCTCTTTAGCTTTTAATAAGAAACAGGCACCAAACTGTTCAGACTGTATCATTTGTGAGCACATGTAGACACGTAACTCTAGGTACTTGAAGATCAAACAGGAAAAATTTAGGTTGTTTAAGCACCCAGAGAACCAGAATGTCAGACATTTGGATAAAGATATTTTAGTTTGTTTAAATTCATTATTTTATCTAGCTCACAGTCTCTAAACACATGGCTTTTTTTCCTTTGCATCTACTTCTCCATTACGTGAGCTGTGACAAGTTATCTGGTCTATGCCTATTCTTTAATGATCTATCCTCAAGATGCAAGGTGTCACACTGCAGGAATTACATGCTTTATTAACTGAAAGGCTCTCTTGTAGACAACAATGAGCCATATGCCAGTATCTAGACATATGGCCCAAGTGTGTCTCTGCAGGCTTTGATCATAAACTACACTTTTCTTTTTTCTTTTTTTTCCTAAAATGAACATTTGCTTTTGTTTCTTGATTTAGGAGGAGAGATAGGGGAAAAGGGAGTAAATATATCATACTTTCACACTTTTAACATATTTTCTTGTTATACTCTATTTTCCTTTGAAAGCATTTTACTGGCCCCATCAGACTTGAGAAAGAGAGAAGAGTGAATTGACAGAAAAGAAATGAATTGTAATAAAGCACAACTTTAGCAAGATTTGAATTCCATAACCCGAAAACATGAGTTAACTTTTATATATCCTAGACCTCAGGAGGTGCTCATATCAAGGTGCGCAAGTTTACAAGCCAGGTATTTTCTACAGTTGTTTTCCTTTTAAAAGTGCTGGAAGAATTTTCTTCACATTTTAAACAAAAAATAATGTGGTAGAAGAAAGGAAAGCCTTAAATCTTGAGGAATAGTTGTTTAAGAGTCCAAAAATTCATGGGACCAAAAAAAGTTTTCTTATAGTCAAGATTCACTCACATTTTTCCTTCAATCTAGATAAAGATAATAATAACATTACCTTTTCAGCCTGAGACAAGTTACCCACTTGAGCAATATGGAAGTTATTTCACTTCTAATCCTCCATCAACTACCTGTCCTGCACCCATAAGGTAGATTACCTTCTTTCTTTGAGTATGTCCCTACTTACCTCAGACTTTCTGTTGCACCCTGTTTTCATCCTTTGGTTTCCAGGCTAATATTCAGCCACAGAGCCTGTTACAATGGCCATCTCCCCCAAAAGATTTGAAATTTTGGTCCCAGTGGAACTAACAGCAATGACAACTTCACAAGTCACAACCTGGTGATGGTGGCCCTCAGCCGGGGCCAGGATTTTACTATCTGGGGCCAGGATTTTTTGCTAACCTGCAGATATGTAACAGAGAGATGGTCCAAGCACCAGAGCACTCAGGATGGTACTATTAGCCAAAAGATGCCATGGAAGTACAGATGGAGCAGGGCGAAGGAGCAAACCCGGTCAACACAAGCAGCAGCAGTGACAGCTCACCACCTAGATAACCTTTGTGGGTTAGCTACCAATTAACAAATTAACTCAGGAACCCCCACATAGCTCTCATTTCAGGTCTTTTATACAAAGGGTAAAGTTTAGACCAGCCCAAAGCATCTACAGGGTTTGTTGAGTACCACAGATGACCCTGAAGAGGACTAATGGCCTTACTTCAAGAGAAACTGTTGCTACCCTCCCACAATCCTGGACCCCAGCAACAGAAGCAGCTGGGCTTATATGAACAGTTACCAAGTGAAAGTCATCTTCCTGCTCAGCTGTGCAAAAGGTTGTTCTAAATACTATTTTCACTACTAATCAGCTCTACTATAAAGGGGAAAACATTCTCTTGAGAATAATCCTTTGGCTCAGCCAGTTGGTAAATAGTGTGTTTTGAGTACTGCCGGCCTGTCTTAAATAAGATTTACTATCTAGGTCTTCATTCATTAAGCCTGTAGGTTTTGTTTTAACTTTTTATTTTTATTTTTACGGAAAGGAATGACATGTTTCTATAATTCATAGACTCAAAAATAATTTATACAACATTATTATCTATTTTAAAGCCAACTTCATGGTATATAAAAATGTCTCTTCATATCTTTGAAAAGTTATAACAATAAAATCACAGTCTAGTATGAAGGATTCTCTGCAATGAAGACTAATTTTAAAGTTCTATGTTGCGAAAACAGGCTTTTACTTATTTCAGTTTGATTTAAAGATTTTTAATGGACTGTTCTCTTCATCTTCCACTTGCCTGAAATTGTGGATTTCACTTCATGAAAAAGCCCAGCATGTACTGTCCTAATTTTCGGATATTCATCTGGAGCACAGTTCTGGCTAAAAAGCTACATGTTCCTCACCTGCGATAATTTGTCATCACCCCAATGGTATCAAAGAAACCGAATATTTATAGCAGTGGAGGACCCTCTTCTGTGCTTTTACTGATAGTGCATTTAAGCAACACAAAGCATGAAAATGTTGATATGCTACATAAGACCTCCAAACCAGGTTTTCCCCTTCTTCTAATGTTAACATATAAAAAAACCTCATCATCTTAAACTTTAAAATGCAGAAGGACATTTAAATTAGCTGCTTCATATATTGCTCAATTTTGTTTTAGGTATCTCAGTTTTTATTCAGATTTGGCTAGACTTAGCCATGTACTGCCACTAGTGGAAATTACTCAGTTATTCAAAGCAAGAAATATTTAATATCTCTCTGCTGGATCACAGCTAGCATACTCGAAGAAATATTTTGCAGGTTTGAGAGCATGTTGAGGAAATTACCTATATATTTAAAATATGTGTAATCTGTCTTTCTATTTGCCTGTTCCTTCTGGGAAGGAGTGAAGACAATATGTGAAAGGAAGGTGCCTCCAAAAAAAACTTAAAAAAAAATCCAAGAAAGGGGTAAATTAATTACTTTATATAGAGTAATCTGTGTCATTCTGTCATTAACCTTTTCCATTTCTCCATGCTTGCCTGTACTCCTTTGACTGTCAAATACCATCTAGTAATAGTAGCATGTTATTTATAGTTGACAAAAAGCTCTAATAACTTCAGAAATTATCCTTTCTACTGATATTCACCAAACAAAGAGCAGACTAGAGAATGACATAGTCCAAAAGCACTAATGCATGGTATTGATAAAAGCCCTTGGAGTGCATACTGTAAAATCAATCTATTGCTTTAGTGGCTGATGCCTGCTTATTTTGCAGTTTTTGCTGTCCTCAAATGTGCCAGTTACATTAGCTATTGCTATGGTGCTTGAGCAAGTTTGTGCTGAATGGTTTCGTGGCTTCATAAATCATCATCAAGCCTTAAAAAAGCCCCACTCATATGAAAAATTTGCAGAAAACCACTGTCACCAAGTTCAAATAGAAAATTTTTAAGACTGAAAATTTGTCTTGATTTTTCCCACAGTTCCTGTAATGGATACAGATTTTAATTAGGAGTGGAAGAACTGGTAAAAGCACTGGCCACCATACACTGAAGGTCTTAAAAGTAGAAGAAACTAAAATCAGCACAGACAAAAATGTCAAGCCCCTGGTTCCTAAACACCATGTGTCACATTCTCCAAAATAATGAAACTGATTTCAAATGGCATTAATAAATGCATCAGAAAACACACTGGATATCTGACTCTTTCACTTCTATTTCCTGAGGTGGGTTCTCATTGAATGAAGGTTGAGACTCTCATGAATCTATTTCATCGCACATTTACATGACTTGAGGACCAAGGACTTTTAAGAACTAGCTGTTAACCTAAGCTTCACAATGCAGCTAAAAGAGTTAGTGACCTTGGATTATTGCATTTTATTCACAGCTTAATAATTAATTTGCTCTGTGACTCTGAGTAAGTCACTTCCTGGCCAGCAAAGAATGGAAGGATTAATATTACATATGGAATATCCAGGAGTGATGATAAATCCAAAGTGACTCTGAAGAGTCATACTGAGCAAGTCCAAAAAAGAATGAATGAGTCAGACTTTCACATCAGAGAAAATAGCTCATTCAGATTTAACCTAGAGCATGGAAAAGTAATTTCTTCTGATTGAATTTTTGCAATGTACAGATATATGCTGCCATTTCATTTCCAGAATGCTGGATTCACACACATTAAAAATGTAAATATGAAAAGGAACTAATGCACAGCATTCAAAGAAAACAAAAAAAAAAGGACACAATAAGAAAGTCTCAGCAAAGAGGACAGGAGAAAGACAAGGAACAATATGCAACTGATCCAAACAGAAAAAGCAAAAAATGCACTATAAAGTGGTAGGACAGCTACGTGATCTTAATTTCAAATAATTTCTTGTTATTTAGCAGCACTTCCAGGACTGAAACAGAGCTGGTTGTTCTCTAGATTAAGAATGTTTTCACCAGTTAAAACAGAAATTTCTGTCAAATATCTAGAATTCTGCAATCACAGCCTTTTAGAAACTAAAGCAGCAGATGTGCTCCAGCAGTCAAGCCTCTTACCACTGCAATACCCTTTCTAGAATAAAGCTGAAAAAGATTTAAGAGTTGTTGAAAAGTAGCATTTGACTGAAAAGTAGGTCAAGAATCCATATAGGATTTTTTTTTTGAGCATGTTAGCTCACTAATAGTAATCTATCCTTTTGTTTTTTGAATCTAGAATTTTGACCTGGTTTCCCAGGGACTGATTTATTTCTACAGTATAGCATTTCTATGCCAGTGTAGCAACAATGGTTTTAACAACATGAAGACTTTTAAAAGAGCTGTTTAGTGGTGAATCAGAAAGCCTGCAATGCCCGGTTTACTTTGTTGCTCTTTTGCATTGTTATTCTGTGGAATTCAGAGCCCAGATAACAGCCCAGAAAAAAATAAAACTACTGCAATCTGTGAATCACACGTTATTTTGTCACAGCTTTACTCCCCAGAATTACCCTACGGTATTTTGCTGAATTTTTCTCCATTAAGCTATTCAGAAACCAAATGGGAAATTCAGGATGAACCTGTTTCTGACAAAAGCCTGCTCTCAACTTCAGTTTTCATACTTGACAGGGATGGAAACTGCAGTTGCACTGCTCTGAGGGAACTGAAACAACACCAGGAGCCAGGTCAGTGCTTCACCTCCTACAGGAGGGGGAGAGGAGACAGTTTTTTTGTGCTGCTCTGGGAGTCTGCGTAGGGACTGTCCCACACTCTGGGCTCACTGTGATGTTGCCCATTCTCCTCTTCAGTTCTTTGGCTGTTTCCCCAGAAAATCCCTGTTCTGGGAATTGCAAAAGAAGGTAATTATATTTCATTTAATGGATAATTTCTCTATTGTGTCTGCTCTCCAGAGGTGAGTTTCCTGGGCCTCAGAGAACATTTAAGATCCTCATAAAACAGACTTTTAAACTCAGAATTTTGCTAGCAACAATATATGACTTTGACTGGAGAGATGCTCAGAACCAGGTTCAAGTGTATAGGAGAACAGGTAGACTTAAAAAGGGAGACAGCTCAGTTTGCATATCTGAACCACAGCTAGCCTCTGGGGCATTTTGTGAAAATGCCCTTATTACAAGGAACCAATCCCTTGAGCTAAGGCTGAGAGGCTACTGCTCACCATGTGTCTCCAGTGAGCAGTAAGCAGTTTTAACACCATGGCTCATAAGGATATTGCTCAAGGTGTGGAAGCGAGGGTGCACAGGCTCCCTTAGGGACACATTCCCTTTCACATGGTGACAGACTGTGAAGTGCAGCAGATCAGCTTCTCCACCAAGCTGCTCTGATGGGCAGTGCATTCTATGGACAGCTGGCAGGACATGTGGATACTGCTGAACTTCACTCAGACTTTGTGCCTCTCAGGACAACATCACATGTACCAGTGGGAGCAGAGGCTAATGCCATTGCTGATGATAAAGATGGGTACCTTCCTGTCATAGATGTCAGCATATGTCACCAGTGGAAGAATAAGAGAGTGGGGAAAAGGTGCTTACTTGGTAATGGTAGATTCCTGTAATGTGTTGGTGTTATGCATATATTCACTGCAGCTGATGCTCATATGCATGCAATGTGCCTTTACGTCTTCAATAACCACAGGAACCATGAACAACTCAATTAATAGTCTCAGTGCAGTTGGTCCTCCTGTGGGGTGACCTGCCGATGGCAGGCATCATTAAGACTGGATAGTGCTGATATGGATGGGGATCTCCCACAGGAAACCATAACTTAAAAATAACTAGAAATAATTCAAAAAACAGAGTAACTTCAGTCTAGTTAGAAGTAAATCCACTACAGTACAGCTGAAATGAATGGCAACTGGGGAACAGGTGCACGCTACCCCTGGTATGATTCATGGTCAACTTGCAGGTAAACATTTGACATATTAAAGCACAAGAAAATATATTTTAATGAATATTTAATGTGATTTTTACTTGTAAATAGGTCTCCACATTCAAAACCTAATTAAAAGCAGGCTTAATATATCCATCATTAAAGACTCAAAAATCTCCCTGTAACCTTACAAAACAAATAGCTTTCATTTCAAGCAAGTAACATTATATAGCTCTTTAAAAGATAGGGGGACTCAGTGTAAACATCAACAATTTTTTTAATGTGTGCACTCATTAAATGCTTTCCAAACAATTACAAATCCTGGATTTCTTTACAGCATTAGTTTATCATTTCTACAACTGATGAATCCAAAGAGCATAATGGGGAATGGCTGTTGGGTGAGACAGAGATAGACAAGTACACGTAAGTCTATTGTTGTATTTCTGTAGGACTAATTAGTCCAGTGTAGATTTGGAAATTCAGTTTGAAAGGGTGTTGAATGTTTTCAGAACTTATGTTAATTGATTTCAAATAAGGTTTCTTGTTTTGTTTTTCTTCTATTTCTTATTGTGCTGACATGATGTCCAGAAAACATATCACCAAGGAAAGCCTTTTCATTTTAAAAGTACAGAGCATTATTTGGTGACATAAGTTCAATATGTATGCAAATCCATCTTAGTATTTTGCAGTTTTCAGACACATTAAGGAAGTCTGTGCTGTCTTTCAACAGATACTCCTAAGGTCACTCTCCAAACCAGGCTTGCAGGATGCAACCCTAAATGGCCAGTCTCCTAAAACTGGCAGTGAAGGCTAGGGTCAAGACAGCGAGTGAAAGGGAGGGCATACACTGACACATGGCAAAGATTATAAAGGAGGTGTTCTCATTGATGTGCTAAAAACATGCAATACACAAGAAAGAGGCACAACATACCCCAAAATAATTCTTAATAGTAATCACAATCTCTGTCTTTTCACACTGTGAAGGACTGTGCAAAAATGGCATGGTATGAAACTATACATCGCTGGAACCTTTGTGCCTGTCTTGGTCACCATCCACTCTATTAAAAGATACTAATGCAGACTGCTTATACAAAGGGATAGTATCACTTTCTTCTGTCTTCAGAATGTAGGGGAAGGAGAGAAAAAACAGACAAAAAGAAAGAAAAAAGTGGATGGGTGGCAAGGGAAAGAGCAGAAAGAAGAAAGCAAGAAGATGATGGAAAAGAGAGCAGGGACAGTTATCTCCGGCCATGTCTACACTAGTGTTTTGGTTTAACTCACAGAGCAGTTTTAATTCCCTTCAGAGGAAAATAATGTGGTAGCTTCACCACAGGCACCCACTAAATGCACTCCAACCCCTAATGGGGACACAAGGGTCCAAATCAATAGTTGGTCTTTCGGACAGCTTTGAACCACACACATGACAGGATGTTCATTCCAGGGAGCCAAACTAAAAGCAGTCCAGAGTAAAATCCATGAACCACAGACAGTACAGATGAAGGGGTCTCAGTGCTAAGTGCTTCAGTCTACTGATCCACTCTTGCTGAGAAAACAACAAAGGGTCTGGAAGTGGCCTTGCATATGCACCCATGAGCCCAGGTGCTTGTACCAAGATTAGAGGTTGCACAGATAAATGTTTTCCAAGGGATTGGCAGAACTTCCAGTTTGTGCAACAGTGCAAATTGCTCTTACTGCATTATTTCTGCTTCTGGTCCAACAAAATCCAGAAACTGTTTGGACATACTTGTTCTAGTGTGATAGATGGGATAGTTTTTATTTAAACCAGTAATTGGGATATTACAGCCAACTGTGAGACAAATTACTGATCAATTAGTGACAAAGTAGGTTAATTTTATGTACTACAAATGGGCAAAAAATCTTTCAATATCCACAAGAGAGAGGATTTAGCAGTTTCTTAGCATTTGTATAATGATCAGTGCATATGTGAAAACTGCATTTCTCTGTTGGTATTGTTTCTTCTTTTCCTGGTGTGTGATCATGAGTGCTCCTCTGAAACAGACTCTGTACATGGACACTGTGGGATGCCATGTGGGCAGCCCAGCAGGGCTCTGTACAAGGGTCCAAACTGATACAGGTGCTGGTCATGCTTTTTGTTACTTTGAGGCTGTTGACAGAAAGCTTCACTTGTAGATTTGTCCCTTAAAATCAAGTCCCTGAGCACTACAATAACAGTAAGTTTATGTGCACCTCTGATATGTGGGTGGCTCTTTTGACAGGTTGCTGCTATCCTGTTGGCCTGTTTTCTGTGGCAATGGATGAATGGCATCACCTGAAATCTGCTCTAATATTCACATCCCTATTTTCAAATTTTGATTTAAACAGGAAGGCAGAGAACTCTTATCCTGTATAAAGAGACTAAGCTTCACACAGTGCAGGCAGTGTGCATATGTGTTTGATAACAATATCCTATTTCTCTAGGGTAGATGAAGACTTAGCTAGCTGTGTACTCACAGGTGCTGGCCTTTTCTTTTGGCTGGTTTAGGATCTTAGCACTAGAATAATGGATTTTAAAATTTTCAGTTCAGGAGCCCATTTTTGCCCACACACATGTAAGAGAATGGAGATCTTTCATTCAGGCCTTCAAATGCTAAATCTGGCGCTTGGCACCTAGCTATTGGACATTGCTGTGTCTGTGATCCTTTACCGAGTACCTGCTGCTGTAGGCTGGAGACAGAGCCTATTGGGACAAATCAATGAGTATATGGGTATATAGATTTTGGGAAAGCTTTTGGGTCTGGTAATCTCCTTCAAGGGTTGAGTTTGCATCAAAAGTGACAAAAATGCAAATTTTGCACAAAATAACTGTTGACATACAAAGGGTTTTCTTACATTGCCAGATTTGAAATTACAAAATTAAAAAAGAATTTGGGAAAGAAATCCCCCATTTTCCATACAATTTCCCTTGCTTTTGGCCTGATTCTTGGGCTGGCAGAAAATTGGAAATTAAATATCATATTTTGTCCTTTTCCAGAAGTATCTGTTAAAAAAAAACAAAAAACAAAAACAAAACCAAAGAACATCTGTTCTATTCTAGAGTTAATACACATGGAATAATTTAAACATGTGAATACCTCTCCTGGACTGGAATCATAACATATTCTTGACATCCATGAATATAAAAACACTGCTATATATAAAGCACTGACCACCTCTTCACTTTGGGCCAATGCTATAAACTGAGGGGTGATACCTGTTGACTAGGTCACAGTTCATGCAAAGGCAGCTTTGGTGCACAGAATCTGTAGACTTGGGTGAATTATTAATGTGCTGGTGCATTTATCTAATAACTCATAAATTGTTCTGTTTCTTTCTTTATTACTGAAGATTCCAGCCTTCCTGTGATACCTTATGTCTGCTTCTAGTACATAAGCTTTTGGTCCAATTTATTTCCACTGATTAGAAATATTTGTTGGAATATTATTCACCAGAGGCTATAGTTTAATTCAGTATCACCACAATGCATGTACATTCAATGAATTAAACAAATGCATGAATAAATAAAGCTTCCCAGCTCTGTGAAAGAGTCTTGTGTATCACTGTGCTGTACAGTGTCATGTCAACCCAGCAAACTCTTTTTCCCTTCACAATATTCAACATTATGCCACCTAGGGTTCATAAAGCACAATTTAGAGATAATGGAAAAAATACAGGACACAACATGTTTCTGGCTGATAATATTGATTCCAGGTGTTCTGAGGGAAAATTAATTCAGTCATATGTTCCAGCTACAACACTGCTTACCTCTTTTATGGATGCCTGTTGAAACAGCTCCTAATATTCTGCAGACCCCAAATCACAGATCAAAACTAATTACAAAAATTAAGCTAATTGTTTAAGAGCTTGCAGCAGAGTGCAGATTAGAGACACCAGCAGCTGCACAATGCCACCTGACTCTTTTCTCGCCCATGTGGAGTTTATGAGAGGAATAATACTCAGACGAGTATTAATAAATCCAACAGATATGTTTTGGAAATATGTCTTAAGCTTTTCCCAGGGTATTATACTCTGGGACCCTAGCTAAGTCACAACAGTAACGTCCCCTCCTTTCTTTTCAACTTGCACATACCTCATGTCAACAGATGCAAAATATTTCCATTTATTTCAGCTGATACATTAACAAGATCCCTTGTTAGTAGAGCAGCTGAATTATTCATCACAAATACTGTCCTGTTAGTCTGCAGGTCTTCAGCAACTTGATTCTCATTTGTGCAAGTGTAAAAAACAATATGCCAAGTAGTTCATTTGTGGCCAAATTTGAACTTTTGACATGCTTGTGAACTACTCTTTTTGGCTATATCACAGATATTTTGCTATGGTAATTCACCATGCACAATCTGTCATCTCCTATTATGTGGTGTTACCTTTGTTTCCTGAGTAACCAACATTGTTAAAGTGTGAGAACATCCATATAAATGATTAACAATAAATATTGCACACTGGAAACGAGTCTTTTGATGAAACAGCATTTCTGTTGAATAACATAAGCATTTCAAGGCTACCACATATACTGTTAAAATATTTGCATATTATTTTCTAATATTTCAGAAGATGAATTACAAATTTTTAGAAGACCAAAGGTTTTATTGACTCTGACTATGAAAACAGTGTAATGCAAGAACTGATAGAAAAGCTATTTTACATGTGAAGTCAGGACCAGAAATATTAATTTTCTTGAGTGAAACACTAAATATTTTCTGGCAGGAAAAAATGAGAAATCCAGTGTGCCATCCACAGCGCTGATGAGGCAGAATACACTTCCCTCAAAACTCATTCAGAATTACAGCCATGCATGAAAAGATGGGTGTGCTAGCCATAAAGCTCAGTTGGATTTTCCAAAGTTAGTCTGCTTTTGTGCATAAGAAGAATCATTTTTCATGTACTCCTTGTAGTCCTACTTCCAAAGGGAGGATGAGTTTGCTTAAAATTCGTAACAACAAAGGCATGGTTGCTCTTGATGAATAGTATTTGGTGTGTGAATAAAAGGGATCTAGGATTTGCACAAGTAGTCAGTCTTTAGGTTCACAACAATTATTAATCCCGGTCTTCAAAAAGAATAATTGACAATGACATACCAAGTGGCAAACCTGAATCTCCAGGGCCTTCTGTACAGGATGAAAGTAAGCATGTTTGTTCAGCCATGCTACAAGAAGGGTCTAAAAAGCAACCTGACATTTGAGCTATTTAGAAGCTCTTCTTGTTTACTTTAGTACTAGATTATCCAAGCACAGATTCCCTTGTGAGCCATACTTCTTATTTAAACTTATTTCTACCTAAAATTTACTATGAGACTATTTTGGAGCTATTTCAGAGCTAATTAAGTTGTTTTTGAAGTTAGCAATCAAATTCCACTGCAGAGAAAACAAATAAGCCATTTCTTTTCTGTCTCAGACTGTTGTGTTGCTGTCCTGTATCTTTTTTCCAGTTTATATTAGAATTCCTCTGATGAGACATTTCTTTTCCCTTGTCCTGTCTACCCAAGAATTGTCAGTATGCAAAGGATAATGGGAATAGTATTCTAAACATAGCATGAAAATTTCCTCTCCTGGTTAGGATCCGTATCTAGTTATACAGCATTTATCATAAATGGACCCCCATCCCATAACTACACAGAATTCCTTTTTCTTCCTTGAGTTGTTTTTTTTTTTGGTTACACTGTAACTTTAAATCAGGCATGCAGGTACTTTTAATGGCTCGTACAAATAAATGAAAATATATGCAAATAGGCAGCTTGGTGTTCCTTCTTAGAGGGCATTAAAAGGTGCAATGACTTGAAGTTCACATTCGTATTTGCATTGGTTCTACAATTTATTGAAAATATCTGGACAGAATTTGCTGAGTTGTATATTTATGAATCCTAATAGGCTGCATGAAGAACCTTTTGAAGACAAACCGACCATTAGCAGCTTGAAGAACAATGCTAACCTCTGTACTGTGTAATAGTTTTTACAGCTTAACTAGAACAAATAGCCTGATCCTTTAGTATGCAAATTCTAGCTTTGTCAATATTCACAGGGCACTGGATTTATTTGCATTAGATTTAAATGTACAAGGTGTACTACTTCTTATGTTCATGTAGTATATTCACACTTTTATGGATAAAAGTAAGGAGCTTCAAATCACATTTGTTAGCAGCTAAAGATAGCTAAGATTTTTTTATATATATATATATAGTCTTTTTTCCTGAAAATCTTTTCTTCTGTACTGGGAATGTACAAGCAAGAAACCAAGAAGTTCACTTTCAGTATAAGTTGAGAAAATAGTATTTAAAAGCTGTTGTTGATGTTGCTTTAGTTCCTGTGAAAATTCTTTTTTTTTTCTAAACTTGTTTCCAGTTATTAAGCACCTACTTCAAAGTTTTACAATGCTTCTTCTTAACAGCATATAGTTAAAATGTAAACAGGTGAGCACTAAATTCTTTATTCATTGTTAGGGCCCCATTCAGAAACCACTGCCATTGGTAGAAAGAACTCCAACAGATTCTGAATGAAGCTTTTATTGAGGAATGAGATTTAGCAAAATGAATCCATAATATTATTAGTAGATTTTGTGATGGGAAGTGTGTCTATTAATATAGTGTTACACTGACAGTGTTCTCTCTCCTGTTTATTAAACTGCATACCATATTTGTGAATTACTATTAGGTCAATTGATCAAATCAAATTAGGAATTAGAAACATAACTATCACCAATAAAAGTCAACAATTAAATAGAAGCCAGCCCTCAGGTTTTCCAGCAATTAAACAATGAAAAAAAAAGTTAGATGGAACAGGAATGGCATCTGACAGAGGAAAGTGGTGCTGGCTTACCGCAGCAATGTGCTACACAACCAGGAGGATTCAAACTAATGTGGCTGATGATAACAAATTCCAGACTTCCTGTAGAGTTTTCAAGGAGAGCTATCATGGAAAGTCTCAGAAGTGCAGTGTCCATAACAGCCATGTAGAGACCTCACTCATACGTGTTTGTACCCACCAAGAACCTTATCAGCCAAGTAACTGAGCCACAAACTCTAAAGCAAAAAACCCACAACGTTAAGGGCTGAGAGGAAGGCATGGAGGAAGTAACATCCTCCACAACTTTTTCTATTAACAAGTCAGGCGTCTAGTCTAAAGTAGTTGCCTTACCTCTTTCTGCAGCCAGTGGAAAAGATAACACCTTGAAAGGGCATTTAAACCCACTTACTTTAGACTTTGCTTAGCTAGCTAGACTGTCCTTCAGAGGTTACACTCTCTCTCCACTGACTGTAGAAAGAGGTTCAGTAAGTATCTTACACTAGATGTCTAACTTTTAAATTGCTAAGGTTAGCAGGCTAAATCCCATTTCCACTCTGCAATTTTAGAAAGGTAGGGCTTGAATCATCATTTGTTTGTTTATTCTGCCAGTGCTGTGCCTAGAAGATGTTTCTATTGAGCTGTTCACAATGACTCCAGAACTTCTCCTGAGTGGTTCCAGTTAATTTAAAAGTCATCTGTGTGTGCACAGTTTAGACTGTTCCTCTCAAAAGTCCGTTATCTTTGTACTGAATTTTATCTATTTAAACTAATACACATATACCTTGCTTTATCTAAATGCATATGGAAACAGTACAATGTAATAATCTGAATCTGACCTATGACTCTTTAAAAAGCTGTGTGTGTTAGTATATGTGAGAAACTTTCTTGATCCAGATTTTCAAGCTGTATGCACAAAGAATAACAGAGACACAGATACAGGTAATGAAATTAATAGATTCACAATTAAATATCTGGCAGTCTGCCCCAGGAATTCTGAAGGGCAACATCTCCAGTTATTAAACACTATTATTTCAAAGTATATAAACACACCTTGCATTCATCATTGGACCACAGATAAAATATTGTTAAGAGACATGAAACCTGGCCAGATGGAGCACAGGCCCAAGAGGCAAATAACAAATAAATTAATTAACATTCAAATTAAAATAATTATGATTCTGATCACATACAAATATTGAGCTGTCACATCTAAGCTTTGTTTGGAAGGACAGCATTTGCCTATATTGATGGATGGAAGAGTCAAAGAAACTATTGACTTGAAAGCTCAAAGTCTATTAAACACATGCATCTCTGGATTCTACCCTTTGTTCACTGACACATCTGACTGACATTTGGTTAATGGTTTGGTCTTGATAATATATTTAGTGTAATCTCTCCCACAATGTGATTAACTGTACTGGAAATGCAGATGAAAAGGTGTATTCAATGTTTTGCAAAGGGTCACAGATGGGGAGCATTACCTCCGACATTCATAGTTATCTGGGCACTGAAAGAGAAAATACATACTCAACAGACTACCAGGGCTTTTCATGGTAAATGCATGACCATACATAATAGATTTCAGAATAAAAACTAATTCTCTCAACATACAACCCAGAGACAAAAACAATCCCTAATAATTAAGGAAGGGGAGCAACAACTTATTATACAGTGTCTAATATGAAGGGTTGGAGGACATAATTGCCAGGAGCTCTCATTTAGGTTCAGCCATTTATAGTCAGAGGTCAGAGATGTAACACTAACCTCATTCTGCAAAGAGACGCATACATATAAATACTCACATGCACATGCACATGCACAATCCTAACACTACACATTGAGAATGACACAATTGAAATCAATGGGCCTATTCAGTGGGTCTATGACTGTTTTATTCTGTGGATTCTCTAAAACAGTCTAGTATCAAGATTAGTCTGAAAGTAGTCATCAAGTGCATTTACCTTCATTAAAACAATGTAAAAAGACCTCAGTTTAACTAGGAATAAGGCTCAGGGTACATTAAGTTAAATACATACATAAATCTTTACACAATCAGGGCTTAAGGGCATTATGCAAAAGGTGTTGCTTTCAGATGAAGTCATTTGATATAAGCAGCAGTTGCCAGCATAATTCATGTTACTAAACAAATATTAATAAGGCAAAAAATGCATATTTAAAAGAAATCACTTTGAAAAAAAACCTCCATTATTTTCTGATTATTATTTCTGCTGTGTTCTTTCCTGCTCTACTCTTTTGTAAGTACATGTTGATAACATCTGTTCTGAGGAAAATGAAAACGTTAGTCTATTTTCCTGTGTCTTTTGATCAGCAAAATAGAAGCCAAATGTAGTTACCATTGAATTTCTGATGGACTTTCCATGCACATATCCCAGTATAGATAGCTGATGAGAAATGAGGCCGTTCATTCTCCTTGCAACACTGCTACACACAGAGTACATGCTCTATGCTCTGCAACTGCAATTGCACACTGCGCAGCCCTCTCCCATGTCCACACTGTCACTGCAGCTTCTTGTGGACAAGTCATTTACCACAGCACAAAAATATTTTTTCCACACGTACGTGCTTAGCCCCTCTTGTGGAATATTATTTTTATGGTTTGCTGTTCAGGGGTTGGATGCAGTGGAGGTTTGGAAAACAGTCACATCCCCTCACAGATGGAATACACACATGAATTAATACATCTGCCACAAGCATAGATTGAATCCACTTGTCTTCTATCATTCACCAGTTATTAATCATTAACAGACTGGTCTCAATTTGGCCTCAAAGACAGCACTTTAGGTTGCTGGCATTTTCTCATTCTCCTCACTGTCTTCTTACAAAAAGAACCAGATAGGGTTTATCTATGCACAAAAATTACACTGCTGTAACTACACTGATAGACCTGAAGCAATGAAACAGCCCATCCTAGTGTGGGCAGGGTTACAGGGGTATAGAGGTGTGTGATCATGATTATGTGTGTGTACATACATATTGCTATAACACATAACTATACTGGGAGGGCAATAAACTGTACCGGGATAAGCACATTTATAATGCTGAACCTATGTTCATACTAGCTAAGCTATATTAATAAAAATATCAGTGTGTAAGCACACAGGGAAATAAAACTTACAGGGTGAAAGTCTGGCAGCTTAATGAGCTTCCATAACTAACCCTGTATATACCAAGCATAAACAATTGCAAAGGAAAATACATTGGCTTAAACCACATCTCTTGAAGTTTACCTCACCTTCCTTCTCACCTACCCACCTACTTCACCTCCATCTAGAATTTCTTATAATTTCTATCCTTCTGTCAAATAAAAAAATCTTTAATAACCTCAATAACCTTTTAAGCATGAAAAACTCAGCTGCACCGAACCTTATAGAACTTGCTGGACATAAGAGCTAAAGTTGTATTACTGCAGTAGAAGTCGTTTTTGA
The DNA here is from genome assembly GCF_003343035.1 of Apteryx rowi. Taxonomy (NCBI): domain Eukaryota; kingdom Metazoa; phylum Chordata; class Aves; order Apterygiformes; family Apterygidae; genus Apteryx; species Apteryx rowi. The sequence goes on from NW_020447719.1 coordinate 748,916, forward strand.
TTCTGGCAGAAACCAGTTCAAGGTTTTGAAGATCATTTCATGAACTGATTATATGTCAATCACATTATTGTGAAAAATTAACACCTTGTATAAAAAGAAATTGTGTGCATTTGTGATATATATATGTAGAGAGAGAGATAGAGAGAGCAGATTATTTTATATATAAATATATATACTTCATTCAGTTCTAATCACACTATAGTTCATTGACTTTGGTAAACATTATTTCCCTGCAACGAAAACACCTCTGCATGACTGATTAGGAGGCAATATTGGATGCCATGGCCTTCTCTTTATTGTACCGCAGGTGTTGATGTGCTTAGAAGTGCTACATTTCCATGATTAAGTTTGCCCTCAGGAAAAAAGGAAGTATTTGTTCTTCATTAGCATTTTTGCTATATGGGATCCCACAATCCAGTCTCAGTAACAAATGAGGCATTTTCACTCATCGCTGCAGTTGCAGTGTATTTGTGAAATGGGCTTTTAAGAAATGTAAGTTAAGCAAAGGCTATGAAAAAACATTCAGATGGGAAAAAATCCCAAGCAAACTACTGATAAGAATGCCATTCCTCTTTGGCAGGGTGTTTCTTTGGGAAACTTTATGATTCAGAGCTTGAAGTAATCACTCTGACTGCACTTGGCTGGCAGCAACTCAGAATTCCTGCAGTCGAATACCGGTGAGTTTCTAGTAATCTGTATGAAACGAGCTACTGCTTTCAGGCAGTTTTTGGTGGCCAGGTGTTCCCATCACATATTCACCCTACTAGCCTTGCTAGTTAGGCAGAGAGGACAATTTACGATGGGATTAAAATTGACCAGCTCCTCTAACCCCCAGGGTAATTTTTCAGGTCACCTTATGAGGGTAGTGTGGTGAATTTTTTATGGCAAAGCATCTCTTCAGACTTTACACATTCAAGCTGAAAGGCTGTTAATCCATCCACTGTCATGAGCAATGTGTTTGTTTAATTATGTTCCCAGGCAAATAAAGATCTCAGTTGGCTGAATCCTCATTCTTTCCCCACTACCAAGTATTTGTTGATAATGGAAAGGCCTTTTAATGTGGTTAGGTAGGTTCTTCAAAGAGTCATTTACTGTAAAAAATGGCATGCTTCCTCACTGATAACATGTCACTCAGTACTAACTGAAAGACTGAGTGTGGAATCAAAGATGGTGGAAGTCAAAAAATATATTTCTGGGGGAAATTTTAATGCTTTAGTATATGCTTTACTTCTGATCAGAAATTTCCAGTGGAATATGAAATTCAAAAATAAATTCGGGATTATTGAAACATTTATTTTAGTAGGAAAAAGCAGACTTTATTTATGTAGTACATGAAATATTGTGGTATATTTTATACAGGATAATATATTAATATGACTGAAAAGACTAGACAAAATTAGTTAGAAAGTAAAAATAAAGGTTTTTTTTGTTATCAGAACAGTTCCTTGCAAAGATTTACCCTAGAGTTTTTCATTAGAACTGATGTATTCACTCAAAATATTTCCATTTCAATTAAATTGCATTTTCTGATGGAAATTTTTTTTTCTGATTTTTTTCATCACTTCTCTTCAGTATTTTGTTAAATCTGAAAGTATATTGCTCAATCTTTTCTTCCTGCAGGGAAATACTCAAGTCCCAGACACATTTCATTTGGTTAAACTTAGAGATATTTATAATATTTCTTAGCACATTCTGTACACCCCTTGTCAAAAAGCTACTGAAATTAGTATCTTTTTAAAAAGCCATTACCAAATAATTTTTATGTAATGTAACTCTCCACTCAGTAACTTTAAACACTGCATTTTCCATTTGAATTTTATTTAAGCGCTTCTTTCCTTTCACACACATAATTTCTGAACTCCTTAAAAGACTTTGCAGATTCAGAGTCCAAGCTACTGCTTCTGTAGCCCACCATAGATATATATTGTCAGGCAGAAAGTTAACATTGAGTTGCTAAATGTTTCCTTTTATCATAATCATGAAATATTGATAACATGCCCTGAAGAGGTTTAGACTTTGCTTCTATACAGTACTTTTTTTTCTATGAAGCTGTCATAAAATTCTTTTTTCATACTTTATTATCTCCCAGGTAATATACTGGACATGCTATTTTTTTTTTTTTAATACATGCATGTCATTTTCTTTCATTAGGCACAGTTCAGCTCTCTTGTGGCTGTAGTCCCATGACACACAGACGAGGGAGGAAAAGTCAGATGAAGAAGTTCTTGTCTAGTTCACTCCCCTCATCTGAGCTGCTCGTTCCTGCCACCACTTCATGGGTCACCAATGGCCCAGCAGTAGCTGTGGCACTGCACTCACTGTGGACTCACTGAAATGAAGGGTTATTTTTGGAAGGGTTCTTCTTTTAATCAATTCTGTGACTTACAGCATGGCCCCATAAACTATTCCTTCCATAGCACTGAGTGGGTGAGGGACAGGAATCAGTAACAAGAGGGAACGGATACGAGTAAAACTCTTAAGCCATTTGCTGCTGAAACTGGGCTGTTACTGAAATATGGCTTCAGGCAACTTTATTAACGTTATGGCAATTGATGGTTTTCTAGAACAAGGACCGTAAGTCAGCTATTTCACTTTTAGCTTTGTGCTTGACCAGTGTTAAGCAAAATGACACGAGACAAACAAACCAGCCAACTTTGAATCCTTTGCCCAGATCTGAATAAAATCAAACATTTAGCTGGTGAAAAAAATTAGACCTATCATCTTTTGGAAGAAGTGGCATGGTCTAGTGAATGGGGAGAAATACAATGGAAAGAGACCAAGGTGACCAAGGGAGTCATCGGAGCCCTCTTGAAGTCAACATGAGATTTCCAGGTATCTTCAAGAGGATTTGGACATTACACTGGGCTCTGCTCCTTGTTCTGAAACAGAATTTAATTATGTTGGATGCTGTGTCTTCATTTACAACATTTCCAAATAATTCCCTGTGTGCTCTTAGCAATTTAAAGAGAGAATAAGCATGTGGATACAAGTCCTCAGTGACCCCAGAGATCTTCCTAACACAGCTGAGGTGACTGGCTTTTTGCTGTCTTTTGTGCTTATCCAGTTTCCAGGCTAAAATGCCTGTGAAATGCCTGTCTGTCTTATTTTACCCAGTACAAGGTGACTCTGGGCTGAACCTCATTATAATGGATAAAAATGAATTAATCACTTGCCTGAAAGTTGGTGGTTGCTTAGGGACCAAGAATCATGTATTGCACAAGAAGAAAGTAATAGGACCTTCAGAAGAGGCAAAGAAAGGCAAAAAAAAAAAAAAAAAAAAAAAAGGCTGGTGACTGAAGCCAGGCAAAATGAAAACAGAAATTAAGTACAAATGATTAACAAACTAAGTACATCAAATACATCAAACACCCTGTATTGTGAATTTGGATCCTCCCTTCCCCTCCTCCCCCTGATAAAAATCCCCTGTACTAAGAAAAATTTGTAAATAGAAAAATAGGAAAAAGTGTTTTGGATTATTAGAACTCAGAACTTTAATATAATGAATTTCAATTTAGAACTGTGCAGGAAAAAAAAAAGGGAAGAAAAACAACAATAAAAAGCCCCCAAAAACATTTTCATAAAGCTAATTTTGTGAAAAAATAGTCTGAAATGGCATGCCAGAACCTGTTTTCCTGTCAGCTCTGCTGCTATGTAACTTACAAATATGCTATTAGCATTCTAGCACCTCATCCTAGCACTTACTTTCATAAAAAATCAGCCCTGCATACAAGATGTACACACATGTCTTTTTGTGACATAGCAACGCTGATTTAAAAACTGGAATTCATAGTAACCTAGTAAAAATGAGGGCTGTAAATTAACTGGGCATTATGCAGTCTTTGCAGATCTCCAGAGTCCTTGAATAAATATAAAAATAAATGAGGAAGAAACGTAAGTGAAAAGAAACAGCCTTTTCTTCAGATGCTCTGCATTTCTAACTGAAAATTTTGGCTAGCATTAGTTGGCTGTAATCTGGAACACAGCATGAAAGGTCAATACATGAATCTAATACATGGAAAAAGTCTTACTGGTGAAGTTGACAGACAGCATCAGCTTTAGATTTACATAGTTTACGTGTTTACCCATTCCAAAGTACTTTCTAGCACTTGAGTGATGCAAGCCCATCACATTGACTGACAAGGATCAAATCAGTTCAGGTTCCAATTTCAGAGATAGAGGGAAAAAATTGTTAGTACTTAATGTCTATCCTGTTCACATAGCTGGTAGCAAACCCATATTTGTAAAAGGAATAATGCTGAAGAGTAAATGCACATTTCATTCTCCAACACTAATAGGCTGCACCAGGGATATTTCAATGGCTTGGAAAATGCTGGTGGTGTATGAGAAGAGACAAATTAAAAAGAAGCCTTACAAAAGATACCTGAGTCATAATGACACTTCACATTCATCCAGTGCTGTTTTATTTAACAATTCACAATAATTGTATTTTAGACTATTTTGTGCTTAGCCTCAGGGGAATTCTCTACTGAATTCTACAATACAAAATGAATGTATTTACTTAGATGGTAAGTCCTCCAGGGGAAAGGACTGTCTCTTATCATGTGCTTTTACTGTGTCTGGCACAGTAGGTTTTATCTTGGTGGTGTTGTAATACAAATAAGTAACATATTTTAAAGCCAGAAGCTCTACTGTAATCACCCACTTTGATCTCCAAAACAAGACGACAGGGGTTTAGGAGAATCCAAGTCCTACTTCCTTGGGAAATGTAAGGAGTTTAATGGCTACCTATATGACATACAAAGACATTTGCCACTAATGAGGAGAATATGAATCCTTTTGAGTTCATTCCAGAACCCCAAGCCATTCACTAATAATAACAATAATGAATAATACTAGAAGCAAGTGAAATATATTTGATTTCCTTTCATTTTATTGTTGTCAGAAACTGAGCAGTGGTTCTTTATGAAATCTGGTGGTTACATTAAACTACATTTTGAATAGTGTTTGAGTTAAAACTGTACACCCAGGTGCCAGCTGAGAGCCTGTATTCGGTTGGTCTGATACTAAAACTGAATAAAGTACAACAAGGGGATTTAAGAAGCCAAGGTCTTTTAGCAAGGCCAAAGCCTTGCTCTACTTTATTGAATAAGCCTTTTTATATAACCTTTTGTCTTCATTCTTCAGTACACAGCTTTGGTGTGTTTCATTTTATTACTTTCAGTATCTAAGTCCTGAAAGATTCACTATTTCAGGTTAGCAAGAAGCCCTGCAGTTACTGTGAAAGTAGTAGTAAAACAGTGAAGGATTGTGAGCAGGGGATGTGCACCCACTTTGTAGCTTTCAGTGTGATTACTCTTCAGCCACCTGAAAAGTAAGGAATGGCTAAGACAAAACCAGAAACACTCATCAGAATCAGCAGTGTGATTATACAACAGTACCTAGCAAATAACATGTCAAACTATGTTTTTCTGGTAACATGTCAGCTAACTTGGTTTTACTAAGAAAATGACACTGCTATCCTGCTTTCAAGTGCTGGTCCTCTTGAATGCCTCTTAGCTGGTATTTCCTAGAAAGCCAGAGCTTCTCATTCCCCTTCTGTTTACATGTGCTTAGGCTAGGCAATGAGGTTGCTACTGTCACCCAATGGCCTGCTGCAAATGGCAGGGCTGTGGCCCTAAACATACATTGCTCTAGAGGGAAATAATTCTTCATAACTCCTATGGAGTACTTGTTGGTTCTAAAAATAATTAAATATCCCATTGTTCCTGGACACCACAATTCAATGTCTGCAAAGTCTTTTTCCTGACATATTTTCCAAGTTTATGCAAAAACATTTCACTAGACCCTGATCCTTAAGTGATATAAATCAGTGCAGCCTCACTGATGTCAAAGGAGTGACCTGGACTTAAGGTAGTTGAGGTTCAGGCCTATATTCTTTATATGACAGAGATCATGTTTACATTAGCAAGTAATACAGTGTAATAGGAGCAGGGATGTCAATCTAGAGAGTGAAACAGAGATACAGAGGAAACAATGTCCATGCTGTGTGTTGCAGGGGTTTTACTCATGGCAGTTTTGTCCCATGGACTGAATACCAGTAGCAGTTGGTGGACAGACGGGATGCTGCTGGAGTGTATTTTCTGATTTAGTTTCATTTGACAGGATTCTAGTTTGGGTGCTCCAAGACCACACCAAGATGCAGACCACAGCATGGATAGGTGAGATGACTGGGAAGTCTGTTTCAAAAGCACAAAACGTGAAATATGCAATGTGAAACACAACAGCAATGTTCTTTCTCACTAGTTGGTTCTTACTGGGGCCACAGAGAATTGTTTCTGGTTCAAAGTCTCGCTACCTAGCTTAGATGCCTAAAATTAGGTCATGAGAATACCCCTAATGCCCTTAACAGGGACAAAATCTCCTTCTAGCAAATTCTGTTTCACTGTGCTGAAGTTCTATTGTAAACAGAATTGATTGTCTTAGACAATTATTGAACTAATCAAACCAAGTTTAGATTCCTTTAAGCTTTAAGGCAACAAATTTAGTATATAATAAAGGCAGACTGTTTTGCCCACACTAGACCTCCAAAATGTGTGAGTTAGCATGTGTCAGCTAACATTAAAAGCATTATGATTTCAACCCTAACCTAGACAAGCCAGTAAAGATACAGAAAAGGCCAGTCAGTGAAGAAAGGCCCCGGACCACATTTTAATAAAGGGGAAGAAGTTTATGTATTTATAAAATATCCTGTTTATAAGACACAAACCCCATCCTTTCTTAGACTGAAGCCTAAACTTAGTAAAAGTATTGATTCAATTTCCACTGTTCACAGCATCTGGGAGGTGTCACTGTGGTGTTAAAAAAAATTCTAAAAAGCTTGTGCTTCAGCTGAACATATTTCATCCAGTAAGTTAGAGAAATTTACTACTGAGTATCACACAGCTAATGCAGAAGATCTAAATCTCTCAGCTGTCCTAGCAAAGCTTTGCTTTATGATTCAGAAAACCAAATGCAAGGCTGAGAAAATATATCATGGGCAAAGGACTAAAATCAAAAAAAGCACCTTGGAAACAAGAAAATCATTTTGCAGAAATACAGGAAAAGTGAGTCTTACTGTAAATATTTTGCAAAGGAACATTCATTTAATGAATATATTTAAATTTCTCAGGAAAAGTTGAAAGTATCAGTGCTTCTGAGCAATACTTGAACAAGCCTCAGAGCAACATAGAATATTATTTATTGTTTCTATTGCAAGGCCACTGGTAGACATTTTGTATGAGATACCATGGAAAAAGAAAAGACAGACCCTTGTCAGAAAGTCTGCAGCAGCTGAAGTATATACTGGGAGGAGGAAAGTACAATGAGCCCTTCTTTTTACATGAGGAACAAAAACACAAAGTACAATATCCTTATAGGTACACAGATGTCTGACACCACAGGATTTCATTTTAGTTGTGTCCACAGGCAGGGAACACTAGTAATATATATTTTTTAAAATACAGACAGCTTCTGTTTTCTATTCCATCTTCTTTGCTAGTAGATGTGAGACAAGTCTGGATTCTTCCCTTACTTTAGGTAAAAAGAGGAAGCAGTAGGATATCACTGGAATACTGTAATATTCAGAATGGCAGAATAGTGGAGGTACCTGTGAGAAAGGAACTGAGCAGATCCACAACTTTGGATTTTTAAGTCTTTTAAAGCTCTAACTGGGGCACAATGGGAGACTTAAATACCATAGAAGAGGAACTGCCTCAGGCTGTCATGTTGAGGACGGGGTTATCTGAAGTCAGCTACTTAGCATGCAGCTTCCCAGAGCTCCACAGTAGGAAATTGGGTGCAGAGGGATACGTCTCGCCCTCACTCTCATGTGCCCCCATCCACGCAGCCTCCATTTTGAACACTGGCAACACTTGAAATTAAGCACCTACTCTTCTTTTATTAACGTTAAAAAAATGAGTAGACTCAACCTCACTCTTTCTTCTAGGGAAAAGCTGGTGCAGGAGCAGCATATGCCTTTCTATATAACAAAATTCATCTAGGAAGTGTGGAGCACAGATGTAGAATTGCCCCTTGTAGTCAGCAGGACAGATTGGATGATGGGGGAGTAGAGGGGGAGGCATGTATTTCTCCTTCCCTTTGAAGCCAGGTCACTGTGCAGCAAAATATTCAAGATTTCCATGAACAGAGAGAAAAGAGTGTGCAGCTCAACAGTCTAGTGAATGGGCACTTGCATAAGGGAAGAAGCCCTGGCTTCTGATCTTTCAAGGAGTCTCTCAGTATTTGCCAAAGTAGATACCACAGCTGCATTTTGCAAGGATCTCAGTCCTGCTGTGTTTGTATTTAGCACACTGAATATACCCTCTGGATGAAACAAGCTGAGGAAGAGCCATAACCAGGCACGAGGAAGGGCTGAGCTATTCTGCCATTCAGAAGCCTGTATCAGATCTGTGTATGGGCATTTATCTTTGCTTAGAGAGTTTCACACTTCAAAAAAGGGAGGCCCGAACAAGCTCAGGCACATCCAAGATTACATAGCAGCTTTTTTTTCACATTTATTTCATATGTTTATTTTATGTTTATTTTCAAGGTTATGATTTTATTCTGTAGCACTTTTTTTTTAGGCGCTAAAGTTCGTTATTAGATTTGGCCCTAAATGACTTGCCCAAGGTTGCAGAGAGGCCGTTTATAGGAAAGCTGGGTCTTTTCAGTCCCAGTCACAGCAGAGGATGTGGTCATGGATACATGCAGGAAGCAGTACATAAAACTGTGGTGACCTGTGATAAAAGAGCACTTTCTCATCTCCATATCCCACTGTGATTACCCTGACTTCTGCTTGCCTGCAAACAGTAGGTGATTGGCGTTTGGCACTTCCATTGCTGGCCTTGTCTCCCAGTATAGCAATGCAGGAGAAATACAGGAATGAAAAAGCATGGGCCTAACAGAAGAAGCAGTGGATTAATGAAGAGGAAAGGAAGGTGGCTCTGAGTAGTCCCTGACTGGCACAACTTGGGATGGGATTCACTGTAGGTTACATGGTGCTGTGGCGGCCCTGCTGCTGTGTGGCACCATCATCTAGCTCAGATGAAAAGTCAGATTTGTTTAGAGTGACGGGTGACAGCAGGAATTGTATCCAAATCAGTATATCCATCTTCTGTTTCTACAGGTCAGAAATCAGCTTTGCCCAGGCTAATGTAGGCAGTACCACAGTAAACAGGATTTCTGCGAGATAAGCCACTGTCTGTTTTATTAAGGAAGAATTTTCCCTTACAGATTATGCAAGCAACAAGCCATTTCAAAACACCATTGGAAGGATTGTGGGAATGAACATTAAGTGCAGCTTGTTCAGGCTTGTGCTGGTATTTGGTGCTGAAAAGAGCTTTTAGTGATGTCTGTGGGAAACTTCAAATAACAGCTTTAAGAATTTGCCTGACAATGAGCTTAGAGAAAATACCCTGGCATTACAAGATATTTTCCTTTCAAAATAATCACACGATAATCATATATATTATAATAAGTAATATCACTTCTTCACACAATAAAATTTAGTTCTATATTTCTAACACTTCAATCTAGGCTCAAACCACAGGTGGTAAATACTATTTGCAGTTATCACTTTTCATTGCTTTTCAGTTAGAAGTCTTTTTTTCAGCATTGCTGGAATGAATAAAACAAAAATATATATGTGCTCAGGAAATTTATCTGTTTTGTTTGTCACTCATAGTGGAAAGAAAAAAAGCAAGAAAATTTTTTGGAAGAAAAAAGCCAGTAATTCCAATTCAAGCCAATAAAATATTTTCTACATCTTAAGCATGGGATTCGGCTCATTTAACTATAATTCACAGTGTGAGCATGTACCTCAACGCTAGTTACCTTAGATCTCCTTTCCAGTCAACAGAGAGAACTAAACATTTTTAGGGTGCAAAACTCTAACCCATTTCAGATATCTACTTTATGGAGAGATGAATTTCACTCTACAGGTTCTTGTTTCTCTCCACTGCCCATAAAAGGATGGTATACAAGCAGACATCTACTTTTAGTCTGATGAATCCTATTTTAATTGACTAACATAAACCAACCTGCATTGAATATAGGCAGTAGCTAGGGTTGATGTGTTTTATCCAACGCGTATTTTTTTTCCTGTCTTCCTATGAAGGAAGGCAAGAAATACATTGGGGCTAAAACATGAGAAATGGATGTAGGAAATATTTTTTCCCTGTGTCAGATTGGCAGGACTTTGGGATTGTTTTGCTTCTCTGTAGTATGGAGCTCTTCCTAGGCTCATCTGAACAGGTTTCCTGAGCTGCATACCAAAGTCTTTATATACTGAAAGCCACAAGACACACACCTAACACCTTGGAAAACTGAGAAGGAGAGCTTGGGAAGGGGTACACAGGTAGGAGATGATGATGACTTCTAAGTGACCTGCTACTCCACTGTAGATTAGAAGCAGGCTAGGTAAGAAGCTAGTCCAAGATCAACAAGGATACATAGGCCTCAAAAGCCCTTGCTCACTCAATTTCTTCTCTAGACAGGGATTTCATTTGCCCACAAGGGCCAGGTCTGTTACAGGGAACAATCTCTTGTACAGGAGCTAGCTGCACCTGAACTGTCTGCAAGATCCACACAGTTCCACAGTCACAGTTGTTGACCTGGCCATATTTTTATAGGGCCCATGTACTAGGCAAAAGAGAAAAGAGAGGGTATTTTATAGTGACCTTAAGCACTGACACCATATTCCTCCCTAGGAAACTGCTGCAAACATGTTTTTGCATCTGGCTTACATGTCCTGAAGTTGTGGAAGGAAAAGAGTGCTGTTGAAGTTTGAGACCTGAGACCATCCCCCATTTACTCAGTGTTTTTCTCCTCTCTTGAGCCATAATTGGAGAAGTGAGAGGTGAAGCATTAAATCTTGTTAATACTTTTGGTTGGTTTATCCTTTCCTTTTTGACATTAAATCTTGTGTTTGCCATTTTTATACAAGTACATAAAATTGGTTTAAGGAACAAATTCAATTTGGCATCTAATTTTTAACCAGTGTTGCTCATAAATCATACATGGTATGTATCAGTTTCAAGAGGAAAAGGCAATGATGTCCAAGGTTTATGAATTCCTCACAGCTCATAAATTCTCTGGCAACCTGGCTTGTAATAATGTGGGCGTACAGTTACCACTTCCATTTTTCTGTAATTTTGACTAAATCTCAGACTAAATATTAAAACCTGACTTACTTTTAAGAGTTCATGAATTGTATCAGTTTATTCATTTGGTTAGAAATGTGGCATTATTAAGCCTCACTGATTTTTCTCTATCCCTCATCTTTGATCATACTAATAAGGATGACCATATTGCTGTGCATAGATGTAATAAAGGGGGAGGTTTACTTTTATATATTAGCTGTAGAAGTTTGAATTTCAAAGCTGCTGAACTGATTTCCAGTGGCTGTCTGCCACTGATTTCCAGTGGAGCTGTGGTATCAACTTGCATTTTTGTGCATCAGAACTTTATTACTCTCCTTTTGCTTTTTTATGTCATTTTTTCTCATACTTGTCTCTTAGATAACTCTTAGAAAATGTTTATGACTCTTAGAATTTTGAAGTTCTCTTCCCAGGAACCAAAGCAGCATGGACCTCTTACAGGTGAGTACTGGAAAAAAAGGTGTTGTCTCCCAGGAAACTATCTTTGATATGAGAGTTTCTATACTTCAGGGAGGGATCAACCCCTAAGGGACTGAATGAGGCTGACCATGATTTCTGGGACTGAACTGATATTTTTGTTGTTTCTGGAGGAATGGGACATTTCTTTTATAGAAGCAGTGCCGATTTTGATCAATGCTAACAGAATGTTTGATCAGACTACTGCAATGCTTGTGTGAGGTTTAGTGCACATGAGAAAGGAAAACTTGTCAATAGCAATTAGTTTTGAAAAAACAAACATTTTCACACAGTTGTATTGTAATTCTTTTTTTTTTTTTGGATCAATCGGAAACCTTCTCATAAAAATGCTTTAATGGTGCTTTAATTAAAAAAAATCACTTCCAATCATGAATTTTCTCTTTTGGTCAAGAACAATTTAAATTTTGGGTTTCTGATTATATTAATGTGCTGCCTTAAGACATTTAAGACTTCACTTTTTCTTATTTGCATGAAGTAATTACATTTCGTGGTTAGCGATAAAATTCAAAAAATCACCTTTCCTCTTTAAAGGGAGATTAACTTTTTCCATTCCTTCATGTTCTCAGAGCTCTTCCTATACAAACAGCACAGCAATCTTGTGCCTGGGTGTCACTTGGAACTAAAAGGCTTTGCAAAGGAAAGTTCTATCTGTTTGATTTAAACCTTGCATAACACAACAGTAGTTTAGATCCAGAGATTTCCAGGTGTGGGTCCTTCCTCAAAGTTCCTACTTCTACATCTGGGTTTTGTCAAGCCTCATTTTAATTCATGACCTGAAGGGACCATGTTGTAGCAGTAGCCAGAGGGCAACATTCACTCATAAGAAAGTTTGCACAAATGATTTAATGAAGTGCTTCCACTTCCATTTCATATAGAAATGATTGCGTGCCCATTTTTTGACTTCTTGAATTCTGTAACCAGTGCATTTTTAGTTCTAATACACATCATATAGATGGAGGTTACACTTCCTGCTTTCAGAAGTAGATGCTTTTTCAGTTCCAGTCTGGGACAATGATAGTCTTTTACTGGCTTGCTGCACTTGTTCTTTCTAAACCAGTAATTCCAGAATTACAGTCCTGACATTTTGTCACTTCTTATTTGTGACTCTTAAAAGAATGCAAGCCCAAGGGGAATTTGATTGCAAAAGCGAGGCTCACAGCTGGAACAGAAATCAAGGCTTGCAAGAGAGGGAATATGACTGAAAATGGGGTTGTGATTCAATAAACACCGTTAGCATGTGTTTTTCTTCCCTATTCCTACTTCAAAGACTCAGGAGCGGCTCCTATTTCAGCTAATTTTCTTTCAGAAGGATATTCTGAGAAATGAAACCAAGCCTATGATCAAGGATGCACAGAAGCAGAGAATCAAAAGTCATTCTATCCTCACAGCTCAGATGTGAGATCAATTCCCCCACAGCATGGACTTGTCAAGTTTAGTTAAATCCTCTTCCAGAAATTCACTATTCAAATTCACTGTCATCAGGAAATCAAACATTCTTAAAAGTAGTTCCTATGCAGACTGCTTTTGGCATTACTTGGCTGTTTCACTGTGCCAACGACATTCATTACAACAAAATATTGTCACCAGGTAGGCTAGAATACATTCTCTTTGTGATTTCAAATCTAGTCCATAAACAATGTAATGTCAATAGTCTGGGAAGGTTCCGATCAATAATAAAGCATGGAGCAAGTTTATTTTGACAGACAATGAATTCTCTTTTACTTCCTGGACTTAATTTAATTTTATATATTTTTGGGACCCTTCACTAATGCTGTTCCTTTGGAATGATTTAAGAGGTAAGTGTCTCTGCCAACTCTGAAGTACAACAGTATATTCTCAGCTGATGTGATGTGCTGGTTTTTAGTTTACCATCATCCAGCAACATTAAGATTTGCAGCATGGCTTACATCCAACGTAGTAAACATATTCTCTTCATAATCTAACCAGACTGCTCTTGCTTTATAGGTATTAGACCCTATTTTCATGCTTTATAGGCATCAAAAATGTAGGTAATATGAAAGCAAGTTAGACAGTGTAAATGTTAACTTATATTTCCATTTCCAAATCTCTGGTTTGATTTAGCTCAAAAATTGGGTGATAATTTAGAAGGGTAAAGTTTCCCTTTGGAGTAGGATTCCTAATGTTTCTGACATGATAATGTAATTAAGGAGAAAAAGAAAGATGGGAGAGATGGCAGGAAGTAGAGGATGTTTATCTTAAAAAGAAAACTGAGATCATCTGATATAGTGAGGGCTTTAGGTTAAATTGTACCTTGAATAGCTTTTCCTAAGGCAGGAAGAATACTGGTAAAACAATGATTACTGAAAAGCTTATATCTTTAAACAAAATGTTGAGTTGAAGAGGTGTTATTTCCAGAGAAAAGTAAAATATTTAAGAGGTCTATTAAACATAATAACATGTCCTCCTGATGAGGTAGTGAGCTCAACAGTGCTTGGAAAAACCTGTCTTGCATGCTGTAAATAGATCATATGTTTGTTTATGCAGCAGATTGGCCAGTGGAGGAGGTGAACTTGCTTTATCCTGTAGTCTGAAGTTTTCTGCATTGCAGACAGTCAGAAACAGGGTCTTTCCAAACCCAGGGAGGGTGGGTGAATTCTGTTAGGCTTATGCTTAGATAGTTCAGTAGCACTGAGCTGTTTTTGCAACTGTGCAAGTGATTAGGTTGATTAAAACATATAAGTTTAGATAGTATTTAATTATTAAAATAAGAAAAGTGGCTACTTCATTACCACTGTGGCATGTCAATTATTTCTTTTCTAATACAGAGAGTTTATAACTTTTGAGTTGGAAATGGTAGGCTTGATCCTTTACTCTAGTATGCTGTTTATCTGATCAGATGATCTCATTAATGCCAGTGCAGATACAGGGGTTGAAATTGAGGCAAGTGAGAGAGCAGCTGGTACCACAAATTATCCTAAGGAAAAAAACAAACGGGGCAGGTCTAAGGGATGTGTGAAGAAGCATCTGTCAGCAGTGGCAATGAAAATTCATAAAAAGGAAACAGGAAACAAGGAAAGGCAGGATAAGAGACCTTATTCCTAATTCTAGGACAGGCAAAACAATGTTAAGAACCAGCCACTGTGGCTGGGGAGAAATACCGCAGGTGCTGTAACTTGAAGTGACACAAGAAGTCCTGGTTAGGGAGACAGGACGGCGGGGGAGAGAATACTGAGGCAATGAGTCTATGATCATTCTTTTATGGGGACAAAGATCAGGCCAATTCCTCCAGAAAGTATTCCTGATAAAATTCCCCCATGGAAATACTAATGGAGACTCATCCTGATAAGATAATGAAGCCTGACAAATATGACTGAATATGCAGCTTCAACAGTCAAAAGGATCTTTAAACAAAGCAAGATAGGGTGCCAGGTTAAATAGGAAAGAGCTGAGGAAACTTGATTTTTAAAATGTATGATGTACTTTTTTCTTCTGTGTAGCTTAGCTAGGTTTAGGAATTTAGGAAATTAGGAAATCTAGTGTACAAATGTCTACTTTTGTTTTACCACTACTTACTCGTTTTTTTAAACAGAACTTACTGTGCAAAAAGGCTGATTGACTACTTAAGTTTTAAAGTTATCAACACGATTCTTCATTTCTTTTATGACTATAGTTGATGGCATGAATTGGGATTTTCTATTTAATGCACTGTATAGGGCTCTAGCAGATAACTACAAGACAGAAAGTGGCAGATACACTAGTGAAATGTGTATTAGCAAGGACGCGCGACAGAACACCTCTTAGAGAAGCTTCCTTCAGTAGTAATACCAAGTTTACAGGGAGAAGAGTGGCTCCACTAATGAGTCTCAAGTAGAGATCAGGACAGTGTGAGCGACCTCTGATCTTTTTCTATTGCAAGTCACATGAAATACAGTGTTTTTTTGAAAAACCTGGCCTAAGTGCTGGATGACTATGATAAATTTCAGCTTCCTTTCTCATTTTCTTCTAATTAAGCTTTTCACCCTGCCTCCGTGATTTGGAGTAAACATGGCAACTTAAAATCATAGGGCTGGAAAAACAGAAGACAAAGTGCAGGGACACCAGAATATTGTTTTTTGAATGTCATTATTTTTAAACCATTCAGTGATTTTGAAAGCAAAGGTTGACAGTATAACCTGTCATTTTAGTTGGAAAAGTAAATAATTCTGACAGCTTTGGAAAAATTTCTCTTCAAATTTTACCAGTTTTAAAATCTAGCACGTATTTAACTTAGATAATGCCAATTTACTATGCATATATTCATGCGTTCATTTTTGTTAAAAATATTTCTGTGCATATATTTTCTCCTGTGTTTTTTAGGAAGCTTGCCTATCCAGTCCTTGTCCATAAGATACATAGTATGTAATCAGTCAAAACAAATACATGAAACAAGAAAACAAAGTATTCAAGAATCTACTGTATAAAACTGTTCATCCTTGTCTTTGCTATTAATGTAACAGCAAAGCTATCAAATCAGGGTATTTCTTATGTCTGTGAGTGCCGTCTGTATCTGATCTTTGTTCTTTCCTGAAAGGGTTTGGTTTAAACAATCCCAGTAGTACAAAGTCTCACATTCACAGTCTTCTATTTTAGTTCTCCTTTCAAGGGAATTATTGCAGTTTTAACCTGCTTCTTACTCTCTCTCCTAGTACAAAGCCGTGTGATTACAGGGGAAGGGTGATGAAGCACATCGGCTCTGTCTCTTAATCTTCTTACAAACCCTAACAGATTTTAAAGATGAAATTTGGCAAATGTTAATTGTATGTGCGGAATTCATGCTGGGAAAATCTCCCTTAGAAAAGAAAAGTCAAAAAAAATAGACAAGAAAAAAGCTGAGTGCACAGCCGGACTGTTATGTAAGATGTTTATTTCCATCAAATCTAGCCCAGTGTAGGCTAGGCAGAAAATAGGCCAAAGCTGCAGAGCAGTGACATCATAACACCATCAGAAAGGTCAAAGAAAACATTGGCACAGTGAGAAAGAGTACTTTATAGCACTGGTAATTTTGTTCTGTATTTAATACCTTTCTTCCCCTACATATTGGAATTTAGCGTGAGAGTGGATAAGCAAGCCTGAAGTGTTGTTTTAAAACTTTCAGAGAAACATGTTTGTGACAGCACATGGCAGCACAGGATCCCAGCTGTGAGAACTACTCATCGTTTTGATGATGAAACTGGAAAACAGAAAAAAATCAAGAAAAAGTTTGATAGAAAGTGAAAAGTCATATTTTGCTAAAATTTGATTTTGGGGTTTGTCTTAAACTAAAAAACTGAAACATTTTATGTACAGAATATCTGAATGAATCTACTGGTTTATTTACAAAATTAATTTTTTTTTTTCTTCTGTCAGATCAAGACCAAAATCATAAATTATTTTAGATGCCACGAAACTGTTTTTTTTTTCTGTTGAATAAACCTATGATTGGAAACATTTCTCTGTCTCTCACTGTATTATTGTCAGGCCCAGAATCGCACTGATGCATGGTTGCTGTTCTGTTCTGTCCTTGAGGGATTTACAGTTTAACCAGGTGTTTAATTACATTCATGTGGATAGGCTTTTCTATTGATATGCTTAAAGTGAGACATATGACCACATTTATAATACATTCTACACAAAGTAGGCATTTTTAATCCAGCTTGATTTTAAATTTCATGCCTCCTTATACTTGTGGATAGATTAAAAAAAATACCCAGAATGAAACAGGGCAATATCTATTCACAAATGATTTTAGGCTATAGATATGATTGCCTCAGTATAATAATAATTTAACTCTTTTTTTACATACTTATTAATGCCCATTTTTAATTGATTTTGTTTTTCTTATATGCTGCACATAATCAAATACCAGAAGCATTTTAAGTAACCATGTGGAGGTTTTCCTCTTTGGGTGTAGGAAAAGATACTGTTAGAAGAGTTCCACCGTAGCCTATATATTCACATAGATACAGTTTTTCTTTTAAAGATTTATTATATCCCTATCAATCTACTGTTTCAGTCTCAATAAGGCCCCCACAGTACTACTACAGGACAAACAATAATAGAATCTTACCTGCTTGGGAAATGAGGACATGAGGAAGGATTGTTTTGCTATCACTGTTGGACTTCACTGTCTTAGTTAATTCATGTTTTATTCCCTTGTCTGTGTGAATTAAGTCACTGCAAGAAAGGAAAGAATTTTGTGTTATGGTGGATAAGCTTGTCCCCAATAGGCTAGCAGGTCAGAGACACTAGTGACTTGATAGCTCAGAGAAGTTAGGAAAGGTGCATGAAGTTTTTAAATTCCAAGCTGACATTGCTGTACAGGCAAAGCCTCCTACTGTAGGTCTGGCAAAGAGAGGCAGCCTGTTGTAGGGGCACAAGAAGGGGAGAAAGTAGCAATGTAATATCCACTATATGATTTGCTGCTCGAGAAACGATTACAAACATTTGATCTATGCAATTTTTTTATTTTTTTTTTAGCAATACATATTGGGTGAAAGCCTTCTGTAAACAAAGAGTGACTTTCCAAAGACAAATCTGGAAACCAACCTTAACAGCAGATTGTATTTGCCTCAGCTTGTCTATGCAAGACAAGCAAGGGGAAGAGAATGCAACGAGGCTGAAGATTCATCTGACCAAGTGTAGATACCTACAATGCTGTTGCCATATAAGCTATTCACCAAGTTTCCCAGCAAGAAATAGGCATTATTAGAGGGAAATTTTTCTCATCCTAAAGCAGACGTCCAAAAACACATCAGATGAATCATGCCATAAAAGGTCTACTTCTTTCATGCCGTTGTATGACATCTACAACATAGATGTCTGAAGTTAGATGAAATGAATCTCATCCCAAATCTCCTTTTGCATGTCCATCCCTTCTGGGACAAGAAGTCAACCCAGCTTCTCACACAAACTTCTTTTGGACACTAAGCCTACATAGCTTTGTGTGAGCTTGTATGGTGTCTGTCACATGTTTTAAGTTACCTTTGAAAAAGGCTTTCTTCAAACAGTGCAACATCTAACTCTTCAGGGATAAGGATATTTTCCAGTGGCAGAACAGATGTTTATCATCCAGCTCTAATGTTCCAGCTCCAATGTAGAAATATCAAAATTTTGGTATTTCTACAATGATTTCTGTGATTAACATGAATTTTGGGGCTAAACAAACCCTAGAGGTCTTACCAGTCTAGACTTTAATTTTTGATAGTAAAAAGTTTAGCTGAGGAAGTAATTTAAGCCTTCCTCTGGGGAGCACAACTTACTGTTGCTTGCTTACTCACTAATGGGCACTTACAAATAGGAAATGATCCCACAGACCACAACAGGGTTAGGGCTACAGGTCTATGCTGCCTGCACAAACTAGAGGACCAGTTTATACTCCAGCCAGAACATTATGGCACAAACTCAATGTTTGCAACGACTTTATAACTTCTGCAGAACATTTGATGCAACTGAGTAATGGAACACCTCCTTCACCTATGGATAACAATGCTAAAATATTTATTTAATTCCCAAGAAAATATTTGATTGAGAACTCCTAATGAACTATGCCCTTGCTTGTTTGCATTGTGTGAGCTAATGTCTGGTGATAATGATGGACTTTGAAGACAACAGAGGATGGATTTGCAGCCTCAGAGCTGTTCAAATAGTTCGGCCTTCTCTTTTGTTACATTTCTCCTTCTTTACAGGCTAAATACTTTGCCCCACAAACATTCAACCTTTGAATGCCAGGAAAACCATCTATTGATTTATTTTCATTTGCTTAAGCTCTGTCCCTTGGCTAACTTCCAGTGGGATTTATTTGATCAGGTTATAAATGGGAAGAAATGGAATTATAATAAGCATTCAAACAAAACCAAACTTTGTCATGATTATTCTGTTTTCTCTTTTCCTTTCACCTTTTGACTTTCACCATAGAAAGAGTTTTAGATGATCACAACCTTTGCTCTGCTGCCCCTTCCCACTTTCAATTATAGTTGGATATTTTTAATATATTGATCTTGTCTCTCTTTTAAACCACAGTGGCTGTCCCCAATCTTTGTCTAGATAGCTCGCTTATTAAGGCTCATTCTATGCTGAATTCTGATAAGCACAAGCACATACTACTTTGTTGGCACGTGCAAAGTATGTGTTCATAGAAAAAAGCTTTATAAATAAACAGCTGTGTGTGTTTTCCTGACAGTGGTGGAATAACCAATATCTTCAGACTAGACTTTCAAAAGGATGTTCCTGATAATTGCTTTTTCCTTTTGGTTTCCCTCAGCTTTTATTTTGCTGACCAAGGAAAATAACTTTCCTGAACAATATAAGAACACTTTAAAGGCTGTATATATGAAAGGCTGTACACCTTTATGTTTGTCCTTTCAATTTCTATGTGAGTGACAGTGAAAGCAGTGCTTGATAAAATTGTTAAGAGGTTTCATTCTGTTATCTAGTGAACCTTTTTCATCTTCCCCAACCTCTGCACATCATCAAGATTAATGCTTCAGGTTACGGAAAGCTCAGTCTTCAGAGCTTGCAGATGGCAGCTATAGATGAAATTTCCCAATATTGATTCCTTCTTCCCCCATTTCTTTTCTTTCTATGTCTGAATCATATCTGTCTGAATTAAGAGCCAGCACAGATTTCTTGTTCCTGTAGATTCTATTAGAATCACACAGCGCTAGGCTTTGTGTATCGATTAGCAGCAGACTGACTCCTGCTCTGTTAACCAGACGTTTCTTTTTATGCCAGAAACATTTCCATTCACAAATAGCGATGTGGAGACACAATCTACTGCACTGTAGGGGAAATTTTGCCGCCATTGTTTGAATGGATGTTAGTAAGAAGACCAAAACTGTTCTGTTTCTCTGGTGTCCTACAAAATTGACACAAACATAGCTGAGCCTCTTTTGAGAGGAGGTGTGTGTGTGTTGGGGAAGGCTGAGTGACCCTGAGGTCTCTTTCAGGTCTTTGCTCCAGTGATACATTAGTAGGAAAACCAATAGCTCCATGATTACTGATAAAAATGTAGCTGTGCTGATTTAGAAAATGCCACATTGGGGGAAACTGGCCATGACTTTTGGGCTTGATCCACAAAAAGACTTACTCATGGCAACATTCAGCTTCACTTTAAGGTGCCTTGTTGTCAGTCTAGAATTCACAAATGATGCATGGGAAGGCAATTGTCTTTGGTGAATTCTCATGATAGGAATGCAGATGTGGCACACTGTAGTATGCCATATAGATTCAACAGCAGCATATTTTGTTATTTACCAGAACAAATTTTTGTATTATAGTGTTATTTTAAAGGGGTTATCCACAGAGTACAAACATTTTAAGACAGGAACAAATGAATGTAGAAATTTAATTTTATAAAGCCTGGAAAATGCGCATCAGAGAGTCAGCAGTATAGTATTTTAATGAGTGACAGAATTCCTACACGTAGTTCATTTGTTTCTCTTTCTGAGAAAAAATCAGTAGCGAAGTCGAAGGCCCAGATTCATGTAGTGAAGTGAAATGCCAACCTTGGAAGAATAGTCACCTGATTCTCCTTGCATGGCAGTGGAGAAAGATAGGAAGTACAAGAAGATAACTCAAACTCACCCATGCTAAAATACCTTCTAGAGCTGCTTATATTCCTCCATTGTTAATTTGGGGAACACACAAGAGGCAACAGTCATCAGTCACAAGAAAGGAAGTTCCATTTGGATTAAGGAAAAAACCCTCTTCACAATGAGAGAGATTAAGCACTGGAACAGGTTGCTCAGAGAGGCTGTGGATGAGGCCATGGGCAACTTAACCTAGCTTTGAAGTTAACATTGTTTTGAACATCTGATTGGACTAGAGGTTGGACTAGATGATCTCCAACTTAAATCCAACCTAAATCTTTCTATGATAATTTATGCTATTAGCTTGGGTACTTTGGTTGTTTGAACACTGGAGAGCTGAATCCAGACCATACTGAAAGAAAACATGGGAATTATACATACTGAGAACAAGAAACAGGAATTATCAAAAAAGGCACATCAACATCCACATTTACAATCAAAGCCAAGAGAATGGATGGACCTTGGTGCAGATGTACAGAAACAATGGGGCCAAGAGTCTACTGAAACAACCATGCAGGAAGAATCAGAAGCAGAAAAACTGATCTACAGAGGAAAAAAAGTTAAAATGCTCATACCAAAAAAAAAAAAAAAAAACCACCCCACCCAAAACATTCCTATACAGAGGTCTTGAAATGTAAATAAAATATTAACAGAGAGATTATTTTTTTCCCAGTTAAGAAGATAAAGCTGCTACTTTTAAAATCTCTGGGAATGGTATAGGATTTTTGTTCTTTTGAAATTAAAAATTATCATCACAAGATCACCAAATTAAAATAATTGCAGTCAGTTGCCTGTAGTGTTTCATTATGTTTTGCATCCTCAGAATCATACTGAGTAGTGCAGATGCACTTTCTTTATGAATTCATGTCAAAAGCCTTGAAATGACCTATGACAAAAAGTCAAAAGACTGGCTTTTTGTTGTGTGTTTTCTTCTGAAGCACATTACAACCCCCATCTGAAGACAGCTGCTTTTGTGTGGGAATCAAGGGGGTAGGAGGTAGCTACTGCATACCTGTCTCTTATCTCAGTGGGGAGTCAGAAGACAGACACTATAAAGGCCCCCATCTGGGATGTCCATCCAAGTGTGGGGACCAACACAATCTAGATGTAAATTGAGCTGTTCATTTCCCCTGACTTCACTTCTCATCCCAAATTTTCCTCTTTTCATGGTAGTATTGATCCTGAACATACAGGTGTACGTGGTCATTGCCTTTACTAGGAATACTTGTATGCATAAAATTAAGCATATTTGTGGAACTAGGCAACATATATATGG
This sequence comes from Apteryx rowi, assembly GCF_003343035.1. Lineage (NCBI taxonomy): Eukaryota > Metazoa > Chordata > Aves > Apterygiformes > Apterygidae > Apteryx > Apteryx rowi. Next base: position 771,391 of record NW_020447719.1, read on the forward strand.
ATACTGCTACAATCTTTTTCCTATCCTATCCTTCCTCCTTCCACAAATGCATCAAAAAATGAAACAAACCCCATGGAATTAATAGTTTTTCAAAATTTTTTACTAACTCCCATTCCAATTTCTATGTTTACATATGGCTGTAGTCCTTTATTTTTTGAAATGATTTCTATCTTGATTCCACAGAGATTCTAGTTGCCACTGATGCAGAAATAAAAAAATGTTATCTTTTTTCCATGCCCATCAAGAAAAGATCTTGAAAATGACTGGTAAAAGACATTCCTTTTGCCTCAGAAGTCGCTTGCATTTTTTGAATAGGAAAGGTAACTGAACAATATCGGTGAATTCTCACAGAATTCCTCAAAGACGAGTCACTACAACTGGCAAATGCATCCTTAAAAACACCAATAAGCTGTTTTCCCTTTTGTGTTCATCATTATGCTGACTGAAATGCTACCTTGATGTAATTTTCGTATGCTAGCATTGTGCTGTCCTACATTACACCGCATGAAAATTGTATTTACTAACTTACTTCAAATGGTCAAAGGCATATGATTTATATTAAAATGTTATGGAAAATTTGTATGAGCGGTGGTAAAAATCCACATTGCCTCTGATAAAATACACAGACCCTTTCAGGACCAAGTTAGATTCACCTAGCTATATAAATTCAGTAGAAAGGATATTTTCATGCTAATTATAAGATACTGCATATGCTCTGCTCATAAAAATATGTCTATATTTGTGAGTACAAACGCATCTTCTCTTCAGGTGAATGGGAGGGGAGAGTAGTTGATACTGTTTAGCTTGAATTACCAAGGGATTTATCGCCATTGACAAACTGCTGAAATACAGGCTAGATAAGTAAATGATGAGTTGGACTGGCTGAATTCCCAGGCTCAAAGTGTTGTGATCAGCAGCACAAATTCCAGCTGGAGGCCAGTCACTAGTGATGTACCCCAGGGGTCAATATTGGTGCCAATATCTTCATTAATGATGTAGGCAATGGGACTGAGTACACCCTCAGCAAGTTTGCAAATACAAAACTGATGGGAGTGGTTGATACACCAGATGGTTATGCTGCCATTCAGAGGGACCTTGACAGGCTGAAGAAATGGGCAAACAGGAATCCCTTGAAGTTTAACAAAGGGAAATGCAAAGTCCTGCACACGGGGAGGAATAACCCCATGAACCAGTACAGGTGAGGAGCCAACCAGCTAGGAAGCAGCTCTGCCGAGAAGGCCCTGGGGGCCAGGTGGACGAGTTGACCATGAGCCAGCAATACACTCCCTGCCCTGGGCAAAGAGGGCCAACAGCATCCTGGGCTGCATTAGGAGGAGCATTGCCAGGAAGTCGAGGGAGGTGGTCCTTCGCCTCAACTCAGCACTAGTGCATGAGGCCACAGCTGGAGTGCTGTGTCCAGTTCTCAGCTCCCCCGTACATGAGACATGGATATAATGGAGTGGGTTCAGTAAAGTGCCACAAAGATGATTAAGGAACTGGAGCATCTGACATACAGTAAGAGGCTGAGAGAGCTGTGACTGTTCAGCCTGGAGAAGACAAGGTTCAGGGGGATCTTATCAATGTGTATAAATACCTGATGTGAGGGTGTGAAGAAGGTGAATACAGACTTTCTCAGTGGTGCCCAGTGAGAGGACAAGGGGCAATAGGCCCAAACTGAAATACAGGAAATTCCACTTAAAGGCAAGAAGAAAGCTTTTTCACTGTGAGAGTGGTCAAACACCAGAACAGGTTGCCCAGAGAAGTTGTGGACTCTCCATCCTTGGAGGTATTCAAAACCTGACTAGACATAGCCCTGAGAAAACTGCAGTAGCTGACCCTGCTCTGGGCAGAAGGGTTGGAACAGCCGATCTCCAACTGTCCCTTGCAACCTCAACCACTCTGTGATTCTGTGCTATTTCACATATATTCAAGAATAGTGGTTGGCCTAATTGTAACTCAAGCACCATGGTAAAGAAATTATAATATCTAAAAAAACAGGTAAACTAGCTTCTCTGAACAATTAGAAAGATCATCACCTAAGTAACTTCAGTGAATTCTGCATGCTCATTAAATATTTTTGTCCACCTGAATTGCACAACAGACTTGTGCAACAGACTAACGGTTCTTAAAACCAGTGTAAGTCCTAAAATGAAAGGTAATGCAAGGATATAAAAAACTTGATAACAAGTCATTCAAGTGATTAAATGCAGAAACTTATTTAAATGTAATTGTATTACATACAGACAACTATTTTGAAGAAATAAAGGCTATGAAGACATAAAAACAAAAAGGGAATTTATGAGCTGAAGCAAACACTCTTTAGAGGAAAGTCCTAGAGAACATAGAAAATGCTAACCTTTCAAAAGGTTTTGCACCAGCCTATGCAATTTAATGGGGAATTATATCACTTGTATAGATTTCTGTGGGGTGCTTCAAAAAAACCTAGACTAAGGTTATCACTCTATTACATCTGAAGGCCTTTTAGCATAATTTTCATAGACTCACATTACTTCTCTATAGAGGACTTTTGACTTCCTTCCTTCTGAAAACTATTGTTCAGATCAACACCATTGTGAACATTCATTTATTTTACTGTTATTATTTTCTGCTTTCATAAAAATACTAATTTCCCAGTAATGATACACTCAATTCAGAGTTGTTGTGTCTAGTTATTAGAGCATACATTGTACTTGCCATAGTCTTTTAGGCCTCATAGAATAAACAAATGCTTTTAGCCTTTGTGACTCCTTATGGATAGAATGCATACATTACTCTGTTTTTTTTATACCCACTTCATGGGGCTGCAGCTCTTTTTTTTAAACTTTCCAGTATTATCTCTGAGCCATAACAGCTAAAAACACTATTATTTAACTTCAAAAATGTTTTAACTTTCTAACACAGGGTGGCTATGAAAAATCTGAGATAGAAAAGTTTTTTTTTTTTTAATATGTGATTGGTTTAAACTTAAATTTCTTTCAAAAGTAAAGTAAAATTAAATTAAATTAAATAATAAACAAAAACCTTGCTCTACCAGTTTATCTGAAAATGTCCTAAACATTTTTGACAATCGGATATTTGATAATCAGATAGGTATATAATTATCTCATCAGTGGAATTATACAGAAAGTGTATGACAGCCAGTCTCATTTCTGTATGTTTTATGTCAATCAGGAAGTGAAAATGATTGCATCTCAGGCCCATCTGACCTATTTTATATGTCTATATTAAGATGAGATGAATCACTCCCTAAAATGTCTGGCTATACAGGGAGCCTAGGCTGATTAGCTTAGATGTAGATGTCTTTCTTGTAGACATCTACATGTAGTCAGATGAATATCACTCACTGGAACTCTCTCTCTGTTGCCCCTTTTATATCTGTCTTTCACGTACACTTCACGTACACATGGTCAGTGGAAAACATTCCCATTTTGAAACCTAACCAATCGTGATCAAAACAACAGTCCCACATTTTCTTCATGTCATTTTTTTGCATGATCTTTACCTTCCTGTATTAGAACAAAATTGATCAGAAAAGGGCCTTATACTATTGAAATACCACCTGTTGTGTAAAACTCTTCTGATAAGCTTCTTCTGACACAGAGTGCAGAACTCTTATGCACTAGCCAAGCAAATCATTTTAAGTGAAATTTAGTCTTTAGTATGCACCTATGCGTGGTAGTGGAGAGCATTTTAGTACTGCACATGCTGTGGTTGAGCTTGTCTGTGCTTTCTTTTGTTGAAGAATTCTCATATTAATGAAATGTGTCTTCCAGTAAAGGTAGAATAGTTCTTCCCTTCCATAGGTGTCACATAAGAGTCTCCATAAGAGAATCAATGAAAAAGCATGTGTTTTCATGGTTGATAATTTTTTGTCTCTACAATTTTGAAATTCACATGAATCCAGTGATTTTATTCATTATTTATTTTTACAGAAAAACAGGTATGTCACTAATCGTAAAATGCACACTACATATTATTCAGTAAAAGTCCAGATGATTCTTCACTGGTGAACATTTTGGTTTTTTTCTGAATCCCTCCCTTGATGTTTCCTATCATTCCCTCAGCTAAGTGTAAGAATATCCAGCTCTTTTTTCTTTGTATTAGACAAAACTCTACTGTCTGCTAAAATTCATAGTGTTACAGTAAAGAGAGAGACTACATGAGACTTCACGGGGTGCTAGGAGGTTTTCTTCTACAAAAATGTACTTGTTCAGTGGGGTTTCAGTTGCATTTTATCAGGGTGTCATTTACCTGCACATATTTTAGCTCTAAAAGTTTGCAAAGGGCAAACTAGGTAATGTGATTAGTGACTGAACACAGTAAAAGTTTCAAAAACTAGGTCATTATTGAGATTAACGGCTGGATTAAAAGGATTTAGTAGAGTGGTAGGATTTTGATTTGCGTATTACTCCAAAGACCTTTGACTTATGTAAAGCCTCCTCTCAAAGACTATCAAGCCAAAGTGTTACATCAAGCAATTTAGTTGTTGCAGATTACTCTTGCCTGTTTTTTGACCTTGTGCATATTACCCATATTCCTACACTGGAATTATTTTGCATAACTCAGCATTTGGATTGCTCCTTTGGACACAGCAAATGCAGGAGGAACACTAATGTGAAAGAGAGAAATTGTAAAATAATTATATCTTATCAAGTATAAGCTATGGGATTCTTGAAGGTTTTCACCTGAGAGTGTTTTAATCAGGTGCCAAAACAAGAAACTTTGTTTAAGAGCAAATTCTAGCCATTCAATCAAAATCCAAAAGCATCCTGAATTTATTTAGATTAACCTTTGCGTGACTCTTGTAGAGACAGCTGTTTTGGTATATGAACATGGCATCTAAGAGCTATAACTACTTTGGGAAATGAATATTGGAGGGTCTGCAGGGCTGAGGTCAGCCATTTAGCAACAGCTAAAGGAAAGCTAAGGTCAGGGCTTATTTAGTATAAAAATCCATCTACTGACAGTGCATGTTTGTGTCTCAGCCCGTGCTGTTCATGGTACTTGTATGTTTCTATTCATGAAAGGGAAGGGGGGAAGGGGGGTCTATATGGGCAATATAGCACAAACAAATCTGGTTATTGGCAAGAGAACAGATGACATTCTCCAGTGACTCTATAAGATGCTGTATTTGTGACAATAGGCAAAATTCTCTCAATAGACTACAGGGTAAGAAAAGGTAAATCATTTTACATTTTTCAGCATGAACTTGATAAATGACAGCAAATACTTGCAAATTGTATTCTCACAGAACATATTTTTCACCTATTAACCAGCCACTCATATCTCAGCTGCACTCTATTCATTTTTATAAACCTTTAACCTGGCAAAAGCTTTGATTATTTTATTGCTGTGCTTTTGAGCAGTGTTACTTCAAAATGTCAGTCTCCACTGGCTGTTCAGAGTTGGGATGATGCCATTCCAGAAATTGATGCAATCAACTTCAACCTTAAAAGTCCAAATTCTACTCAAAAGTACTAATTGTATTTCTGTTTCTGAGAAAAAAAATATATGCAGGGTATATAGGATTATTTGTTCAACTCCGGGATTCAAGTACATGCATTACTCATTATACGCATAAGTTTTTTCTGGACTCAGGGGGAATGGTTGACAAGACATCCCATTTAAATCAATTGTAATTCTTCAGCAAGTGAATGAATACAGAATACAGGCCAAGGAATAGTCCAATACTATGAATTTAGATTTATGGTTCAAGAATTGTTTTGCTGTCAGGATTTCATCTGTGCAATACAGTGTGAGATTCTCGGTAACTTTTAGTTCTATAAAAAGCCCAAACCAAAACACACAATGCTTGCATATAGAAAACAGCAGTGTTGCTCTCTGAAGGCAACTTCAGCTTTAACTTGGTTAACTGTAGCTTTCAATATTTTCTTTTTTCAGGATCTTTGTGGAAGAGTCATGATGACAAACACAGAGCTTTTTCACCTCCTGGCTTCATCTCTTCATTTTGTTTTCAGTCAAGCTGGATGTCTATTTTCATAACATTCAGACTTTGTCAAATGTTTTCTCCAATCTAAAATTGTTATTCTAGCTTTTTTCATTATTATTCTTTCTTTCCTTAAGTACTTTACCACTCTAATTGAGAAAAGAAATATTTTAAAAGTGTGTTGAGACAAGGTGTCATTCATAAGGAAAAACTCCAAGAGAAAAACACTGTAGTTTTAATTTTGGTCTCTAAGATCTTGAGCCTGAAATGGACCACATGGCCAGAGCTGCACTACAGCCCATGAGGTTCCATCTTTATATTGTCTCACACTGATCAGTTTTTGGAATCAGGGTTCAAGAATTACATTCAGCAAAAGACTTAGCTGCTTACAGATTTTAGACTGTAGCACCTAACTTAGATGCTTTGCTACATTTCTAAATGCCTGAACCAGGGCTTCAGAGACATCCTGCCATCCTTTGGGATCCAGGGCACAGAAATCTCTTCTGATGTAAGGACCTTCAGTTCCTTCCATCTATCTTTATATAATCAAATGGCTAGGACATGCATGAAGGAGCTCTCCAAAGCACATTTCCTCTCAGAAGAATACACCAGCCACCAGACAGAAAACTAACTGTGGTGGGGAAATGTCCTCCAGCCCATCTGTTGAAGCTATAGAATTGTGCAGAAAGAAAAAAAGAGAACAAAAGCTTGGGTGGTACACTGACCTTAGACTAATAAGTATGGTTCTGACCAGGTCCTGGATTTTGATCCCAGCACTTTTTCTCTATTTTACCTAACGGCTGTTGACTTTAAAATGTGAAGCTCAGAACCCAGGCTGCCTCACTTACAAATGAGCAGCCCAATATCCAAGCGGCAGACTTAGCTTCTCTGTATTGCTTGCTTATTCTCTCCTGAAGTCTTGGCTGTAGTGTCTTCAGAAGAAAAGCTGGAGAGTCCCCTCTACCCAAAAGTGCTTGTAACCTGATGGTAAAGCTGATCACTTCAGAAGCAAGAGCTGTGCCTTTGAACTTTGTTAGACTGAGGAGATGACCAACCAGATCCTCAAGTCCTGGAGAAGTGATCTAGCCCCTAAGCTATAGCGTTAGAAGTGATTTGTAGTGATAAGTAGTTGCCACTACCTTTTATGAAGAGTCACATCTTGTTGATTTACTTTGGATGTGTGAGGATACACAGAAGATTAGTCCATTCAGTGGATTCACACTGAGAATGCCACTGGATTACTGGATTCTCTTCAAGTTTGGAAGGAAGGCTGATGCTGAAAAGTTTAACCAAGAACACTCACAGTCCTGTAGAAAACAGAATTTTAGCTGCCCTAGAAACTTTGAAGTTAGCCAGGAAGGCACCTAGAGGTAAGGTAAACAGCTGAGTAAGAAACCTGGAACTGTAATATTCAAATCTGCTGCAGTGCTGGTTTTTGTGTGCAAGTCCCTTAATGAAGTCCTGTAATGAGACCTCTAGTTCTCAGGTTCAGTACATTAGAACAGAAGTGTTTTGAAAGTGAATTCCCATCCCCTATGTTCTCCCCAGCACTTTCAGAGAGGTGACTGCTGTCCCTCTAACCAACCCTGCTTAGAGGTCCCAGGAAGTGTTGGATGAGATTCTCACTACTCAGAGCCTGTGATTGCATAAAAGCAATTAGTAGCAAACAAGCACATATTTGTGGCTTTTACTAGTTCATAATTACTGAGATCAAACTGTTTATTATTATCTACTTTTGGCTTTAGTAGCTGTATGTTTATCGCTCCAGTAGAGGTTTCCGTTTAAGGAAGGATTAAATGATGTTCTCCGCAAAATAAGGAAGACGTAACTAAGCAATATTTTTGTTACTTTTGAGGATGAGAAAAAGTTGTTTCAAAGCAAATGTTTTGATGCACACTATCAGCATTATCTTTTAGGGAAGAATTATTAAGTGGGTTAATTGCTAAAACTTATTTCAAGAATCTAGAAGGAAGCAACCCTGAAAGAATAATCAGTAAACATCAGTTATAACATTACTGCAGAACAGCAGAGAATCTGGAGAACCCATACCTTCATAAATCTGGAGAAACCATACCTTCTTCAACTAATCAGAGATAAACCACAATTTTTCATCATAATTCTTGCAGACATTGTTTGTATTTTGAAAACTGATTCCTCATTTCTCTCTGTTTCACATCTCTGAGGCAGTGAAAAGTAGCTGTGTTCTGCCTAAACATAGCCAGTGGGGAATGTCATTTCCAGAAAGAAGTTCCATGTTGCTAGACAATTAGTGAAGTTAGAGTGTTTGGCCAATGATGGCTTAAAGCAGCTTGGCTATTGCAGCTGAACATGAACACGTGTTCAGAAAGCTCACTACCAAAAAATTTTTAAAAATTCAATGTTCTACTTGAAAATTCTGTTTTTCAACCAAAATGAATTTTAAGTCTGTGTGTGTGTAGGACAAGGACAGTAAGAAGGGATTCTTGGACCAAAAATCTTTTTTTTTTAATGCAAATCAATTTTATTCTCCTAAGAAGCCACTGGAAGTGCCAAATATTTTAATACAGTATTTCTAGTTTTGCTTTCACACAAAAATAATTATAAATCTAAAAACTCAGGTGTGCACCCCATAAACCTAAGTAGGCGGTCATAAAGAGAGCTCTGACTATAGCACTGGTACAAAAGAACTGTGCAGTACCATTGAATGTTTAACAACTGGAATTCCCAGTAGTTCCAACAGGTCTCAAGCAGCCCCAAGGTCACAATGCCCTATTTAGGCACCTAGACATAAAGGGCCAGCTCTTCCAAGATACTCAAGATAGGTCTGGAAGATGTCAACAGAAAATTTTTGGTAGAAACCAAAAAATGTGTGTATGTGTGGTTCTGGGATTTTCGTTGTTTTTTTGGGGGGGGGAGGGGGAGGATGTTGGAAAATCCCACACTATCTACTGGAATATCTGGAAACCTAAAGTTGTGACCATGAATTTCTTTCCCAATTATCTTCCACTCTAAAGACAGGATTCACCTTCCTTTACCCATGTAGTAGTTGGGCATCTAGTCCAAGCTAGATATCTGCATTCCCTCTACAGAGAGATGGGTGGCCCACTTCCAGAGGGCAATTCATCAAAATAGGTATCTGGCTAAGATACCTATTTTAGGATAAGGTAAATCACCCTCAGGAAGTTCCTGTCATTCTCCATTGACTCTCATTTAGACTAGATGATTAACTTCTAGATGGCTAGAGTCAGGTGAATCCCATCTGAAAAGACAATGTATAACTCACGAATGGAATAAACAGGAAGTTGACAAGAAAGGAGGAGGAGAAGACAAGGGTTTTTAAAACATTTTAGAATGAATCAGCACAATGTGCAATCCTTATCAAACCAGCATCAGAAGCTGCATTTTTAAACTTACTTAAGTTTTCATGACATCAGTAATTGCAATGTAGAAAATATCTTTTAGCAGGAGGAAGCTGGGATCTGTCACTCAAATTCAGCCTGCTAGTCACAGAACTCCTTGCATTACAGAAATCAGTTAAGTTGTCTGTCCTCGGTAATTCAGATTACAGACCACTTCCATCAGGATAGCTTGTCATATCAACTTAACTCAAAGCAAGTGATCTGATCACATTATATTTTGAATACATGCACAAGCATGGATATGTTTCTTCCAATTCTAGTTGCAGAATGAAATAACATCCAAAAGTATTTGCATAAATTTAATTTTCTCTTCTTATTACTGAGTGCACACAAAGTTTCTATCTAAAATGTTGGAAGAATGAGCAGAAGCATTGTGAATATTCTTTATTCTGATATGATACAGTAGCTGTCCTTGTATCACAAGGCAATACAATCCAGTCCAGGCCCATAAATGTGCATTTTGACTGTAGCATATCCCCATGCACCTCTGTGTCCTTTGGAAATTTGGAAGCTCAGAGTGCTTCAATATGCTCCAAGACATTTCAAAATCAGGGGCCAGAACTCAAAATGCACCTACTAGCTAGGCAGCACAGACCCAAACAGTGAGATCTAATTAAGTATGTTGCACTAAAAACAGGGTAGATTCACTAGTGCTGATTAACTGAAAACAGAAGAGTTGTGGCTCTGAGTTGAGACTACCTCACTAAACTTTCAGGAGTGCAAGTGTATCTGCAAATTCTAAAAGTACCTACATTATACTTAAGTTACCAGCACCTTGTTTATTGCTGCTGTCCTTGTGTGGTGCTCTCACTTCTAGTTTCCAAAAACCTTCTGCTTACATTTTCTTCTGTTTATTCAAACAGCAGCCATTATATTCAAAGAGGAAAAAAAATCAATATGGGTCACATGTCTTTCTTTTTTAAATTAATGAACTAATTCAATTACCTCAAATGAATTCCTGTTGTTTCCAGCTATGTCTTTTAAAACTTCCCACAAGTGATTTATATTGTGGGATTTATAGTCCATAGCCAGTCATGTAGTCATATAGTCATAGTCAGTGTCTGAAATACCATTTTACAACTGCAGAATCTCTGAGAGATATGAAATTCACCACAGCCTGATACCTGTTCACACTACACAGCCGAAATACTGTCTTGGGTAACCCTGTCCCAGCCAATACAATAGAATAGCATCTTCTGTGGCTCTGCATCCTCTACGCAGAGATCTAGAGACTGATCCAAAACATCATCTACATGCCTAAAGTAAAAGATCCAGCAGGATTAGGCAATGTCTAGACTATGGACTAGATGTGCTCCCCAGCACATCCCTTAATCCTTATCCCACGACTGGCCAGACTGAACATACAGCCAGAATGTGTCGGTAATAAACCCTTCCAGCCTGTGCACTTGGGTTTATTACCTGTGGAAGCGGTGGTATGAAAGCAGTGCACACATGTGATAAGGAGAAAGTTGTAGCTAAGGTACTCCCAGAACTAGGAGGTGTTGCAACAAAAAACAAACTATACTGTTTGTTAGTACAGGAGATACTATACGTGTTCAGATCTATGAAAGTGAAAATTAAAGATTTTTCAAGTAGAAAGATCAAGACAAAATGGTATTGTCAGTGGTTTAGGCTAATAATCTGTGGACAAGGTACTCTGAGTATCAGTTTATGTGATACATTACACAAATCTCACATTACAGAGTTGGGACAAGAATTTATGTGGAAAGATGATTGTTTTTATCTCTTTTTTGGCAATAGAAAGGAAATCAAACTACAAAAAGCTTAAGGAAATATGAAGGATCTAAAATCAAACCAAACTGAGTCAGTAAAGTCACACTTGTGTCTATAATTCATGCACTCCCCCCCCCCCAACTTCTGTTTTAATTTAATGAAATGACTACTTTGGACATGACATTCTGACTTAATTTTGCAGCTTGAATCTATCACTTTTTTGTCAATCTGACGGTTCAGAATCAGAGTATTAGAACCAAAAATCAAAATTAACAAGGTTGGAGAAGCTCCTATCAAAGTCACAGCCTAAATTCTTACTTTTGCACTGAGGGAACTTCAAAGAACTGAGACATTTTCATATGATTTTTACCTACAAAAATAGACTTTATAGGTATAAATGAAAAAAATGTCAGTTTTGAAGACAAGGAAAGATCTTTTCCTTTTTGTATTTTATCTTTTTCATAGCACTTTTTACTATTTTTTACAACACTATAGCAAATTCAAACTCAAGGAAAAATTTTATGAAAGTTGAGTTGCCATTTTGTGTACTTCTCCATTTTTCGGTTTCCAGTTTCATCAACACTGAAAAATATTGTTAATTATCCTTATATCCTACCATTCTTGTTAGAGAAAGTAACTGAAAATAACAATCTTGACATTTCAGATAGTACATTTTAAGCTACATCATCATGTTTTAGGCTACATCAGATTTAGAGATATATTCAAGCTATTAATTTAAAACTAATCATTCATTAACTATATTCATTTTGTTAACTTGTGTTGACTTTTGTTAATTTTATTAATGTAGTACCTCAGCACATCCCTATCTTCAGTGCTGTTATCCTAAAATTCCATTTCGATATATTTACAGATGTTCCAATTGAGGCTATGTGACTTGCCAAGACAGTCTGCGTGAGACTAAACTCATGCAAGCTTCAGTACCTATGATTCAGATGTCTGTTTCTGAGCTCCACATATAGAAAATTGAGAGAAATAGGTACTCTTCAGGAATGATTAATCTAAACTATCATAGAGATCTACTTTGGGATGAGGGAAAGCATGTCCTAGAAAGGTCTTTTCCTTTCCTTTGACCACAAAGGGAGTCCAGACTTGTGACAGATATGTCCTTCAAGGACTGTATGATGAATTCTAACTTTCTGATTACTCTGGCCATAGGGATGTCTTTGAAGGTGTGGTGATACAAAGCTCCTAGCTCAGAATGCTTTGAGCATAGGATTTTAATTGCTGGGATGGGAGTCTATGGAAGCTTTAGGTTTTGTGTGAATTTTAATTCCACTACTACTAGTGTATTTTTAAATAACTTTTTGTGAGAATATTTTTCTTTTGAGTTAGTATTGTTCTGCAGAGTTAATTAAAATGTGGATCCAACAGTGGAGATGTTTTTAACGGTGTTTTCATTTCTTTCTCTGACAGGTTTTTGGCCAGATTGTACTCATCTTCACCAAGCCTTTTGCAGAATTTTTTATTTGGCCTCTGCAAAGTCAACTCTAATTTCCCTTTCAGATGCCCATTCTGAGGGCTCAGGTTGACCCTCAGTTTCTCCTAGGCATCAGCAAAATTGAGTGCTAGGAGACTGCATGCAGAGAACTAAAGACCGCTTTTGATATGTCAGACTGAATTTTCAACTGGACCACGGCTTCATTAGCTTTTTTTGTTTCCCTGCAACATGTGAATTCCTATCCAGTTTCTGCTTTATTCTCAATGGTATGTGGAGGATATTTTGGAATGAGTTTAAAACAGCTTCAGGGTTGTTTCAAAATATGCTGTACACTGACCTTTCCACAGTGAAATTTCTGTCTAGAACACCATCATCTTCAGTGCTGGAAAGAATAACCCTCTTGCTTTGTAAGCCTCCTGGAGCTCCTACAGGGCTGTTCAAGGGTTTTAGTATGGTAGAGCCTTATCTTATTCAGCAACAGAAAAACAGATTTATCTCAAACTATTCTGACTTGCTTACCATTGTTTTATTCCTATATACATGCATAACAAAAGCAATGACTCATTGTTGAATGAATATTTGTTTAATTGTTTTTAAAACCAGACATTACAGAAAGTAGTTCACAATATGTAATTCCATCTTGTAATATTAACATGTATATGTGTGTGTATGTGTAGAGTGTTTAAATATGCACGTGTATATCTACTATGAACTATGTTTACAAATGTATGTTTCTGTATACATGTATGTGCAAAAGACTGGCTACCAAGGAATGAATGATTATGAGTATTACACAAATGCTAAACAAACAAACAAAGAAAGCTGAAAATCCAACCATTCATCAGAATGATGAAAAATTGTTAAGAGACCCAATGTCTCTCAGGAAATTCCAGGTTATGTAAACATAAACATGTATGATGCTTCAAAGCAGTTATGGACCATAGCTCATACGATTACTTCTGCATACAGTCCTGCCTTCATGGTTTCCAGACACTCAGACATGAGAAGACTATCAGCAATTCCTTATTAACATGTACCTGACTGCATCCTAGCAGAACACTGTGCTACAGAAACAGCATTCTACACAGGCTATCAATTGTTTGCCTTAATCATTCTCATCCACAGCATTTAAACAATGCTATGTCTAATGCTGAGAAACCATTCCTGAACTCAAACTGCATGATTATCTACACTACATATTTTAACTTATTTTCCTTTTCAAATCAAGTCAACCAGTAAAAATGATTTTTCACTAGAAAATGAACAAATCTTCTATCTCCCCTTCAGTATGGTGACCTAGATTTTAGACCTAGTATGTTTTTAAAGCCACACTGTACTTTAAAAAAGGTTCTAGACAAAGGGTAGTAAGAAATCGCCAAAAGCCTAAGGCTACCAATAATATGGTAAGTAAGCTGCTTTCCCGGATGGATTCTGACTCACATTCACAGAGCACCAGAAGTTTCTTGTCTAATCAGAAGCTAACAGGATGGAAAGGAGAAGACAGAGAATAAAATCAATATAGGGGAAAGAAGAAAAGAAATAAAAAACACTGTGCAAAATTAAAAGGAAAAAGTCTACAGGAGCAGGGGGAGAATGATGACATTCTTTCAATTCACTATTGAACTGTCTATCAGCACTGGACTAAGGTGCTCCCTAACTCTATCTCCATCCCTTCACAAACATTCCTTAACTATTCCATATCCCCTTCAGAGACTGCTCAGCTTTGGGCAATACCAGAGGGGAAGCACAAAATTTACCTGGACTTCTCTTTTATAAACCTTCCACATGACAGAAAGGCTCTAGCATTTGCAGTCATGGGCACCCTTTATCTGTGTTTTTGCTAGCATTATTTTAAAGCTATTCCTATTAAAATAGTGATTTAGGAAACAAAAAACAAAAAGCCAGGTTAGGATAATCAATTAATTGGCTTAGGAAGAAAAGAGTGCCAGACGCTTTCACCTTACATTCTTCACATTACCATACATAGGGAAGGCAGCTACCCTGCTGTGCAGAGACATCTTTCTCCTTGAACACCAAATAACACAACTCATCTCTAACTGGGAAGAGCCTACTGAAGATATAGGATCATGATCTAAGCTATTTTTACAAAGCTGAGTGATTTGGTAGGACTTCCTTTTATATATTCATCCTAGCTGCACATTCTTCATCTAGTTTGCAACAAAGACCAACATTAAAGCTCTGCTACTTCAAATGTGCATTCATCCATCTAAAACATGGGGGACTAAAATGGGTTCTTAAGTCACGGCCAGCATGGGACTGAATACACCTATACTGAATATTTTAAAGGAAACCCATTTTCTCTACTGATGATCAGGGTTATTTAGGATTAGAACTGCAGAATAATTTTAAATCTTTAGAAGCAAAAAATGCTATACATGACCATGAGAATAAGTGGGAAGTTAAGATGAGCACTAGGTATGGAGAGTTAAAATATGAATGAATTGTGAAAAAATGATTGAAATGATAGAAGAAGACTGACAATTTTATACTCAGATGAGTTGACAGAAGACAGTGCAGCGAGATGACATAAATCAAAGAGTTTGCTGCTGTTCCCGATAGCATGACGTAAAGCTTTTCAGCTACAACTTTTTGAGTAGGGATAGTCTTCAACTATTCTTAAAAACTATTTATGTTCCCATATCAGGGGAAAATGAGCTAAATGTCTCTTTTATTTTTATTTTAAAATCCTTTCATTATTGAACTCTTCACATAAAACATCTTTCCACTTGGCAGTGCAAGTAGTGTAATTTGCAAAATATAGCTTGCTCTGAAGATTGCCAATATATGTTTCGGGCTGATAAAGACTACTCCCCAGCTGTTTCTCATTCACAGGCAATATGTGTGGCCTTCCCTAAAGAGGATGGAAAATGTGGTACTATATTCCAGTACCACATGTCTTGTACCCACTTCATGTGTTTACATTGGGTTTTTGCTCTAGTTGCTAAAAAGTTGAATTTTCTTGAGACATTGCTTCTTGCTGTATTTTGTATATAACTATGGGCTTTGTTATTGTTGTTGTCTTTCATCCTGCTGTTTATGAAGACATTTGTGGGGCTTCAAATGACAAACAAAACTGTGTAACCCCTTTGCAAATTTGAGCCAGAAGTTGTTTGATACTATCAACCATCACTCTAAAGGAAACCATAACTCAGCTAGTATGCAAAACCTAGCAAATCTACAAAAATTGGTCTTCTTACACTGCCCTTTAACTGCTGGCTCCATTGTCAGCAATAATAGAACTAGGGGATAGACCTTGGGAGCTAAGTCAGTCATTGATTTGCTCCTGATACTTGACAGTGTGTTGGTTGATGTGTGATCTCTTGGTTTCACAGAGATAAAGTGCAAATTGTTTTTAAAAATCACTGTCAGGAGCAGAGCAGCTGCTTTTTGCAAAATGTCACACTCAGTGAGCTATGACACACACAGTCAAGCTTTGGTCCTCATATCAGGTGGAGGAATTAGGTTTACGTTTTATGGAAAGATTCCAGATTAGCACAGCATCGTGCTGAATTAGTCTTTTTTAACCTCTTCTTATCCTCAGTGGTCTGCCCGAAATTGACAGATTAACATTGTATCTGACAGAAACTCAATGAGCAAAGCAATAGCTTTTCAGAAGATGGTGAACCACAGCATACATTTATTAAATACATACCGTCACAACTTATATTTATTTTCACACTCTGGTGTATAAAGCCCTTCTTCAGTGTTCTTGTTGCACATAAAAGAGTCTAGCTCAAGAACAGATTACTAGGTCACAGAAAGAAATCCCCCCCATCCCAACTGGAGCAAACACATTCCTGTCTTACTGAATTACAGAGGAATGAAAAATACTGTCCTCAACATAGCTTGCTCCTTAGTCTACCTACAATCAGCTTCAAAGAACAGAGTACTGCCAAATCCATAAATGGAGGATGTGCATATGAATAGAGGGGATCCTCAAACATAACACAGAGATCATCAGCTTCACTGAATGAAAGAATTTCACTGAAAAGTCTGCCTAAGCTGGCTATCTTTGCACTGAAGCAAGTGTTCCCATGAACCATCCTCCCAGCTCTACTGCAAGGGTAGTTAAATCCAGCTCCAAGTTCTCTGCCTAAATTCACAGCAGTGTATCTGGCCATTTAGTTGGCAGTAGCAGGTCTTGAGAATATAAAGACAGAAAGCTCTTCAACTGCAAAACGCTGGGGGCTGGGAGAGCACTCTGAGGCAACAGGCAAGTATACTCTTGCCTTGTTCTTCTCTAAGCATCCACCGTGAACCTCATTATTGCCAGGATACTATGTCGCCTTGGCTTTTGGTCTGATTCAGTAAGACATCCTCTTTTAAAGTGAGGAGCAGCTTCTTCAGTAGTTTTGATAATGCCCAAAATATTTGAGTTTTTTTATTGCCCAGTCTGGAGAACTTGAGCTTATCTCTTTGGGTACAAGATATTGTTATCTTGCTCACGTACTCTGCACTTTAATATAATAGGTCTTGGTGGCAACAAGAGAGCAGTTCTCAGCCATACAGGCTTGTGGAAGAAAGTGTCCACTTGAATAAACTTTGAGTACCATTAAAGGCACCTGTCCCACAGTTTGGGATCCCCTGACTTACATTCCAAACTCAGTTTTAGATACTGTAAGGCAGAAATTAAATGGGAATCTCTCAAAATGAGAAAAATAAATGAACAAATACTATTCTGTTCTGCAATGGAGTGAATCGATTCATTTGTTTATTTCCTTCTGGGTTTCTTCTGTTTTGCAGATCTGCTTGTACTGTATGCTTATTGGGCTGGCACTGTCTCTTGCTAGGCCTGTGTGCAGAATGTCAAACTCAACAGCATTACAAAATGGGCATTAAACACGAATCCCAGTGGGGAAGGGCCCCTTTCTAACTGGGTATTTGTAGTCCCCCACCATTGCACAGGCACCTCAGTATTACTTGGAACTTTTAGTGAGATCACAAGTAAAAAAACAAAAGAAAAAAAAGAAAGGAGAAAAGGTAAATTAACACATCGCTAAATGTGCATGCCAGTCTCAGTCACAACCCAGAAAAAGAGGCTGTAGCTAGACAGGAATAAAAAAAGGAAATACTGACCTTTCAGAGAGAATAGGAGACAATGTGCTGAAAGGTGTAGACTATGCAAGAGCAGGGGTCATAGAATGCCCTTAACTCACTGGGAGGAAAGGTGGCCACTGTGCGACTGCTGCTCTGTGAAACTACTCTGGCATAGGGTTCTGCACTACCTACTTGACTTTGCTTCCCTTGAAAACGGCAAAAGCATGACAAGATATTCTTTCTCACACTCAACACTGAAAAGAAGATACTATTATGGAAAACTTGTACCAAAGAGACAAAAGTGAGGCAAGAACCTGTTAGAGGCTTGCCAAAACTGGCAAAGATGTGCTCCATCATGAAGCATCCCCAAGAAAGTGGTCATCCATGAGTTAACTGACCAGCTGTCATGTCCTCAAGGAGTATCATGTACAGGCATGTAACTGCTTCTCTCACTATAGAATCCAGCTGAGTATTAGAACGGACTTTTCCCTGCCTTTCCAATTTTCTCAGAGGAAGGAAACAAATTATTTTTGCAGCTTAAAAAAAGCAAAAAATTCCTAAATAATTCCTCTAGCAGTTAGCAGAATAAAAATGTAGTTATGACAATGATGAAACTACAAATTATCTGCAAATGTAAACCATGATCAGTGTTGCCAAAATTCATAACCTGACTGATATTTATTTTATATACACATCTATCGTAATGCAAATGAAAAACAGCTCTAAAGATCCAAATTACAGGGAGCATAAAAACAGCTCTTACAAAATAAGAATTCTCAGTATCTTTGCCCAAAACTTGGTCTGAACCCAAAATAAACATCATCTGAGGTTCAGAAAGTTCAGGTAACTTTCCCTAATTTTTTAATTGCCATATGCCTCTTTACAGTTCCTGGAACTAAAGGCAGGAGTGCCAAAACTGTCCTGGAACATGTTTCAGTTGGAGTTATGTGAATGATACAAAATGTTTTCCGCCAAAACTTTTTGAAATTTCAGCTGACTTTTGACTTGACTGAAGGGATTATCAGAACAGGCAGGGCAGAGATAATCCAATACACAGAATTGAACTAAAGGAGTTTAAAAAGGTAGAAAAGTGTGCTTTTTCTCACCTGCTCTTTTACTGCTGGTCCTTTATTTTAATCTGAAAATAGGAAGGGGGAAGAGAAAGAACGGAACTTGCTTGGCTGAGTTCTGTTTCCCGCTCCCCCCGCCCAGAAGTGAACATCCTTCCTTGCCAGCTCCTTTACTAAAATTCTTCCAGACAATTCACTCTGCCTGCAACAAATTCTGAGTTTCCACTGTCCTTTAGCCTATGTTGCAAGGATGGTTTCTGCATTTCAGAAAAGGGGGGTATTTCAGAGTCTCGCTGTCACTCTCAGTGTCTCAGATCACCATGCTTACTGTGCTCTCCTGAGCAATAGAAGCATGTTATTCAAAGGCTTATTATTAAAAGGCCAAAGTTATGAAATGGCTGTGCCTTTGATTCACAAAATAGTTTTGTTTGGGGGCTGGCATGAGGTGCAACTTTATAGAGAGTCTGTGCAGAAATAATGTCTCTGAGGTGAATGGCAGACTGACTGCATTATTGGGTACTGTGGGTTTAAGC
Organism: Apteryx rowi; assembly: GCF_003343035.1. Taxonomy (NCBI): domain Eukaryota; kingdom Metazoa; phylum Chordata; class Aves; order Apterygiformes; family Apterygidae; genus Apteryx; species Apteryx rowi. Next base: position 790,590 of record NW_020447719.1, read on the forward strand.
AAAGGAGTGTTTGGCTCAGAGTTGAAATTAGAGCTTATTGTGTGCCCTTGAGTAAACAAAGCTATAATGGTTTATTGAGACTGCTGACTTCTAACAAACAATACTTTCTGTGTAAGCATGACATTTTAAAACTATGAACCTGAGGCATATATACTTATTATCATATGTCTTTTTATTGACTTATTTTATGTAACGCTTTTAAATAAAGAGCACAGAAAACTAGAATTTGTAAAGGGAACAGAGCTGACGCATGTGGATAGGACTGTCACCAAATATTGACATATGCCATGATGATGGCCCAGGAAAAAAAATCTAAGACAACACTTCAGAATTAGCTGTAATTAGTTGTAAATTGGCAACATTAATCATCTGGAGATGATGCAGGAATACAACAATCCTTATTCAATCCTTGTGTGAATCCTTGTGTTCACACAATGGCCCATGAGTGGACTTTTTTCAAATCCAACTCTGGCTATTATTAGCATGAAGAAGATCTCTATGCATCTTTGCTAGCGTTACATTGGTGAGAAGATGGGGAAGTTTTACACATCGTTTCTGAATGATTCCCGTGTCCTGGGTTTCTTTTCTGTACATTCTTTGTCACTTTCATTATTTTTACAAGCATTTAGCCTGTTCCTTATAGGATCAAACCCAAATGAAAAAAAAATTGGATTTAGTTTTTCCTCTGCTGAACGTTTTGGTTAAAAAGACAGTCAAGTAGCAAAAGCTCTATAAATCAGCTGCTGTTTGAGATTTTCAGGACCTAATGCATTTCAAAGCATAATACTAGAAGCAAATGGAGCTGCCTTTGTACAATTTCTCATTCCCATCACAGCCTGAATGAGTAAACGTGGTTCTGTCTTCCATTCCCATCACAATTGGAGGCATGGGGATGGGAATGGTTTCATTTTGTGCCATTGTCAGTTCTCATTTCTATCTCGTTATAAACTCATTTTGGGGACAGAAATGGTAATAAGAACAGAAAATCACATTAAAAATATTTTATGAAATTTTATGACATTCTTAGAGTTGTGAGGAAAACAGAGAAAAGATATAATCCATTTTTAGGGTGAAAATTATCCTGAAAAACAGACAACCAGAAAAATACCCCACCAATCATTGATTTCTTATTGATAGCAGCATCATGATGAAACGCATAAATGGCAGGTTATATCCTGCAAAAAATAAGCTGAGGAGGTATTGCTCCCACAGACCACTTCTTTGAAAAACCTTCCTTAATCCCAGTCTGTGTGGTAACCTCTTGGCTCACAAAGACTGATACTGAAGTCGTTTAGGCAGACACAGACTGATTTTAAACCAAAAGCTTCTTTTGTGTTTAATTTGACTTGGCAAAGTGAAATCCCAAGCAAAATACTGCATCTTGATTTTCCAAATGGAAAGCAAAAGGAGAACTGGAAAAATCAGAAATTTCCTTAGGAACCAAGCATCAAATGCTTCAGTCATGACGTCTCCTGTCTTGCCCACAGTTCAGCTCCGTCAGAGATATTCAGCTTGAATAAGTGACTACAAATAGAACTAAAGCTCGGTGTCTATCTGTCTACCAAATACCCTTTCTCACTCATGAAGTGGTAGCTCACACTGTGTATTTAGGCTTGCTTGGCTCTGTAACACAGCAGAGCTCCACTCCAGTCTTTGAGGTTTATCCCTGCTGGGGTTCCATCAGGGCAACTTCTCTTTTCCAAATCAGAAGGAAAGCAGCATTGCAAAAGCAATGTAGAAAACAGCGTTTTTCCTATGCCCTTTCTATTTATTACCTCTAATTTCCAGATAATGTACATAGAAACCTTTTGTGTTTTTTCATTTTCCAATATAAACCAGGTTGTCAGGCACTGAGTTTTCATCCACACCATAGACACGAAAATATTTATAACCTGACAGTGGCATACCAAAAGAAACAGTTACACACAGTAGTACCTTGAGTTGAGGTACCTCACTATTGAACATGTTGCCTATTTCACATAAAGCAAATCTATTCTTCATATTTTATTACATATGAAAAGAAGCAAATACTACACTTTAAATGCCCCGATTCACTTGGATCTGTGATTTTACTGGGAAGGAAGCTCAGAGGAGGGTGGAATGCCTTTACTTCTTTTGATTTTGACTGTGTTCAAGTTTCACTTACAAAGGCAGCAGGCTTGAGGGAAATAATTTGATTCACATCAGTGTTTTTTTTTTCTTTAATTTATGGCATTATGAGTTAGATGATACATTTGACATAAGAGCTGACAGCTGGCACCAAGAAATTCTTATTTGTCATTTCTTAATTGTGTTTTTGTGCCACTTTACATGGAGTGGTTCTGTTGGGCAGAGATTACATTCTCTGGGAAGACAGTGTTTGCATACAGCGTTTGTAAATATGGGTAGTCACATAATATGAAAATATAATTAATATCACAAAGTAGTTGCAAGGAAGAGTGATGGAAGAGGCTTTAATTCAGCTAATTTATTACCACACTATACATAATATGTTACCCTTAGGATAAGGAAATAAACTTGTTTCCCAGATGACCTGGATTCTACTTCTGGGTCTGCTGTAGATCTCAGTTCTGACTTTGGGCGAGCCATTTTACATATAAATAGACATTTAAAATATACTGTTGCTGGTCTATAGTCAGACTTAAGGTACCACAATCAAAAACAGAATCTAAAGTATATTAGATACCTGCTTTTCTTCCTGACCCTTTTTGTCTCAAATACTTAGAGTATTTTAGATACAGAGTCTCATTTCTAACTTGTGTAACAGCCAACAGAGCAGGATCTCTGCTGAAACTTACAGGTATGATGCAAATAACAGTAATACTGCACCATGGTCATATAGATAGTATAAACATGCATAAGATGAGGAAATATATCTGGTAGTCTTTCACCCATTTTTTCTCTTTTGTTTTCCTCCTTCTGTTTCCTTTTCTTTTTAGGTACAACTACCAGTGATTTCTTCATCGCTCTTTGTAGCAAGAACTCTGCACACTTGTTTTTGGTGACCCCAGGAGAAACATGGAGAAGGAAAAACAATGTCATGACTGAGAAATCTTTGGAAAATGACAGAGATATCTCCTTCTTTACAGTCTCACCAATGTAATTTATCTTGAATGTGATTTGGCCTTAGTTATCCTCCTTTAGTTTGGGTACCAATTTCATGTTACTGTGAAAATTTCTTTTGGGAAGGCATGTTCTAAAGGAACTCTAAAAAATCTGCAAATGAGTATTTTTATACACATCCTTTTTTAGCAATTAAGTGTTCTGAGTACTTTGTTCCCCAAAACTCAATTTATTCAATTTTATTATGTTCCTGCTACTATTACAAAGCAGCAAATATGCCTTACTCCCTGCAGCTGCATAACTAAAATAGTTCAAGATGAGTCTGTATTTCGTTTCGCTACTAGCTTTATCTGAATCCATTCGCTCGCAATGTTACATGCTTTGTCTTATGCTATGGTGAGATTGGGGACAATCATCAGTTCAAAATGATTATGGCTGTTTGAACTAGCTTTGACACTTATGTTTATTGGCTAGAAATAAAAAATGTTACCAGGAAACATCTTTATATCTCTAATTTGTGACTGTATTAGTTATACCATCTTTGTCATCAATCTTTCATCTTTTGATTGTTCACAAACGGTTCATTGATACCATTCAAAATTTGAAATGTACAAATTCACACTGCATGTTTGCACTGTAGTTTGATACAGATACATAAAACTCTACAAACACAGTTTTCATTATGGATATCCTGTTTATCATTTCTAAATAAACTTTCAACAAATAGCCTTTAATATTTTTTTCCTAAACATCTGCCAGAGAACTTTTGCAAAGGGCTAATAGTGGAAGAACACAAATAAGAAGAAATAAATTTAGACTTTTAAACCAATATTAGAAGGGTTTAGTGTACATATATTGTTAGAGAATATTGAACTGAAGCTGTCTAGAATTAATTGCTTAGCATAACTTGCTTAGCATTAGTAGCTAAATTTGCTGAAGCCTTAGGCCTCAGGCTGTGAACTTGCTGTGAACTTTTACTTAGATAAGTAAAAGGGGGCCCCAGAGCCGGTTCAAGCTGGAGGGATAAAGAAGTTACACGGACAGCAGGAGTAGCCAACCTTGAAGATAAGCAGCGGCCTGCCTAGAGACAATAAAGGGGCCCAAGGAAGAAGGGGAAGAACCGAGACCTAACTATTACTATTGGTCCAAACTATCGCTTAAGGGGTGGGGAATTTAGATTGTAAGGGTGTAATTGCCCAGGGATTTCTTTGTTCGGGGTCCCTCTTCGGAGGCACCCAGCTCGAGCTGTAATTACCACACGTATGTCATTAAATTTTATTTTTCTTCAATCTGACTTCGAACTTCTGCCTCAGCAGGAACCTAGGGTCGGACCCTGTTATGGAGGCCGGCGAGCCTGATTTTCCATAACAATATGTATATCAATAGTAATTAAGATAATGAAAATTAGATTCTAATCCAACTCCTGACATGGCTCTATTAAAAAACAGCAACTGCAAAAACACACAGAAATGCAATAATTTAAGTTAGTCAGGATGTGTAGTGATGCACAGTACATGTCTTAAATTAGAAGCTGGCTTTTCATCAGTATGCTAGCTAAAGACCACATCCTAATCTTAGCCATGTGACATTCTGCATAGCACATGCATGTGTATCTGAGGTTACACTGCTGTCCCAAGATGCGACGCTGAAAGAGGTTGTTCATTCTTGCTGTGCTCCACAAAACATCCCAGAAAAAAATAGGTGAAAAGTCAACAGGGCATAGAAATGTGTCTGATTCTGAGTAGTTTCAGAATAGTCCATTTCAAGTAGTTAATTTGTCAGTGTTTTTTTCTGAAGTGAAAGGACAACGCAGTATGAACACATAAAGAGTATCTTAATCACTCCAGCTCTTTGTCTCACTCCTTGCATAACAGCATTATGTAAGCATCTGATTTGCATCAGTGTACAGCTCTGATTGCTGAGAAAGCAGTTTGCAATTCAATAAGCTTCATACACAACGTTTCCTTTCGCTTAATTTCTTGCAGTAGTGTTGATAGCTGGCATTATACAGATTTTTTTCCTCATACTAACAAGCACCAATGCCACTGTGAATAATATGATTTTTGTCTCTGGGTATCTTAAAAAACCTTTCAAGACCGAAAAAAATACTGTTCATATTCTGTATACTCTAGGCTCAATATGAAAAAGAAAAAAAATGTCACTATGTCAGGAACATAGACATATGCTTTCTTCAGAGAGAAGAGTGGGACTGCTGTACAATAAAGTTTTAGCTCACACTCACTGGGCCATATGATATCTGGAAGTATTTCCCAGGTACTGATGATATCTAGTATCTCTGAGGGTTAGCAGATTATGTTTTCATTTAGAAAAGCTGAAGATGGCGTTTCAAACCCTTAATCACTAAAAACTACAATACAGACCTGAGGTAAAATCAGGCTTATTCATAAGAGGTGATCTCCAGACATCTATTACAGGAGGTCTCTGCTACAAAGAGCCCTCGGTATAACCACAGAAGACAAAAGTCAGGAAGCAAGGGGAAAAGATGAATTATCCTTTTCATTGTCCACACAAAACAATGAGTAATGAAATGACATACAGCGATCAACTGAAGGGCATCAAGAAGTACACGGTAGAGCTGGAAATGGAACCTATATTTTAAGAAGCTGGGCTGATAAGACTCTTCTTTCAGGTGGAAGGCTGTTCAGTACACCTAGGTGGAGAAGAGGTATTATTTTTTTACAAAAAGTGTCTTGTATGTGTTTTAAAACAAGTGGAAATTCTTTTATCAGTGATGTCTTCCAGAAAGGTAAACATTTAGTGAATCAGCTATCATAAAACAGGTTGAGTTTGCCAGCCCTGTGTTTGAACCATTAAGTCATCAGTAGTTCAGTGAAAAATTTTGCAGGGTTTGGCTAGAGAATGCTGTGGAAGAAGTATCATAACGCGTGCAGTGTTGTGAGTATTCAGTATAACCAGAATGTGGGTTGTAATCAACAACTGCAGAAATATCCATGATTCCTAACAATTATCACATCAGCTTGGAGCTCTGAAGAAACGCTCATGCTTTCTATTCAACCAGCTTCTCTGCAAAAGCAGTAAGGCCCACTCAAGAGGTAGCAACAAATAGGGAGTTGGTGGTCACATTTAAATTTCCACAGCCATTATGTGATTATGGGCCTGCGGATGGGCCTGCTTCCACTCTTTTTCAAAATGGCCAGGGTATAAGAAGCCTTTTAGATAGTCATTAGCTGCATAAATGTACTCTATGGTGTTCCATTTTACATAAAAAATTCTGTTGGTAAATCCTTGACTGCAGCAATTTCTGAATTAAAATATGAAATAAACACTAGGGAACAATGGCAAATGATTAAAATGGTTAGGTATTATAGGCAAAACCACAGGACTGTTAAATATTGGCGGCACAGAAATGGATCGTGTACTCTTCAGCTCTTTATTCCAAGGCTAATGCACTAAACAAATGAATTAAAGCTATTTTTGAGAAAGTATCTGAAAGTGGGCCAGTAAGCCAGAAATTCTCAATTTGGCCTTTTTTCAATTCTATGAACTGGGAATACCATCATCACATATGACAGATGACTAAATTCAGGTGAAAGAAGTATTGTGAAGTCTTAAGTTTCCAACTTTGAAGTTCTAGTGCTCCCAGCTTTTTCAAATACAGTCACTGAGAGAATCCAGAATTTTTTTCTAAAGACTTTTTTTTTCCCCTCCAGAAGAATGAAACATTTGAGATACCCTTTGGCAACCAAAGCGTGTGAAAAAAAGTCAAAACAAATGGCATATTTGAATCTATGAATAAAATCCTAGTAGTAAAACAAATGAGATCTTTATTAACATGAACGAAACAAACACATTACATCAACTGCTTCTGAGCTGCTTATTGGATTTCTGAAGCCAGAAAAGTTCATGACATCTGTATCTCTATTAGTCACTGTACTTTATCTGACCTTATTAAAATATTGCAATGGTATTTCTTTTCCTCTTCTTTTTAAATCATTTAAGTTCCTCTTTAAATTGTACTTCTAATGATTTTTTTTTTGATACAGCATTTTTTATTATATCCCACTTTTGGAGATGTTACTAGCTTTCTACAGCAACATGTAATGGAAACAAAAAGGGTGCTGCTGTTAAAGCACTGTTCTGCAGCCCTCCTACCACTGCCACTACTTAGAATATTTCTTTACTAACCAGAAAGCTGTGTGATACATTAGGGGAAGATCATTTCATGCTTTACAGTTCAACTGACAAAAGTGGGCAGTTGAAAGACAATGCACCTGCCTATAGGTGAAAACCACAAAACATTGCTCTTTTAAAGTGTAAGTGTGTGTGTGTGTGTGTGTGCGCGTGTGTGAACGCGCGTGCTGGGGGTGGGGGTTATGCTCACCTTAACTGCCTTAAAAGAACATTAACAGTTCATTAACAGACATTAAAATTTTCAAGCTCACAAGGCTTAAGGAAATATAATAAGACACCTTAATTCAGTTGAAACAGTCATTATTTTACCAATTTTAAGCATATGTTTACTTTTTTTCACCAGGACCCGATCTGTGTGATCTTTGTTTCTTTTTACCACCGACTCCCAATACCATTTAATTTTCTACCAAATTACCAGTCTGCCTTTCTCAGGAAGTTCCAGCCTTGAAGACCAGCTTTTCATTGCAGCACCTTGCAGCAACTTCCAGCCTCAGTTTCATTACCTCATGTTCTTTTCCCCAGTCAGTTTAGATCAGATCTCTATGGCATCTGCTTCCAACTCAGATGGCTCTCTCTTCTTCTTTGTTTCAAAGAAAAGAAGAGAAGACAAAAAATATTTTTGAGACTAAACCCCCCAGCTTAGTCTACCAGTGCTTCGCAGAGAAAGTAAACAATTTTATCAGATTTATAACATGGATGTTATATATATATATAGCATGGATGGATTTTTAAAGGGAAGGCAAAATGAACAACTCCCACAAAACAGTTAAACCATTTGAAGAAGAAAAGCCTCAGCAGACACCTAGTGTAAGAAAACTCAGTTTGCATGGCTAATTCCAATTGTTAAGCACTGCATTTTGTAACAAGAAGCAGTGGGGTGCCTGGGTAGTAAATATTGGTTACAGGATGGGTTCCTTCCATATGTAATACACACAGACATCATACACTAATCCATCCCTTTCTCCTTCTCTCTGGTTCTTCTCCTCCCCTCAAGTTCCTGAAATTCATTTTCCACTCCTGTCCTCCCATACAATCATTTTACAGCTTATTTCAATTAAGTGGATTTTTTCCCCTTTTCTTCCTATTTGTTTCTCTTTTTCTAAAGCTCTGTAGACATTAAATTGAACTTTGGAACACACAGTCTTGTAACAAATTTGAAAGACACAATAGATTTAAAGGCAGTACTGTGCCCTCAAATTCATCATTACAGGAAGACCATTGAAGAGGTTTGGGAATACAAGAAAAACTCAGGCGGCAGAAGGAGAGAGAGAGCCCTACCAACAAGTTTTATTTGTCAGCTGATTCAAATATCTTCTTGGATATAGATGGTTTTTAGAAATGTGTATAGAAAATGGTAAGCTTTTCTGTCAATTTGATTTTTTTAAACTTTTATCTCCTCTTAAAGTTCTTTTAGCAAAACATAACTTCTAATACCCAATAGTCCTAAATCTAACATTCTTTTTCAGGAAAAGAAACTCTGACTTTTGTTTAAGCCTTAGCTTACAGTCTTAGCTCCAAGTCTTAGCTTGGAGCTAAAATTTATAGTTCTAATATTCTTTCCTATCCTTTGGCCTCCTGTATAGCTCTTTCTAACCACACATACCAGTTCATTCAAAAGGCATTCCTCTCAAAATCAAGATCCCAAATCACGGACTCTAGCCTCCCCTGCAAATGAATAACCCAAGTGTGAGAGAAATGAGATCTGTATCTCACTTCAAAGTATTTTTTGTTCCTTTTTTCTGGGGTGGAGAAGTGTTTTTTTTGCAGGAAATGAGGGGTTACACCCTCTCAACAACATATCAGGATTCATAGAAAGCCCCAGCATCAATCACTTCTGACATCTAAACAACACAGCTCTGTCTACTGACAACCCCACAGGGCTTCTTGGATGTCACCTCAAAAGAGAGTTCTGGCACTGGAACCAGTGTGTGACGAGACACATACAGACATGATGCCTTCAGACATGCCTTTGGAGGGTGGCCCAGACCAGCAGGCCCTTGAAAAGTTTCTCCTCTTCCTGCTGAATTTGCAGGTGGTCTGTGAAAAAAAACTCCACTGGACTATGGAGAAGAAGCACAGCAGAGACAGATTTTTGACCTTCAAAAAACATTAAGGAGCATGTGTCCCAAAGAATCTCTTCAGACGCTAATCCTCCAAATGAGCAAGAAAGCAGCAGGCATTGAGCCTGAAGACACTGACAGCATCAGTAGTATGCCCTCCAAAATATTAATTCAGGAGCAGGCACAGATGTATTCCTCTAGGCTTGAAGTCACCTTCCAGTGGTTACTGTATTGGAGGAGCTTTTCCTGCAACAGCAGTTGCACCCTGGTACTACAGCAAACCCCAAATAACTTGCAGTAATAACAGTAATGAAAAAATGAAAATAGCCNCCAGCTAGCCCTATGGCACACATACAGAATATATATTTTGGGTATATGAGGAAAAGCATGTCTTCAGTATACTTTTGCTTTATTATTAGATATGGAGTAGGTAAGTTCCACGTTCAACTTCAAATGCCTTTTTCTGTGCTTTCTCCACAAAGCGAAGCAAATCCCTGCAGATTTGACACAAGTAACTTCCAGAAGAGCGTTGTTCTACACAGAGCATTCTGATGATGCTATAAATAAAAGCATTTCCTGTGAACAGACTGAAAGGAGAACTGACTATGCAAAATTCAGCTTTTGAGCTATTATACAAAAATATTTTAACTGTCTTGGATTCGTCCTTCCTAAGTGTTTGGTTTCTATTTAGTGTGAAATTAACATGGTTTACTTACAATGGGAATACATTTGCATTGATTAGAAACTAAGCCATTCAAGTCAAGAACTGACATTGTTAAAATCTCCCAGGCTGTGGAGAACAGTGGTTGTCTTCTTGTCTTCAGATTTTTTTTTAAATAGACAAAATATGATTTTCAAACATTAATTTCAACAAATACACAGCCAGACTCCATCTCTTTCCTGATGATGCTGCCATATAACTGAACAAACAAAGTATAAGAGAGGGAACAGAAGACAGGCAAGGTAAAATGCATAATTGTCCTGCATAATACACAGGGTGGTTCACAAAACCAGAACTCAGTCTCACTTCTCCAGGTTCTCAAAATGGTGATCCATCATCCACTACATTGTACTAAAACTCAGGGGTGATATATCTTTGAAAAACCAAGGCAAGTAGAAGGCCTTCCTTTCCCCCTCCCATGACACAAGAAATTGTGCCTGAAAGGAATGGTGGAATTAAACATTTATATCTTTTTTGCCCAGGTTATATCTGCTACCCTTCAGCTGTCAGTAAGTATGTGGAGCTGATCCTGTTAGATTGCACAGTATCTCTCCTCAGAAAACTCTCACCTCTCCACAAGTGGGAATGGACTATTCATAGTTGAGCTGTCATTTTGATTTTGACTTCAGAGAGCATTCCATGTTCCTTCTTTGGAAGTCTGATGCTTGTAGCTTGTTTGCGTTACTAGCATCTTGGTATGCTAAGCTGCATATATCAGGTCTCTCACATGGAAATTCAGGGGAAGAATATAAAAATAAGGTATCACACTATCTGGATAAAAACAAGCTTCAGAAAACTATTAGCATTAGTGAACTGATTTAGCTTTTTGAGATATTTCTAACCTGTGACTTCTTTTTTTTTTCCCCCCAGTGATGAGGGGATGAGTTCTGCATTGTGGAGGAACAAACAATTTCGGATAGAAAATTAGTGATTTGGGGGGAGGAATATAATTCATAAAAGCCAGCAAGATCTCTCCTTTCTTTGTGATCTGTCTTAGGGTTGGTAGCAAACTCATTACCTTAGCAATACTGAATAGAGATTAGTGAGCGAATTCTGAGACAGAAAAGCAGAAAACAAGAAATGTTAAGATACATGATATATTCAAAGAGCTACCTCACTTGGTCTTTGAGAGAATAATGGTATTGCAGGTGCAAGAACCAAAAAAAAAAAAAAAAAAAATCAGTTACAAGCTCTGCATTTATACAAAAAGCTCATGAAACTCACGCAGTGAAATCTGGGGGATTTAACTCAGACACACAAAAAGTAAAGAAAACAATGGAAAGGATGTGAAAACACAATCATATTGTAATGTCACACACTTGTAATGATGTGAAAAGAGACCTTCAGCTCTCTACCAGACTAAATGCTATAGGAATATCTTCCAACAGTGCATTGTCTTAAACAGTATTTATAGCAACAATGCAACTTACCTTTCTAACTCTTTAAAGACTCCCTGAGACAGGAGACTCCACTGACATCAGTAGAGTTCTAACAACTTCTTCAACGTTAGATTTGGCCTGGATGGTCAGACGTTCATTAAAACAGGATTATAGGCTAACTCAGGTTGGAAGGGACCTTCAGAAGTCCCTAGTCCAACTCCCTGCTCAAAGAAGGTTCAGCTACGAAATTAGAGCAGGTTGCTCAGGGATTTATCCAATTAGGTCTGGAAAACCTTGATGGATGGACATGGCACAGGCTCTCTGGGCAATCTGCTCCACTGCTTGACTGTCCTTGGGGTGAAAAGTTTTTCCTTACATCCCATCTGAACCTCAGTTGTTTTAACTTATGCCCCTTGTCTCACTGCGAAAAGCCCGGCTCTCTCTTCTTGATAGCGCTGGGCGGCTGCTGTTAGGTGCCTCCCGAAGCTGTCTCTACTACAGGCTGAAACAGCTCCGGTGCCTCAGCTGGAGTGCTTATTTTACCTTTTTAACTGGGGAGGGAACTCAGACTCAACAGCCACATTTGCTCAGCTAAAGATACGTGTACAGAAAGTCCATCCATGATGTCAGCCTTTTTATTCCCTTTGGGCTCATTTTTCAGCAGATTTATGGGGAAAAATGAAGGAAAACCAGTTCTATAAAATGAGTCACTATTTATGAGGCTTGCCTATAGGTATTTGCCATGACAGACACAAAAATGACACCAGTCAGCAAGTCTTTTGTTTACAATTGCTTCTACTTCCACTCCTCCTATCTTCACTGGTTTGACTTTCATACATCTCAGGAAGTGTTTATATTTTGAAAGCAATTTTCTTGGTTTGTTATTGACATGACAAAAAGGTCTGTTTGTACTGGGTTTGCTTCTTTTCCCCACTTTCTTTAAAGCAAAGAGAAAGTGTGAAGTGTGAAGTGTGTCAGTGTGGTATGATTTGCCAAACCACCTTCTGACGACAGTTAGAAAAACGTAAGGGTTCCTCTCATTTGTGCTGGTAGGCATATTCGAATTGAGGCTGATTAATCAGATTTAATGGACTGAAACGAAGTAAATATTTAACAGAGTAGGGTGATCAGTCAGAGCAACCAGTTTTTAAACAACTCACTGGTCAAAAATTCAAATTCATCCAAATAACTTCAGTAAACATGAACCACAAACACACTGTCCAACAACCACAAACAACTCCCAGACAGAAAGAAGAGCTAAGTTAGCACGAATACTATTTGTTCAGCCCTAAACTTTACATTAAGTTCTATGAGGCAAAAGTGCTTCACATTGCACAGCTTGAGGATTGCAAAAAAGCTCTTTATAAAAGTGTGTTTACACTTCCAGAACAGAAAATCTTTCTTATTTTAGAGTTTCCACCTAGTGAAGGAACACAGGTTTCATCAAAATTTTTAAACCAACGACAGTGACTGTTCAAAGGTTTTTAACATTGTTCTCCCTTACCACCACCTTTGTATATTCTGGATTTTTATAGATTTTGATCATAAGATCACTGAAAGAAAACTTTCAAAGGCACACTGATAATTTATATTTAATCTTAGTGTCTCTCTTAAGAAAGGGTCTAAGGGTCTAAGTTAACTGTCCAGTTACCTCTAAAGTCAAAGTTACAATGTTATATTAAGTTTTCTTGGGGTTTATGTCTTGACTCTACTCTTGTGAGGATACAGTGTTTTTGTAAGGAATATGCCTTCACTAGAAAGCAGTCTTTGTTCACTAAATATTGTATCTTATCTTAGCAGGACAGCTGTCTTTGAACTGATGTACTCATACAAAGTAAGATTTAATGACAGACAACACTTGCATGCAACTTAATTACATTTGAGCCTAGAACGTTTTTTTGTGGTTCAATGATAAAACTATAAATGAACACTTTGAACAAAATCCTTAAACCACATTATAAAGTAGCACCAGTTGACTAAAGAATCAAAACCACACAAATAAATAATTACGTATGTATGTTTGATGCAGGCTGTGCATATGAAAGAAGATGAGTCACTTCATTTTTTTATGTTGGATTTGTGACAGCTGAGCGATGTAATTATCTTCCTTTGAATTGTGCTAGTTTTATCTTGGTGGTGTTAGATCTCTATTTTTTCTGTATTCTAATTTCTGCAGTGTGTGAAGTGCAAGACTCAAGGAAGTAAGCCATTGCAGAAATTCATTTTGCTTGGATTTCATTAAGCATGTAAAGAATATTTCAGTACTTTTAGACAGGCAAAAATAAAGCCAAAAAAGATGAAAAAAAACCTCATTATTATACACCTAAACACAAAGATTAATAAATGTTCCTACTGAACAGTTTTAAGTTGGATTAATTTATCTTAATTTAACATAAGGAAAGAAAAACAAACAAGAAAATCCTTTCAGCCAGGCCAAAAGTTATATGGAATGCATACTACACATAAATTGCATTAAACAAGGGATTTAAAGCTAGAAACATGTCTGGGGCTTTTGTTCCTCATGCCAAATAAAATAAAGAAAGTAGCAAAAATAACAATATTCACAGTGATGAGACTGCCAGTCGACTTAAGAAATATGCTTGAACACATGACAAATAGCAAAATGCACTCCAGGCTATTATCATTACCACCAAAATATATGTAAGATGAGTGAAAAATACACAAAAATCTTGAGGTTGCAAATAAACAACAGAAAGTCTAGGTATACTCTTAAATACTGAAAACATTAATAAATACCCTATCATTAGTTATATCTGGTTGAAATTAATGGGAAATCAAAAAGACTTCTTCTGATAAGAGGGTTTGACAAGATCCTTATAAAACAAGGAGAGAACTGAAGCTGGACAGATAAAACAGTAGTAGCTTTAGAACAACATGGGACAACCTTTTTATTAATGAGCTTGAAGAGCAAGCCCTTGGACAGGTTTGTTCATCACAAATAGATTTATGGGAATCAAAAAGAAAGAAAAGTGTTCCTGGTAAATAGTATACAAAGAGGAAGGCAGTAATATTTTGCACTAGTTGTGAAAGATGAGATTCATCTTATTAATATGACATTGTTTTGAATATGACGTATGGCAAACATTGTCCAATTTAAATATGTACACTAAAACAAGATAACTGTCACCTAGAATAGGCCTCCATAAAGCACATATCTAAAGTTGGTGAGAAGCATCTCACCTGAAATGACTAATATATAGAGTAGTCATGTTTTTACCTAAAAGAAAATGAAATGTCTCCTAAACAATGTGAAAGGAATATTATCCTGAAACTTTCTCATGGTAGCCTATGTGCATGCACAGAAAAAAGGAAAAATACCCTGGCTATCAGATCATATCTGTTGTCTGATCAGCATCATTTTGGCATTGCTTAGGCTGCATTTCAGCCAAGGCAGTTTACAAAGAGTCTCAGTTTAAATATTATGGTATTTTATAATACTGGTTGCACTGTGAAAGGCTGAGATATGACGTACATATCATCACTACTCTTTTGAGAGATTTCTCCTGATAACCTTACTGCTCTGGAGGTACAGAACAGAATATGTGAGTACTTCAAAAAAAGGGGACAGAATTACTAGAGTTTGAGGAAGATAATTATCCCTCTCAGCTGCCTGAGTTCTGCTGGTATCTGAATGTTCTCTCAGTGCTAGACGACCTGTCAAAGAGCGTGTAGTAAAGGAGACACAGTGGTTGGCAGTCAAAAACACTACACCAGATCCAGATTCCATTACTCATTTTGTATTTCAGTGACATTTCCATCAACTGAAATGAGTTCTAAGAAAGTGGAAAAGTAACTTTGGACCATGAAATCTGGATTACTCAGTGCAGCAGCAGATATTCTTACTAGCCTATAATACTGATGAATGAGTCATACAGAGAGGTTTATGAATATGAAAAATTAGGAATTTTTGAGAAGAGGACATTCGTTATTTTGATCTTAATATTAAATTCTGAATGCATGTGGAGAAAGCCAGTGCAGATTATCTTTTTATATAAAAATACTCCAATACTGCACATTTCCCCAAGGCAGCAAATTCTGCACAAGCAGTAACCTAAAAATCTTAACCTTAAAAACAGTAACTTTCTTACATGATTGTGAATAGTAAGCAATACACTCACAACACTATTTAAGAGTAAAAGGATGAAGAGTTTCACACATAAAATCTATTAAACCTAAAACCACTAGGCTCTCTGTTTAAGGCATTCAAAAGCTGGAAGTCAGAAGCATTACTAATGACAGGCACATGAAATAAGATCTGACTGGTGAGGCTGTTCATCATTGTGGCCAGTTTTAGAGCCAGATCATCACTTTAGAAATATCAGTATCTGGATAAGGTCCAAGTTTATTCCTCATCAAAGCAGTATGACTCCTGACTCCAGTGAAAATAATAACCTCAACTTGTGGAGACAAAGTCTTGATCAATAATGAATCTTAACACGTCTATGGGATCTTCTCCCTTCTCAGATCTGAATTATTACTGACACCTTTTTGGCACTCTGTCAGCAATGGCTGCTCACTGAATGTTGAAAAACAAAAAGCAACTGTAAAATACACCCACTGGAAAAACTAGAGAAACATTCAATTGTGGTTATTTCATTTCTGATATGAAATGTAGCCTGACATAAATATGGTTAGGGCCTTGAATAAACACACAGGATTAGTCCTCCAAACCAGCTCCTCAAGTTTTGGAGCCCAAGGACAATCAACAGTCCTTTAAGTTTCTCATGGATTGCCATGCAGCCTGATCACAGAACTTTTAAGTGAAAACACCAATTTTGTTGTTTAACAGAAATTCCACAGATTAGCTATGGGCCACATGCCATAGCCATATGAAGTGTAGCTGGTGAAGCACAGCTCTATTTCCTTCTGCCAGCTTAAATTTCTGATGCTTTGTCTCTCTAAATAGCACAATGTTCATCAAGGATTCTGGAAAACTCTAGGAAAATAGGAATTGTTTTACAAAATTAGACCCCTGACCCATTTAATCCTTTCTCTCGTAACACGAGGATTTAAAGAGCCTTTAGAAGCCAGGCACTCAAGACCACCAAGCTAGGTATTCACCCAGATCCTTCAGTGTATCCAGAGACTGATTTAAGCCCTAAATTGCAGACTTTGTTCTTCCTTCCATATGTTTATTATCATAACTCTGGATATGAATTACAGCTTGAGAATCACTACATTCACAAAACTGTATTTCAAAACATGTTCTGAAAGTCTCAACTTCATGTCTAATGTTCACATGAGGAAAGAAAATCATTTTAAATTACTCGCTGTCCCAATTTTCTCTATGATCAAGTTCCATGTTATATCCACAAGCATGCAGGCACACATATACAATTCACCATGCTCCAGGAAATGTGTAGTAGGTTAAGGATGAGTCCCCAAATATACATGTTTTGTAGATTTTATATAGCTCTTTTATTAGTTTAGTAAGTATTAAAATAAATGTTAAAATTCAAAGTATTCATGCCACACCACTCTGACAGAAATGTAAGTATCTCACAGTAGCATTTAAACAGACATTCCAGCAGGACAGACTGGTAATTCATCAAAGAACTTAAATGCTTGCCTGAACACCCACTGATGTTGGTGGCATGACTGTATGTGAAACTTCTGACTGAATCAGGACCTCTAACTGCTTCAAGCTATTTTTTATGTCTGGGCTCTAATCTGAAAGCCACTGGAGACAACAGAATTCCATTGACTTCAGAATAGGCTTTCCACGGAAAGCGCTCATATACGTATCTTGAAAGCACACTTACTTGACTGATCCAGAGAAGTCACTACAACTCCACTCACAGTCCTGCACTGTAAAGTTGCACAGATAATGCTTCATACATATATGTATGATATATTCAGACTCCAGAGGCGAGAAAAATGCATTTTACTCGTAGCATTACAAATCTTCCCTGGAGCACATATACATATTCTAAATTCTAGAATCCCTGACTTTGTAGTATTTCAACACTTTTTCACAGCAGAAATTAAGACTCTGTAACGTTTTCACAGTGAAGAGCTGGAGATCAGGCTTCTGAACTCATGTTTAGAAGGTTTACGAAATGACCTTATTTTAGAAGTACTGAGCCTCAGGTGACTATGCTGGATTTAGCAGAGAGGTTTTCTAACAGAGATGGAAAAAAGGCCTAATCTGTTCCCTTTGTAGTTAGTAGCAGTATAACTGTTGAGCTCAGCAGCTAACTTCTAGACTTCTGTTTTTGAAAAAAGGGTAGTCACAGGGACTAAATACCAAAGAATACTCAAAAGAATTGGGCAGGGTTTTCAGAGCACTGCAAATGAAAAGTGTTCTCTACTTCTGTTTACTATCATGGCTTGCTTGAAAGACTATCAGGTGTGCAGGGAATAGCATATAGGAAAGAAAGATGTTTTCTTGTTTCAAAGTAATTTTAATCCTATAATATCTCCTAGTCCCCTTTCCTGAACCTTGAAAGGGTAAATATGCCATCTGGTTAAATAGATAAAGACAATTAAAGGTAGGTATGCATACAAACACAAATGTGCATAATCAGGGCAGTGCTAGAACTAGAGAAAGCAAATAAAGAAGCTACCTTTAAAATGTTAAACATGGAAAATTATGAAACAATAAAATACGTGTCCTTTCAGCACTCTGTTCTTCAATCTTTGGAGAAATACATTTAACTACTAGAAGCACATTTATAAATTTTCCTTGGAGCAGCATATTTTTGTGATCATCAAAGCTAAAAATGTGTATCATTTAAAGCAATGGAGTGGAGAAGCTACAGTAAGCTCAATTCTCCCCATTTCTATTTATTTTTACTTTCATTTATTGATTACTAGGAGAATCTTTTCAAGTATGTTTCTCTTCTAGGTGTATTTTCTCTTAATGATTGAGTTTCTTCAAATTGAAGCTGATGCACTTTTCAGTGTTTCAGTTATAATTACCAAATTTAGAATGAAAATGACCACTTAATTATGTAATTGTCTTAGAGACAGTGAGATAATTAAAGCCCTCAGAAAAGCAGCCCAAAGGCATTGGCTGAGCAAAAAGGTAAAGAAAACATAATCCAGGCATCTTAGAAAAGTATTACATAAAATATTGTAAGAAAAGAAATTATACATTGGTCCCTGAACAGATGCCCTTAAGAACCATTTATCTTAATCAATATAAAATATCATATTTATGTAACAGAGCACGTGCAGCAAGAAATGCTACCATAAATTGGTTGTTCAGAAGTTATAGAAGATAGAGACTGAAGGTATACTTCACATTACAAGAAGCAGCATTTAAGATGAAGCATATGAAAAATGAAAGTAAAATGTATGGCAAAAATTAAGAAGATTATCAGAAATATAGCTGTGATTAAGCTGCAAATAAATAAAAGTTAATAGTTTGTAAGTAATCTATAAAAACAATAAAAGCTGGAGATGTTCTTGATGAAGGACTAATCTGAAAAGTTATCTCGGGTCATGATAAATCTGGAAGAAGTGAATATAGAAAGTCTGGGGATATCATATGAAATGTCAATATAAACACCTTTAGACATGTATTTCCAAGTTATTACACTTTCTTAAACTTGGAGATATTTGCAGCTGCACACAGCAAAACCAAAACCAGATGGACTTTCTTATACAGCAACACAGCAAATCTAAAGAACCTTCCTGTTTACAATTTGCATGAAAAATATTTCAGTTAAATCGAGAGAAACATGAACACTTATCCTGCTAAAAAGCCTTAACCCCTTCATTCTGGCTCGGTGAGGTGATGACACAGGAGAGGATTAGGTTATGATCAGATGGTGGGGTTGGTTAAAAAACACAAAATTCACTCTGCTGCGCAGAGACAGGAAGGGTTACTGTGTGCATACTGGAAAAGTCCCATCGGCTTCAAGGGGTGATATGAGCCTATGAGCCCTCAGGAAGTGTTCAGAACCCACATGGAGAATGGTGCCTCTGTATGTAACTTGCACCATCTTTGAATTAACAGTGCCAGACTTATGATGCTATTTCTCATGAATATCATCACCATACAGAAAATACTGCTGCATTTGAAGCTAACAGAATACATTTCTTCTTCATGCTAAAAGCCTCAAACTGCCACACCATGAAATCAGCTTCCTTCTGTTCCCAGCAGTTAACATTCATTTCACATGTGTTTTAGCACTTGGTGGCAGACAGTTATTGGCTATACTCTTTGCTATGAGGTTCTTTCCTTTTATAATTAAGAATCCTTTTGAATTGTGAATAGTTAACGTTTCTGCTGCTAAAGATTACAAGCAATTAATATGTAAATTACAAATTGACACTGAGAGGTTATATGGACAAGATAAGGAATGGCTTGTTCATATACTGATGGCTACCTGTGCTTAATGTAAAATAAATGTGAAATAAAATTTTTTAGACTTTTCAAAGTGTAGCTTAAAGTAGATCAGAACATAGAACAGGTTACTTCTTTCTGCCATTATGAATCAAGGAGCAGACTCAATGCAAATTTGAAGATGCAAATTTCTTCACAAGAAAATCTTCTGCACTTCACTTCTTTACAGTTCTTACCTTCAGTAAACTTGGACTCACATCTCTCTGATGCCTAATCCTCATGGAACCCAAGGAAAAGCAGGTTCTGGAAAAGAAATATGAAAGAGTCAAAACACTCCTTGGAATCGTGAGATCTTTTAACAGTTCCAGAGGTGTTATCCAGAGCTTGAATTAGTTAAGAGACATCCTGCAGATTCTGATTTTTTTTTTTGCTTCTGCTTTCCCAATCCCCCCAGCACATTTAATGAGTATAAAAGACCACCAGATCAGAGTCAAATCTTATCATTATGTGTGTGTATGTATATAATATGCAAATATATAATTGCAGTGATATAAAAAATTGTGCCTTTTTCCAGTGAAACTATTAATTTGAGGCATTTATTGTACATTAGATTTGGAGGCACTTGCCAAATTCTCCATTGTAATTGTTTTAACATTGATTCTTGAGAATTCCATGAAAAAAATGACATCTCTACTCCATTAGGGTCCTCTCAGCTACCTGTTGTTTCCCTGAAATACCAATTTGTCCACACAGGTACGTTGTATACACAGAATGCCAGGAACTGTGTTTAGAATCTACAAAATATTTGAAAATAGCTTGAAAATGTATAGTTATAAATATTTGTAAAGGGGTTAAATTTACACAAAAATATCTTTGTTATTTTAAACTATCAATATGGAAAGAAATCCTGCAAAAAACTGGTACAATGTGCTTAGCATTCTGGACATAACTAATTCCACTGCATCAAAGATAAGCATGCATTTATGCGTGTGAAGGATCCTAGTCCTTCAGATACAAACCCCCCTAGGGCAAAGATTGTACTTCCGTAACTTTCTGTACAGTGTCCCAATGAAATAGATACATCTTCAGGATAAGGAGCACAAATTCCAGTCGGGCCTGAAGCTCCAATATGGCAAAGAGCTTGAGCACACGCTTAAGTGTTTTGCTTGATGAACCAGGGCCTGAATTTCTCTTTGTGCAAATTTATTCCCAAGCATCAGACAGAAAGATAGCACTTATCTTCTGGGTGGGTATTCTCCGTTGATACAGAAGTTGGCTGTTTCCTTTCTTAAGAGATATGCAAAAGGGTAATTATTTACAAGCTCCTTCATGTTTGATTAAACAGGATTAAAAAAGAAATGAATAATCAAAGAGTGGGTCATGCATAGGGACTGGCACCTCGAGACATACATAAACATACAGACATCTATCATACGTGAATGTATATCACTTGTAATGTATCTTCAAAGGTTTAGAGAGCTACTGGAAAGCCTGTGCAGAAATATTACATGCTTACCATGGGCTTTGTCCATTTATAAAAGCAATAGTTAATACATACTGTTCTGCCTTTTTTTTTTTTTTTTTGCGGGGGGGTTGTTAAGTGAAAGATAACGGTTACGAAACCGGCCTGCACGCTTACACCACCTTTATTCCACCTCAGCCTCTGGGCAAACGCTCCTTGCCTCAAGCCACCGCCGAGGCCGTTGGCAGCGCGTGACGCGTCGAGGCCCCGCCCCACGCAGCCCGCGGCGGCGGGGAGCCGAGGCGGCGGTGCCCCGTCCGCTCGCCGCCGCGTGCACAGGGCCACAGCGGCCCCCAGAGGGTCGGGCCGCGCCCGCCAAGCCCAGCGGCTCCACCGTGGGGTGCCCGCTTCCTCGGGGTGCCCGGCTGCTGGTGAGCCGTTCCCGGTGCGGCGCCGGGGGGGGAACTGCTGCGTCACGGGACCAGCGGACAGCATTTCTGCACCCAGGCTGGCACATACGTCCCTTAAGCGAGAGCTTTTAAGTTTTAGGGAAGTGAAAGCACTAAAAAACTTGGCAGTTAGCAGGGGAGTTTCGCACGCTCAGCACCACCCGCGAGCAAGCCGCCTGCCAGCTTACCACTGCCCCGTTCTGCCTAAAAAGCGCCGTGCGTGGTGCGCACACCTCTCCTCACGTAACGGGTGAGTCACCCCTCCAGCGGCCACTCGGGCGGTCGCTTCAACTCCGCCCGCTTTGTTCTGCCCGGAGCTGCCAGCGCGCTCAGCAGCCCCGCCGCAACGGCCGCCGCCGCTCCCATAGGCTGGCGGGACCGCGCGGGCAGCCAATCGGAAGCCAGTTGTTAGGCGGCCGGGGCTATCTTTAGCATGGCCAAGCGCAAACAGGGAGGCCCCCGCCCCCGCGGCACGCACGTACCCAGGGACACGCAGAGCGGTACACGGGGGAAATGACTGTCAGCGGAACAAGAGCAAACAGTGGCCGGCGTTGTGTTGAAACGCTGTTGCTTTAACTGAATTAGTGGCAGGGTGCTAGAAACCAGTTTTAAAGCAAGGCTACATCTGTCTTCACATACATCTGCCTTCAAGGGAAAAGAGAAAAACACCCCGCTGTGAACAATACTTTTCAAAGAAAATTTCAAAACCAAAAGTATTACATTAAAAAGCTATTTTAATTACAATGGCTACTACCATGGATGGCTTTGCAGACCTCTGCCTCCTGTATGATTGCAGCTTTGCTTTCTAATGCCTCTAAACATAGGCTTAACCTGCACAGACACTGAAAGGAACATGACTAATGTGCCTGTTTAAAATAACTGTACTGTATATGCAGTTGGTACGTAGCATCTTGAACAAATTAGCAGCATCTTGAACAAATAAGCAGCAGAAGGGCTAATTATGATGAATAGTATGGGCTAAATTTTGTGTATTTTGAGGTTTATTTGTATATTTTTGTAAAATAAATCACACGATATTGTGGCTGGCTATCTCTGAGGTTAATGTACTTATGATAGATTGTTAGTCACTGTTGAATAGTAATGAATTTATAGGTTTTGAAAAAATCATATTGAACATAAATTTACGAATAATACTGAAACAGAACATTTTGAAGGGTTCAAATCGTTCAAATAACTTGAAATGCATTTTCCCCCCAGTTTCTTGCACAGGCCCAAGTTACATAAAGCACTTTCATATATCGTTGAATTCAAAGGGATTAGGCATATGCTAAGCATGCAGTGAAGTACCCTGATGAAGCAAGGACCCGAGGTTAGAAGAGGAAATGCTAAAATACGCCAGTGGAAATTGTTCTTCCATTATTTAAACTGAGACTTAAAACAGTAAAAACATCAATATATTTTAGAAATGTTAAGGAAAAACCTGGTCTTGCTAAGCAAGTTTTTTAAGACCCTTGTGCAAACTTAAAGAGTTTAGATGGCTGTCTAAATATTTGGGTATTTAACCCCAGGTGACCAATAATTTGGAGGTTCATGCATAACTATGAATCATACTAGCTTCTTGGGCTTTCTAGCAACCTGCTCACAAAAAATATGAAGAGTGAATGAAATGCAGACCTCTGCACAGTGAACCTGCAGCCCCCAAAGGAGTAAACTGATTTACAGGTCTCGTGCTGTCCCTACAGCACAGGGATGGATTTCACTGTCAGTGTGCACTGCAGTTAGTTTCTGGACACCTTGAAGGAAAATCTTGAAAAATAATACAGAGGGTACAAAGTCAGCCAACAGCCATTCATTATGCAATGAAAAGTATTCACTGAAAGATCTCTTCAGTATCGGAGCAGAAGTTTTGCCCAGCTACTCTTCATAGTCATCAGCCCTTCAGTGATGGTCAGTGTCAGGCTGTTCTGAAATCCTTGTCCTCATTACATGATCCCTGTGGATGCTTTTCAGTTGCCAGTGGGACTTACCAAATCAGCAGTGAAACAAAAGAACAAAGTCTGCCGCGACAATGTTGGGATGTCATTTCAAAAAGTGGCCTGTGGATTTGAAATCTGCCTGGAAAAATGTTGTTTATTCTGTCATTGCCAGAACATGAATATAGTCAGAAACATTATTTCAATTAAGTTTTTACATGCCATTGAACGTTTTCTCTGTGTTCACAGGTTGTCAGTCTTATGTACAGATTAAACTAAGTTCTCACAGAGGAAGTTCACGCAGCGTGAATTCCGTTAGCTTTGCTGATCCCATTATGCACCATAATGTGAGAGCAAAGATTGCTCTGCATAAATATTCATCCAGCATCTTTCAAGTTTTCCCTTTCATTCTACTGCTGCCTGACCCTGTCTGCCACTTTTCTCCTGAATAATCATTACTGCTGAGCAATCCATTTGAAGAAAAATGAATTTGGAGGACTGAAATATCAGAATAACACTGAACTCATGGGGATTGTCACTAGGACAAGATGCAGCCCATTGCAATGTATAGTTCTGGACATTAAGATGATCTAACATGCTATTTGGAATTGCATTTTTCTCTGCAGAGAATGTTGTGGCTCACACAGAGCCAATGCCAAATACACTAGTGGCATTGCTCCCTGCTCACTCGATCACTGAGTCTGACAAATTTCAAATTTTTCCCATTTTAATTCTAGTAGGTTTTGAATTATATCAATGACTTTTTCAGTATAGTTTGTGCTGTTACTCCACAACCCAAGGCTGTGCATTGAGGTGGACTGTAACTAGTGAAAATAACATTGTGAACTGTTTTTGTGGTAGTAAGGAGGCAAATACAAGGGCTCATTCTATTTCAAGTGATTTGAGGTGGTTACAGATGAAGGATTTAGCCCAAACCTGACAAAGTTCACCTCTATTTGCTTGTGAATCCTCAGTATGTCCTGGGATGTGAATGTCCATTCCCCTCAACCATTAATTTAGCCAGTAATGGAAATTGTTGTTATGGTCTGTTTCTGGAAGCAATGCCTTGTGTTTCAGACCATGTGTTTTGACCATGTGAGGACAGGGACAGATTTACTAGGTGAGCTAAGGGGATTGCATCCCCCTGTTCCTCCACTGGCATTACAGTATGTGGAGTCTACTATCTGATCCTGTGACACCAGTGTTTTCTAGTTTCTTTTTTGAAGAAAGAGTGAGTCCCCCTGTGCACACAGACACACACATTATCCGGCTGTGTTGCCCACATTTGGGAAAAACACAGGGTCAGCACACCCAAAGTGTAAGGGATGTTTGTCAGTGGGAAAATCATTCTCCAGATCATAGTGTTTCACATCTATGTTTCCATGTTGTGACTTCCCCTGCCTCAGGGAGATGAACAAGATAAGTCATTTGGTTGCTCAGTAATGCGGTATCAGATCCCTAATGCAGAGTGCTCTGACAGAAGAAGACTCACCGGGCCCCCCAAAGGAAGCCGCTGACTGAGAAAGGCGAGTTACGCAGCAGGGATACATCCCCACGGCAGGATGCAATGACTGACTGCCTAGTCCGTGCGGCAGACACCTCCCAGAAGCTTTCGTTGGGCAAAGCTTCAGAGAGCGCAGTCTCTTCTCCCATGCACTGCTCTGAGCCAGGCTGACAAGGGAGCCATACTTTTATACTTAAGAGAGGTGTTTGCTTTTGCTCGGTGTTGCCATAACACCTTTTTTTCCCCCTTTTTCATCCAATCAGAGTTCCCTTAGACACCACTTACATTATTTCATTGCTTATCAGCTGGACATCTTAATTGCAGACACTGTACCAAGGTGGAAAAACTGCTAGCTTGTAGGTGCCAATCCCACTGACAGGTAGAAAAAGTAATCATATTACTCAAAGTAAGAACAAAGTGGTGAAAATATGCCCTTCTTGAAACCAAGTGAAACCAGATATATTCCCATGCTGACTGAAGTGTATGAAATCTCTTTCCAGTTAGACAGCTTTGATCCAGTGCTGCAGCAAAAAATAACATGGGGTGAAAACACTCATGGGCATAGACCACAATGTGATGAAGTCTGCATGACTCAGAAAGGTCTTTTAACAGCCTAACTTTCAGCCAGCTGCCTGGCTGCAATCCTGCACTATTCTAGTTTGCCTGTGCATTCAGATGAAGCTTAATAGAAATGGCCCAGGCATTTTCCAACATAAGATCAGGCTGTTATTCTCTCTCTAACGAGCTAAGTTTATAATGATGCCCCAGTTTTGTTTAGAAGAAAGTTAGAATGGCAGTTATTTTCCCATTAGCAATAGCATAATCCTATTCTTAATGTGTACTTCTTATCCGCAAGCCTTAAAATAGGTCTTGTCTCTATGTTTTACGATGACTGATGCTAACATTAATATCCCTCAATGCCCTATGCCTTTCTCTAAAGAAAATTGTCGTGTAAAAGACCCTCATTCTTCTAATTAAGGTCAAATAATACATATAGTACATTATATATTTTGGACCTGTCACATCACAACATGTACTCCCATTGACTTATGCATGGTGTGGTCAATCAGCCATGTGAGTGAAGGATTATGCATAAGCTTTTTGGATGCTTTGGGGCTTAAGCCCTCAGAGCAGTAGATCACAGATGCTTTCTGTCATGTATTAATAGCCAGCTCAGTCTGAGGAATGGAACCCCAGAGCTCCCAATAATGCTAAAAATGCTTTACCTCTAGGACATAGAATACATAACGCACTATTGAAATGCTCTGGAAGCTGCTTTTCTTTTTTTTCTGAGCTGCTTTTAAAAGGACTGCAAATTCAGAGAAACAATGTGTCATAAAATTTTTAAACTAATGTGACACCCTATGATCCTTTTATTTTTGAAGTCTTTCCATGAAAGTATAGTAACTGGTTTCACAGGCAAAAATACTTTGTTCCAGTCATTTAAGGACAAACTCACCTGTTTGGTGTTCCCAGTTGAGCAGTAAGAGATGAGTAAACCTGGCTTACCCTTGATTAGAGCCTTAATTGTACAAACCTACAATATCTTGCCTTGAAAATGGTAGTGGAGTGAATGAATAACTGACAAGTCAATGGCTCCTAGTCCTCTTCCTGAGCCAACACTGTTCACCATGAGACCTTATTATTGGCAACATCCCATACCCAGGAAGATGTTAGGGAATGCAAATTTTTTTAGCAGTTACTTATTGCAGACTTAGGAAGGGATTTAATACTGGGGTTTGGTTCTGACCAAATTGGGCTGTTTTTAAGCAGTGTCTTGCAAGATGTCCCTACCTATGTACAGCTTCAAATAGAAAAAAGTTTGTTGATAAGCATTTAACAAAAGAGGAGACTGATTTTTGGGAGCATTCAAACATTGCGATACTAGAATTAGAAACAGCAGTAACATGGAAGTTGATTTCCTCTATTCAGAGCCACATCTGAACCATTTCTGAAAAACAAGTTGTTTTTCTTCTTTTTCATGTAGCGATAGTCTTTTAGTTAAGTAATTTGATGAGTAAAGGCACATCTCATGAGGAAATCTGGAGATCTGTATTCAGTCCCCATCCCTAATACACAGCCAAAAGATTTGGCCACACCGGCTAATCTAGTCAGCACCTTACTCTCCCCATTAGTGAAAGTGTGATAATACTCTTACCTTAAGGACTGGAAATGGATTCAATAGCACTTATGGTAGAATCATGATAATGGAAAAAGGTGAAGACTGGAATTGATTCTGGCCTTGTCTCATGGCTTATGTCCAAGGGCTGACTAACCTAGCCCTTAGAGTCACTTCTTATCCCAAAGTTAGAAGTCCAAGTTACTGATTTCCCCCATCCACAAGGTCTGAAGTCATATTCCAGGCCCATTTCTCCATGAGGTGGTGTCTGAAGTCTGTTGCTTCCTCAGTGCTGCTGTCCGTTAACAAAAATGCTATTAAATCCTGTCGTAATGTGCCATTAGGCCTGAGGAATAACATTTGTTTCCAGTGTGTGTTTGTTTTTTGTTTTTTTTTAGTTTGTTTCTTCTGTTAAACCAAATATCTACAGATGTGGTATCTGCTCTCTCCTGGAGCCATTCATTCTCCTTTGCTGAGAGGGTGCAGAAGCAAGTTCTGCTTTCCAGGTCTGATTTTACTTCCTCCCTTTCTTTCTTACCAATACCTCTTTTAAACAGAGAATAATTAACCTGCCTTTTGTCTCTTACCTAAGGCTCCCACTTCCTCATTGCTTTAATCTGTCCTTTTATGAACTGATGAGAAGGGTAGTCAGTTCTCGAAGAGCACCCTTCCTCCATCTCCGGATGGCTTTAGGCAGAAGCAGGGCACATGGCCTAATAGTGGCTGTGAGAAATCTTGTCTTACCATACGGGAGAAGCAGCTGTACAGGCTGGGCATAGCAAGGTAACATCTGAGCTGAAGCTTAAATCCATCCTTATCCCCACGGTGCTGTGTAGCTGGCAAGCTCACTGTTGTGTGCTGGCTCCCAGCCTCCCCCTTTTCCTGAAACATCAGTGTTTAGCCACTGCCAGGGGCAGTGTCATTGGACTTGCTTTTCATTCTTGTTGCTGTTCCAGGTCAATAGATCCCATGTTCTTATAGTGCTCTGAAAAATAAAGGAATGCTCTCCCAGAGCTGCAGTGGTGTCCTTATTTTTCCTTCAAGACTGCCATCATCAAGCGAACAAATATTGAAACAGTTCATATTTTTGTGATTTCTTTTCTTAACTGGACATTTTTAAAGCTTTCTTTGGATTTGTCTTTTGCTTGAAATAGGACTATGTATTATATACATAATATAGTATATACATTGTAAGAATATATATATAATTATATACATACATACATACATATACTTTATATCTTCTGTGGCCACCATTAGTTCAAAGCCTGATGTGTTGCTTTGTAGGTGGTTAGCCAAAAATTAAAACAATAGTTATGTAAATGCAGCCTTCTTTTCTGTGACTCTCAGTAGCAGTTTTGCTGTGAAGCAACACTCATTTCTGAGAAGGAAGCAGACTGTTTTAGGAATATTGATTACACTAAGTGTGATAGAAATGTAATTGGAAAGAATGTTCAGGAAGTCAAATATATCCTGGCCTTGCTTGACGTGTAAAACTGTTTGCACAGCCCCACTTAATGACTGGACAATTAATTACTGGATCGATTGCTCCAAGAGAAGGTGCAGTTAAATGCTCTCCACACATCATTCAGCTCTGAATTCAGGTGACCTTTTAAGATGTTTTTAAAGAGCCGACTACTGAGAATACTCTTCATTTTCCCTGTAATTATATCTACTTGTGTCTCGCCTTGCCTTAGAATTTAAGCCTTGGAAAAGATTGCCTTTGTGCCATTTGGATTTCTGGCTAGAATGCTCCCCTTCCTATTGTGAATTACAGCAGCCTTCACAACGTCCCTAATTTATGGTAGCCATGTGAGGGTTACCTGAGAGCATTAGCAGAGCTCAGAACTTCCTTGTCACAAAGGTGCTTTGCAGGAGAGCAAACTCTTTGCTAAGAAAGTGATATGGACAAGAATGGAGATGTATAACAAAACTGAGACAAAATTAAAACAGAAAACAGTCAAACAAATGAACAACATGCCCCCCCCCCAGCAATATGACTCTGAGATGTAAAAGCATTTAATATCCATTTATTTGCACAAATGAATACAGTAGTAGTACAGCATTTGAGGTTTTAGTACTTCCTTTAGTATCTTTGTAACTTGGAAAATGATCTGCATTTCAAACTGACAGGATCTTTCACCCATCTCATGTGCAATTTTCATGAATTCATCCTGTTCATAGTTTAAAATTAAAGTGCATTAAGAAGGAAGAACTCAGCATGTTTTTAAACAGCAGAGACAGTCTGAAATTCATGAAATGAAAGATCACCTTAAGCTGTTGCTTTGAAGTTTCACCAGTGTTTTCCAACTCATTTCCTACTCGTGGAAAACTTGCCAAAAGTACTCCCAGAAGAGATAAAATTATTTGGCCTGCTGAAATCCACACACTTGGAGATTATTAGCAGATCAAAGACACAAGAGTCAAGCTGTATGCTATAGACAATTTACATAAAATGCATATATATATATATATCACTGCATATGTATCTCTAGCTAATTAATGCATGCATTACTTATGTGGGTAGCTCTAAGCAGGATGGACCAGCAAAATCTATATTATGAAAAGCACATTTCAGATGATTGCTTTGGATTTAAAATATTTCAGGCCGACCCTACTGGATTTGTTTTCCTCCTTTTGAAAATTTTCAGTGATTCTTAAGTTCCTCTGTCAACTTTTTTTTTTTTGCTGTTACAGTGTCTGTAGAATCAAAAGTTCCTCTTATGTTTTATTTCATTATACAAAAGCATCTGGATGGTTTATCTTTCATTTGATCTTGGTTATTTGGAAAGGGTACTTTGCACAGAAATGACAACAACTGAAACTGAGTTTCTTATTAACACAAGTGTTTGAACTGATAACAGGCCGTGAAAGTTTGTGAGTTTCTTTCTTTTTTTTTTTTTTAATTTCCTGTGGAGTGAGTTTTTTGATGTAAATGGGCCTTCTGGACAGATTTATTTGCATTTAGCTGTCCCTGCCGCCCTCCTGTGGATGATGACCTCCCCACTGGTGGATGGCTGTCTGATGCAGGACTTGGGCCAGGAGGTGGTGAAGGGCTTCAAAGGGGCCTCTCATCCCCATCGTGTGATCGCAAGCCCATGCGACACAGGAGGCACCAACAGCGGGCCCACAGCTGCCTTTCTTTGGCCCGTAGATCTGCCCTAAACCTTACACTTTAAATAACGTTAAGCAGTGAAATGCTGCACGAACATTAAACACACCTACCAGACAAAAACTTGTTAAAAGTCACAAGTCTGGATAATGCACACGAGATCTTAAAACACTAGCTGAAGAGAGTCCTCACTTGTCTATTCATGGAAAATTATTGCATGGCATGTTTTTTAATGTGCTGCCTACCCCCCCTCTATCCGGGATTAACATCCCCGTCACAGGGAGGGCAATTTGTCTTCACATCTCTGCTGCCTCCATGCCATGGGACCAGCTGGTCACTGGATCAAGTCCCGCTCTGGCAGCTGCTCCAGCTGCCCGCTGAGGCACGTGCACTGGTGCCAGCTCAGCGCCTTGAGCTGCAGCTGGTCCAGCACAACCCAGCATCGCTCTCGACTTCCAGCCAATTTCTCATCTCGAGTCTGGAGTAACAATCGCTCCACTGAAGGAAACTCAGCTCACTACAATGAAGTACTTGTTCTTCTCTGGGCATGACACTCGTCATCTCTCATAGAAGTAGCATTTGCAAAAGTTTGTTTGACAGGGCCAAACGTTCCCACCATATGTTTTAGCATTGGGAAGGGCTTTATCAGAATACACTGTGGGGATCCAGATATACACTAGCCACAGAGGAGGAAAGAAGAGATATTTTAGCACCGCATTTTCATGTAGGTAATTGAAAGGTTTTGTTTTCAACAAATTGGTGAAAAAAATGAAATGCTGAAACTTTCAAAGTTACCACAGAGTGGAATTGTCCTTTGTTCAACCCATTTCCTGAGCTTACAACTTATTTCACAGTATCTTACGCCTTTATTCTTGGCTGGGTGTTTAGAATATATATGAAAAGTCAGAAATAAAATGGATTGGAACATTTCAATAGAAACAAAAAGTAATCCTACTTTAGATGAAAGTCTCAAGGCAGTGCAGTGTGGATTGTCAGTGCCTTTTTAACAGATCTGTAAAAATACACAAAATAAAGAGCTTATTTTAATAATTTATTTGCTTTTTAATTCTTCCCTTGTTTTGAATGCATCAAGGCTTCTTGTCCTGTGTATTCTGTCCTCAGCTTTTTTTCATTATTGATTGATTATTTTTTGTTTCTTTTTTTTTTAATTATTCCATTTCTCTTTACAGAGTAACACTGTTTCATCATATTTCAGTCTCAGTTTCTGGGCCCATTTACTACAGACAGTTTGCTAAAATTAAGCTTCTTTTCCCTTGGATGTATTATATAAATTCAGTCCTTAGCTGTTATACAGTGCTTCTCAGATCATGCTGAGTTGATTTCACTCATATCTTGTGTAACCCTGATGATGCCGACAGAGACAGAATATGCTGATCATGTTATCCAACAAGTATTCATATCAAATCCTTTCCCCCTCTTTTTGCCTATATCACAGTCCAATTTAAACATATTTAAAAATTGCTATGGTCATTCAATCTTTTTTGATATGGTTACTGTCATTGCATGTAAGATGAATTTCATTTTCATCTCCAGAAATTGCTTGTGGATATCTATGATATTTAAGGTAGTCCTGAAATAAATGTTACTGTTTGAACTGCCACACAGGATTACTCTGACAGCTTGGGCTGGCCTCCCACAGCCTTGTTTATCCTGTCAGTTTCTTCTGATGTATTGCTGTGTTGTTCCTTAGATCCAATCTGTCCCACATTACATGCCTGTCTCTGGCCTGTGCCTTTCTTTGTAGAAATCATTGGGTGAAGTACCTTGACATGTTTTATACAGCCAGTCAGACCAGATGATCATAATGACCTCTTAGGGATTAAAATTTATTAATCTACTTCTTGCTTTGTTCAGATACTTCTGTTAAAAAAAAAATGAAGAAAAGGAAAATTATCTTAGTAGACAACACTATTCCACAATGCAGAATATTGCTATAAATCTGTGTAGAAATGGACTCAGGAAAAGAACAAGGATGCAAATGACCAGGAGCAAAACTGGGGGGAGAGCAAGGAAGGAATATGGAAAAATTTGAAAAATGTAAGGATCAGATATGACACAGGCCTTACATATTCATTGGTATAAAGGAGTTAGTTATCTTAAATACTATCAGTTGGTTTTAAGCTGTAAGTATGCCAACACCTTAGCTGTTACCAGTTAGGTCAATAACAGGACATAGGTGCCTATGTACTACCTAACTGCCTCATAGGTATGTAGATATAAAACTTACATTCTTAAAACTCTTGCTCAGCTGCTGCCCAACTCCAAGGGCCTCTTTATTCACAGTCTTGATAGGCATTCACAGGAAACACCCACAAAATTATTGTCCAGTAAAAAGCTCAGGGCTTGTTGCCTGCTCTATAGGCTCAGCTGCTAGAGGGCTCCCTAGGATGCGAGGTCCAAATTTCATTGAATCCTTGGCCTGCAGCAATAAAATTTATTCAGCTCCAGACCATCTGTTGAAACTTCTCCATGTGGCAATAATTAAGTAATTATCAGGGCAGAGAAAGCATGAATCTATGGCCTAGGGACAAGGATGGGAGTGGCTTGACTTCTGCCCAAGCTCTGTTGAACACTAAATGTAAAATACTCAAGCACTTGTGAGAGCAGAAGTTGGAGCACAGTCTCTCCTCTGTAGCTAAGAATACTCTTCTTGCCAAAGCATCAACGTGGGGCCTTTGAGATCCACCTTCAAGTCTCCACAGGCACTAGAAGAAATGGGGCCCAGGTCTCCCTCCTGCTGAGCAAGAGATCTCACAAATGAATTGCATTGTAAAAAGAGGAGGGGTACACCTTCCTCTGCTGGGCTTCGTATGAAAGGGAAAGATCTAGATTCATGTTGTAAACCATCATCTTGAAACTGGCATCTGCTGACAGCCCAGGGGGGTCACAGGGAAGAAGCTCACCTGAACTTTTATAGCACAGACATTTGCCCACTCTGCTTATAGCTTTTTTTGGCTTCTGTTCTTAGGATACCTAGATCTTTACATGAAGTTCAGTCTGAAGAAAGGCTCATGAGTTCAGAGGCTCATCTGTTTCTTCTAGCAACATCAGCTGGTCTAATAGAAGATGCTACTTCACCCTGTGAACCCTCCTCATTTTATTGGTGTCCTACCTGCCTGAATCAGGCTAGGGATACCACCAAATAGTTTGGACAGACGCAATTTTGTGGATCTGGCTCATAATACTCTTTGCATTGCCATTGGCAGGCAGAAATGGTGCATGAAGCTGCATGCATAATCTACTTTTTTAGTTGGAGCTTTTGTTTTACAGACCTTATTAAAAATTGCTTTTTGTCAATCCTGACATCAGAAGTTTATCAGAATGTCATATGACCAGACAGGATTTTGATAAAGCAAATGCAGTCCAGATTGCTACTGAATGAATGTAGAAACACTGTCAAATCTTCATGAATTAATTAATCTACAATATTATATTGAGGAGAGATGGAGTCAGTTCACTTGTCAGAGATTCTTATCCTGAAATTACAGAACTGGGGACATAAATGGGAATAATAGAATGGACTGACACACTGCAATCAGTTTGTCTTCCTTTTTCCTAAGTAATTTATTAACCTATTTGTAAGGACTTGTGTTTTTTCTTAATCTTCCTATTATGGCATCACTGGCAAATTTTTGAAAAGCTGTTTAAGATATAAAGGCCAAACTCTCTCTCTCTTTTTTTTTTTTTTTTTCCTGAAAGGGAAGGTAACAGCAGTAGTTTTTGTAGCTGTAATGTTTGGGTGGAACTCTATTATATTACAGTGAAAGGTAGGCTCCAATGTAACTCCAAAACCATAGGCCTAAGTCTCATTTTTGAAAGTGACTTAGTTCTTAGGATCCTGCCTCATCTGTGTGATATCTGCTCTGTCTTCTGTGGATCATGACAGCTCCAAATACTCAAAACCAGCAAGAAAATGGAGGAAACAAAGAAAATAATGTTTTTTTTCTTAGGTACAAAACTGGGAAGGAGAAACTCTACAAATATAAGTGGCACATCCACAGATATCCTAGATCTATGACAGTTCTGGCTTGAGCATCCACCCTTGGGAAGCTGGTGAATTTTGGGAGGAACCTTATTATTTCTTCTGAGCAAAAGTCAGTTTTTAAAATGTTCCTTTAGCCTCCTGTGGTTTACTAGCTCTCTCTGTTTTCTAATTCTAAATTCATATGTATGGAAAAGTGGAAATGATTTATTAAAAGATGCAGTCTGGAACCTATGTGGGAAATCATCTAATCTCAAATTGATCTAACCTTTAACAGGCATCATTTTATGTCTCAGAGGCCTCCGAGAGATCTCAGTTCACTGCAGGATTAGTCCATTTGTACAGATAACTTAATAGACCACTTGATGTCACCCTTGCTCTCCCCTGAAGCAAGCACGCAGCAATAAAAGGCAAAGAATGTAGTTTTTAAATCCTGGACCCACTAAGAGAAACTAAGTGGTGGGTTATGACCAGAATATGGATATTGTAGGATAATTTATGTATGACGCATGAAAAAGCCTGCTATTAAGGACTTATATTATCTTTTATGTGAAGAACTCTTTGAGGCCAAGACTGTTTATTGATTTATTTCTACAGTCCCTTCAACAGTGATACTCAAAAGTTGAAGCCTGTAAAACCTACTCTAGCACAAATAAAATTTGCAGTTCAACACAGAGAATTGCCACCCTACGGATTTTGCATTTTATTAAACTCCTGCATTTTGTGTATGATAAGCTTGGATTTCATTTGAGTAAAGAAGAGGAATAGTTTTTAAGCCTTTTATTGGACAAGCTGTATCTCCCTTATTTTTTGTTGTCATTGCCAAACAATTCAAATACTATCTAATAGCAATAAGCCAAATGTTCACAGTTGTTTCATTGACTTTTGCAATAGCATCCTTTCAAATAATTTTTAATCTTGTCTCTCCTCTATAATTCAGTGTTATATTTGACTGCTGTTTCATGACTGCTGAGAAAAGTCTCATAAAACCCCCAAACATATGCTAGGTGTTCATTATTAACCACTGCATAAGCTGTACAGAGGAAGAGAGAGGAAGGGGAAGATACATAGCCATTGTAAATTGTCCTAGTTCCATCTGAAGTGAACAGATGACAATTAACATAAGCTAAGAATTTGCCCCAGGAAGTTTAAATAAACCTGTTTAAAGTTTGCCTCTCTGAGAAATCCTCAGGCACTGCTGGTTCATTGAAGATACCCAAGAATGCAAAGTCCATTCAGGTTCCCCAACCTGACTAAACAGGGATGGGCTCTGAATGAGACTTTTACTCACACTTTTTGCTCATAAATCCTTCTTCTAGAACAGCATGGTCCTCCTGAGATACCTGTAATTTGGTGATTCTCTACCAGTAAGACAGAAGCTAAAGTTCAGGCAAGAATATTGGATAGCACATGAAAATGTTGATGAAATATTGCAGTTACCTTTGCTTGAAAGACACTATCCCACACTTAGAAGTATAAA
Organism: Apteryx rowi; assembly: GCF_003343035.1. NCBI lineage: Eukaryota > Metazoa > Chordata > Aves > Apterygiformes > Apterygidae > Apteryx > Apteryx rowi. The sequence goes on from NW_020447719.1 coordinate 826,363, forward strand.
ACTAATTATCAGTCACTAGCACTCTAGTTGTTGAATAATGTTTATGTAGTGCTTTTTATACAGAAACATAAATGTCTTTTACAAAGGAACAAAGGCAGAGGTCATTGAAAATGGAAACTTTTGTGAAGAATTTTTATCAAAGCTTAATTCTCATTTCTCCTAAAAAAGAGGAAAAAAATCATTGCAAATGTTTCCATCAGTTTTTCACATATAGGAGAAGGGAGGAACATTCTGATAAATTTGATTCCCCAAAGTCACATAAAGAGTAAGATAAAGAATTGGAAATAGCCTTTTCTCATTCCATTTTAGAGTACATAGTGTACTGAACGGTCCATGCTGCAAAAATTAGGTAATTCTTAAGACTAACATACTACATAACCAAGAGCTGTAAAGCTGCCCACAGGTGAGGCAGTCTAAAATAGCTAAACCCCAAAGTTATAAAAAGACAAAATATCCATTATGAATTTGAAAAGAAAACTCAGATCTGCTGTGTTTCCACTTGGGCTGCAGTACAATAAGAATGAGGAGATAAGAACTATGATATAGATTTTGGAAAAGAAAGAGAATAGGGACTCTAAACCAAAGTTAAACAAGTCTATGCAGATGTATTGGACACCCCGAAACTAACAGGGTTGAATGACTAGAACACAGGGCATAACAAATTATGAGAAAGAAGCTACAGAGCAATCATGTTTAGATGAAGTGTGTCATCATTAATGAAAAATTTGTGCCAGATTCTTTTACATTTTTCTGAAACTCCTTCCATTAAATATGTTTTTCTCATTAGTGTATCTTATAGATGGTATTTTCATTTTATTTTCTAAATCTCAATACTTAAATTCTCACAATCTGGCTACGTGTTTATTAGTAGTATTCAATTCTTTCTTAGCCCACTAGATGGTAGTACCAGCTTTAAATCAAACACCGTTAAAGCTGAAGCTACAGGGTGGCTTTATTTCATGATTTCATCTTAGGTCACAGGCATCAGGGACTGCATTATGTTCTCATCTGCCACAGCATAAATTAACTCCAGTATTTTTACAGCAGTCTCTCTAGGAACATCCATGGATAGCCAAGCAGAATTTAATGCCAGACCTTAAAATGAAATGGAGATATTTCAGCCAAAAGAACTGTTTGCAGGCAGGCCCTGTGGTTACTAGCCTCATATAGGGGATCACAGTTAAAAGATACACAAAATTTTTGGCTATGGACAGCAACTTCTTCCTTAAAATTGACTTTCACCTATAAACTACAAAAACCACAGACATCTTAACTTTCCTACAGCTAGAGGAACATTCTATTTATAATTTGGATTCATTAGCCCTTTTAGTGTAACTGTGCGATTTTGTGACCAGAAATTTCAAGTAATCTAAATCTAATATGAAAAAACTGAACATGTTGCATTGATAAAACATATTTTAGTAGGAAAGTAGGAAAAGATCTGATTTCTGTGTCTGTTGTTGAATATTTCTTAAATATTCTCTGTTTTATTATGGACCGCTGTGCCTATGAATTGTGCATCCATTTCTGCAGATTTTCTTTAGAGAATAGCAGAAAGGAACCAAATTTGCTCTCTGGAAAGCAAAGAATAAGCCATCATTACTAAACCTTACCCTCTATTCCTGGCCAGTGAAAAGTTATTTATCAAAGGAATGAAAGCTGCTTCCATAAATCTTGATTGTAATGGACATAAATGAATTTCAAGCCATGGAACTGAGTGTTTTTAAGCAGTAGTGAGAGACAAGAGAAAAGTAGAACCTAGAGGGCAACATGTGAACATCCTGAATCACCATCCCCTTGAGAAAATGGAAAAAGGTATGACACCTGCAAGTGGAAGGACCATCCACAGGGCATGACCAGCCACACATTCTTGCACATATGATGCACTGGGAATACCATGGACTGCATCCTATCTCTGCAAAGATTTTGTCTGTCTGCTTTACTCCCTAAGGTTCTTATTCAGCAATGTGCTGTGGAAATGATGTATCTGCAGATGGAACAATCAACACGATTTGTTAAAGGAAAAATATTAATAAAAGAAAGAAAAAGGTCAGAAATTAATATCTCAGTGAAATTATAATTCTCTGGGACTTGGAAAGGGAGTGAGAGGGTCAGGAAGAGAAGAGAGGGTCACTAATTGTCTTCCAAAATATCCACCCTGCCGTCTTTCCAACAATTCATGAAGCTGATCCATATAGTTTTCACACTGAAGTGAGTCCGTCGGCTTTAGAGAAAGGTAAAAGGTTGCTGGTTTATGTGTACCTCTCATATGTTGACATACTCTGGTTGGGTTTCTTCTATATCTCATATTCTTCCAGCAGTTAGATACACGACATAACCTTCCTCTAGATGCTGTGCTTCAGCAAATGTAGCATTTCTTTGAGCTCCTGCTTTCCTTTCTCCTGTTCTGTGCTCCTCAAGTCACAATCCATTTCTTGTAGCTTGTAGTTCAGCTTTACCACTGAACAACTATTGCATTTGGCCTGAAATGATGCGAAGATGATGACTGTGCCTTGTACATAGAAACTGAAGCAGATTGTGTGACATAGTAAAAGATTATATTCTTTCAGTCAAAGGAGAAGACACGGTCCTCTAACTGAAAAGAAAATATAGAATGTTATTTTGACAATTACAATAACAGTTGAATCCGGATGACACATTTTTTAGTTTCATTTCTGGTTCTCTTAATCTTAAAGTCTGTTAAAGATGAATCTGTCACAGCTAAAAATGAGAATCTCCTTTTAAGGATGTTTGATCATGTTTATGACACTCTAAATAATTACTTTAGCCCTTTCAGGAATATTTTAAACTTATCAATAGAGAATAATTTTCTGTATTTAGGGTGTTCTGCAAAGTACTTTGTTTCTGTATTGACTGTGGTTTGCTCATATTCTGTAACAACTTATTATTAGGAAGTATTAGGAGGAAGAAAGCCATTCAGAATGAAATTTCCTAATGAAGCAGTAACATTGACCTTGATTTTCTTGTTCAAAGGTTTTATAAGCATCTGTCTCACACAGGAGTCATACCTTTGTACTCCAGCCATAATAACAACTCTTACAAGTCAATCTGTGAAACACAAAAAAGAAATGAAGTCCAAATTCATATTTACTGAAATGTTGTCCCCAAGCTTAGAATAGGAGAAAATGAACAGAAACAGTTGAAGTGAAATTGTTTAAAAGCTTTAACCATCACAAGCTGGAACCTTGTGCTTATTACCTGGGTATACTCTTCACAAATGAGAAAAGGTAAGAGTTCACTTCTGGCTAGTTTCTTTTTATGTTGGAGAGACTTCAAGACCACCTTGAAAATACATATATATATAGTTATTCATTAATTTTCCATATGCCTATGTTGGGTATGTTCAGTTTGCTATGTACCATGAATATAGAGAGGATTTCAAATTCTATTATCAAAGCTGTATAGGTATTATAGATAATTTTCCACTGACACTTATTACATATTTTAATATTTTTGTATTCCCAATGGTTTAGCAATGGATCTACTAATGCTGAGATGACTCCAGACATTGGCTATCAATCATTTTATACCCCTGTGGTGTAGTGTAACTGAGAGGAACAAAGCATTGGCCAGGAAACTAATGGGATCTCCATCCAGGTAGATGCCAGCACCAGCACCATCTCTCCTGTTCTTTCCAATCTGTTACATGAGCCAAGGCAAAGTGGGACCAGTTGCTTGCTTGGTAGCTTTACTTCTTTTAAGCACCAGGACAATATATGCACTAGGACTGAAAACAAGTTTACACAGCTATTGTTAAAAAATGATTGTACTTGCATTAAGGCTTTGACACTAGTTACCATTGGGGAAGCTGAAGCAATTGTGGACAACTGAGGTATTCTCATTGAACACAAGCATACAGAAGAAATGTAAGAAAAAAAGACCTTGAAAATGTGTCTGCCAGAGCAAACAAATCAGGGACAATGATATTACTCACATTTTCTTATTTTCTGAAATTTCTGTCCTAAACAGGTTATTGTTCAACCACCCAGATTTCCCACTTGAAAAGGCTGGGTCAATTAATATCAAGATATGCAAGGATATTCCATTTAAGGTCAAACTTGGAGCAGAGGTGACCAGTTGCTCAAGAGATCTGTAAGAAATGTACCCCAATCTGATATACTAGCGGAGACTGTGAAAGTAGCCTGGGAAAACAGATAATCTGTTGGCTTTCTTAACAAAGGCAGGAGTTATATGTTCTTTAACTTACTCTTATGTGCTTCATTAAAAACACTATCTAAAAGCTGGATGACAAACACTGAAATTGGATATGGCCTACATAAGTAAGAGATAGTGCTGACCACATTGAAACAGTTGGCCATGATCTATGGCTCAGTATCTGTCTGAAGGTCCTGATCTTAGCAGTCCCCAAAATAGGTAGAATGTAAAGGAACGGTCTGGTAGAATATCATAGAAGAATGGTGTGTTAGTTGTGGACCAGAGAAGTGTTGTGCCTCTGGTGCTTTTGATGAAAAACAATACACATGCTTTCCATCAGCATGGATCCTAACAGACAAAAAAAGTAGAAAATAGAAACAAGAACAGACTGAAACAGTAAGGAAGGAAAAATAAATCCTTTTCACCTTGAAAGATATAGGTTCAAGAAAACTGGTGCTGCAATACTTTCTTCATTAGGTGCAGCTGGTGGATTTGGCAAACTCTGCTTGTTTTAGACAAAACAAAGCTTATAGTTTTACAATGCCATCTGGGAAGCAATCCTTTCATCACTTTTTGTTTGGCACTAATATGCTGCTTACTCTTCCAAAGGGAAAAATGAATCAGGTTCTGCAGAATCCAGTATTTAAATTGATGTCTTGTTCAGGAAGGACAATATGAGGTTAAAAACAAAGTGATGGAAGGCTGCTGAAAGTTTTTGCTTAAGCTTCAAAAAAAAGGACAATTACATATAGCAGTACAAATCCAACTGTAGTTCCTAGAGAGTATTGTTGAAAAGAGAATATAAGGGCTGATCCAAAGGAAGGACATAGTTAAAATGACTTTTCTTCTAGCTTCACCATAAAATCTTACAGTATTCCTTAGTAAGATGGAATTTTGGTCAATATCTTTAGGGTTTGCTTAAGTGTCTGTGTTTGACCTTGGCTGAAATATAGCATGGTGCATATTAAAGTCAAATGACTTAGTGACCACAGTCCCACTGGTGGAATTGTATAGTGGTTCCAGTTATAGAAGTCATTTCAGCCATTTCAGTCTCAGGGAGGTGCCATTCCAGTCTCATGTTTGGATACCTGTGGCATTTTGTTCAGCTTTCAGAACAGGTATAGCCAAAGCGAGAAAGGTGTTTGGCAAATGCATGACTGTATAGTAGTTCAGAGACATTTTGTGTGTTTATCCTTTGAGAAACTTCATGCAGGCCTGCTTCAAAATCTCTGTTGGATGGAAAATGACTTGGACAACCTACATATATTTGGCACAATCCAAGAGTTATGCCTTGATACTTGGCAAAGAGTAGACCACAAAAATGGAATTATTTGGAAGACTTTCAGTGCCATTTTTACTGGGGAGCTGACAAAGAGGAGAAAAGAGGAAAAGGGAGGGCTGAGTTAGGATGACTCCTCAGATCATTCATAATGATTTATACCTAATGGGAAATTTCAGGATGTCAGTACAAAGGTTACACAAGTGAGGTAAATATAGCTGTGTAAGAAATCCATAAATTTGTTCCTGTGGTAATGAGAAGATGAGAATAAAATCAGTGAAGGAAAATTCAATGAGAGTACATCAGATCAAACAGAAGACTAGGAGAGAAGACAGACTGAATTAGCATAGAGGTCCTCAGTCACTACTCTAAAATGGGCTTAACAGATTTGGACAGGAACTTCAGTGAAACCAGAAATACTCATTATAGTTAATAAAAACTAAAGCCCAAACCTAAAAAACAAATAATTAGAAATGGTGAAGTTGTAAAGTCTGTATTTGGATCTGAGTTTCCCAAAGTTTGGACTAAGGCTTGGGTCTGATTTTGTGCCATGTCTAATAAGAACAAGAGAGAGGATAATAATGTGTTAGCTGAGATGAGATCTGTTAACAAAAGAAGTCAAATTATAGCCAATATTTTTTTTCATCATAGATCAAAAACTTCTCTGCTTGAAGCACAAGTTTTTCTAATCTAAATAGCTGTGCTGGTGTATGATCCCTCCTACATGTTTTCACATGCATTAAACTAGTTGATTTTGTAAGCTGGTATTGTTAACAGATGAGTTTCTCTGCACTCATTCATTAGTCAACCTGGAGTTTATAGGGTTTTTTCTTATTGGTGATGTGTTGTTTTTTTCTTTGAACTTAATAGATACAAGGAAACCCATTGTAAGGTTATTATTTTTTAGGATCAGCACACAGGGTGTCTCTGGTCATTATTTGCCTGATATATAGAGAAGCTTTAAACATACATTTTCAGTGGTGCACGTACTGATTTAACTGATTGCAAACTCCAGTAGATAGATTTTGTTTACATTTTTAGCAGACACTAACTCTGAAGCCTCAGGAGTTCATTGTGTCAAATCCTCATTTTCTATGAGTTCATACTTTAATAAAGCCCCTCTGAGAAAGAAAGTACTATCTCTTTGAAGCTCTGGCATGCTGCTGAGCAACATTTAACAGGCTGCTTTCTCCTGTCAGGAAGCTTAATGAGCTGCCTGCTAGGGAAAAAACTGAGGTGAATTCCTGTATTTTTACTTGTGGGAGAGCAATTTTGTTGCACCTGAAAGGCAAAAAATAGAACCTTCCATCCTTTATTCTATTGTTGGCAAGGCATTGACAGACACTGGGCAAATGGAACAAATTTAAACTCCAGACAGTTCCATTCTCTGAGACAGAGAAAAACAAAACAAAACTAAATTTAAATTAATATCTTTTGCTATATTGATATATTTTGCAGGTCTACATTCAACAAATTTGGGGGAATTTGCTCCCTCTACTCTCACAAACACAAAAAAGCACACTTTTCTTTATTGTCATGCGTATTTCTATGTTGTCTGAAAGCCCAGTCCTGGACAAAGACTCAACTCTGCTAGGCACAGCATACACAGACCAAAAAGGCAGTCCCTGCACCAATATATTTATAATCTAGAAAAAAAACAACATATTTATAGGAGAGAAATAAGGAGGCCTTACCTGTTAATGTGATGTGTAGTGGTTTCAGCACACAAGCAAACTAATCATTCTTAATGTTTCCAGTGGCTTGGAAGCACAGGTAAGCTTATAGGAGGAAGGAAAATGATGCAGATTTTAATGTATAATTATTGGAAGCTCTTCCCAAGGATGAGGATCAGCATAAGAGAAAACTGAAAATGCTTGCTTGAAAATTGTGCAACTGGGCACTGGAGACTGACTGTGATGAAAGGACATCACATCTGATGAAGTGAACATGATGGATTGAATGGAGATAAGCCATTAGGGGCTTTAAAAGTGACGACAGGTCACTTGAATCATTCCAACTATTCAGATTTAATGTTTAAAATAATCAAGTGTCTCCTGACTTAAGAATGTGAATGACTGTATGAACTTGTGCCAATCTCTATCTCATGCACAGAGGCACACAAATGCTCACATCTGTCAGTTTAAACTGATGCCCAATGCATTCAGTGGCTGTTTGGAGACTAGTGGTTTATGAGTCACCTGTCACAGTACCCGACAGGTCCTAGGAATAATATTTTACTCTACTAACACCCCAGAAAACCTCCTGGACCTCCAAACTACAGCTTTTTTCTATAAAAGAAAGAAACAAGTTTTCCAGTCCCTAGGAAAAAAACTGATCTTCTTGCAGCTAATCTTCCTTCACAAACATCAGCACAGACATCTTTGAGACTGTACTTCTGGACCTTTTCATACACCAATCACATGCTCACTCTGTGAACCTAGTTCCCAGGGATTTTCTTTCCATATGGGAAAAATGACGACTTTCTACAAGTACCTCCTGGTAGACTTTTATACACAGTACCATCACCCCTTCCTCCCACACACCATCACACCCTGCTGTGTGTACATGCACAGGCCCCAGAAGAGAAATAGTTAAAGTGAGTTGATCAGGAGGTTTTAGATATGTTTCTGTACTTTTTCATACTAGCATGGAGACATCTGTGAAAATTGTTTCCTCCACCATGTCAGTGACTTCTTTGCAGCTGTGGAAAAAAAACAGTATACACTAGTCTGACCTCTAAAAGTATTTTATATTTGGAACTGAAAAGAAAATTAGAGGCATATCCAACTGGATGATGTACAACATACACTTTCCTTGCAAGGCTGTTTGATAAATCTATCTAAAACTAAGTGTGTCCGTCATCAGACTCCATTCCAGCCAAAACCACGAGGAGGAGAGAGAGAGCTGAAATAGACCTACTATAGGCTCTTTGCATGCTATATTTGCACAGATGTGTGTGATTATACAATCCTTTGGCTCAAAAAAGGGGACAGTAAGTAACCAAAAGTTGAGTACAGGTGGTCTTCTGCTAAAATATCCCCATACAGTTGCATGGGTATCTCTGTCTTTCTGTCAGCTGTTGATTTCCCCGAGGTTGGCTCTTGAGGAGGTGCTAAATCCCAGAAAATCTTTTACAGTGTTTATCAGTTGGGAGCAAACTCAGGTCTAGTGGGAGAGAATAGATGCAGTGATAAAGCACACAGAGCTGGGAAAGACAGCAGTGGTGAGAAAGCTGTATAACACAGCATTTACAATCCAGAAAGCAGAGACAAGAGTGATATAGGTGGACTTGTCATGGATTATATTTATTTGCATTTTCATGAGTGACCCACAAGCAAGGTGTAGTCTATGCTGAGAGGAAAGTGAATAAGCAGAGACCTAAAATTTATTCTCTGAGGACTAATTAATTGGGAAACCCAGTCTGAGTGCTGATGACTACAGCTAAAATATCTCTTTTGGGTTTTTGAGCCTCTAGGCTGGCAGACTTGGATTTGTATCCTAGCCTTGATCTTAAATCCTTTCTGTGCAATCTGAGACTATTTGCAATGTATGAAAGCAGAAAACTTGCATCTGTCTCAGAGGTCCCTTCCACAAGCTATGGAGAAGGCATTGCACTGTATCTGTGCATTGTAAATAAATGGTAAGATGTTATTTTACTGTAAGCTTTTAGCACAACCTTGAAAAGAAAAGTGAAAAAGTATGCTATGAGAAGAAACTAAGAGTTTTTGAACTAGCATGAGTGGACTGAAAGAATTGCTTGTCAGCTTTGCAGCTGGTCTGCAATATGCTGACCTTGAAGTTTAAGGAGTTTAAACTTATTGCTTTGAGTAAAAAGAAAGACTGAACTGATCACACAGGCTGATGGGGAGTGTAATTTGCCCTGTTTGGCAGGATAAGAATGAACTTTGAACTCTTGAGCTTCTTGGAGGGCATTGGCATCTGTATAATCAGAATTAGAGTGGACAAAATTACAATACGTGAAACTGGAGTTGTCCAAATATAAGCAATTCATTGCCTTAAAATTTCAATAAAGAGTTATGTTTTTTAAATGTTAAAAAAAATTACCCCCAAATGCAATAGAGCAAAGCAAAACAAAACCCCAACAGTATCTGGCCAATACTTTGCCAGGACTCGTATGTAGGGTAGAAACTGGGGGAGGTGGGATCAAAGATTATATAAAGTGTGAGAGTCTGAGAGAGAGGAAAGGGTGTAGTTGTCAGCAGCAATGGAAAAAAAAAGTGAAAGGAGGGAGGATTTAGGGGGAGGAAAGAGGTTCAAATGAGATGAGCTTCAGCTGGCAACAGACAGTCCAAAGGCAGTATGTCAGGAAGACTGCTGCATACTGGTATGTGGAACTGGATAGAAGTCATGGGGTTCGTTACCATTGTGGATAGGTGTAAAGAAAGTATAAAAAGACACTGATGAGAAAGGAACGTCTTGCTATGTCTGTGGTAAGACTACTAACAAGACACGTGGGAAGAGTGTTGCTCCTCAGTTTAGGGAATAAAGATTTTGTTGGGTCTTAATACTTCTTCAAATGCAGATATAACCTCAGGAAGCTATATAGCTGTGCTTGAGAATTCACCCAGTAATGGGAAAGGCATGTCCTTTTTGGAAACTTGTAATTCTTCACAGCTTAGGAAATCTTGCAGCACTCCCCAGTTATAATGCAGTACTATCTCTCTGGCAGGCAGGGTGGAAACTCTGCAACCACTTTTCAATGGAAAGCTTTGCTTTTTACTGTTCCTCTATTACTGCATTTGGATTAAGTCTGAAACCATGGAGATGGTTTCCCTGAATGATATAACAACAAATGGGCTGTAAGCAGTTTTAATCAAGACACCCAGGCTTGGGACCAGGACTCCCTCTGACTCCTATGTCCATTCTCAGCTCCTTTTGTTTCAAGCTTTCCCTGGACAAGCAGCACCACAAAACCCATAGCGTGGGGAACAGATATGTTCTGAGTGCTAGGATAGGAAGTTGAGGCAGTGAAGGGAAAGTCATTTGTAACCACTCCATGACTTCCTGGACCTCTCTGGGGGTCTTTGGTAGAGGCTTCTATATTGTCTATATTCTTAAATTGTTAGAGCAGTTCCTGGCACTCTTGGCGAAGGCCAAATTGCAATCACTCAGATGATTTCCAGACATGATTCTGGAGACAGGAGGGGCCAGGAACCATTCCCTCTAGGTAGTCTTGATGTGGAAGGATGTCTTATCTGTTTTGAGTGGTTAAAAAATGTAAATAGTATGAATGTTGGGAATTCCATGACAGTTGGCTTGAGGATCATGGGCAGTCTTGGGCACATACCAGTATAAACATAGACTAAGACCATCTAAACAAGGAAACCTTTATTAGTGAACATGGTTATGAGCCAGGGGAAATGCAACAACAGAATGCATTTGCAAACAAACAAATATATTGCTTGGCAATATTTGCTGAGGGTCCTCCTCAGGTGACAGAGCACCTCCCACAAGTACCAAACCTGTCCCCCTTTGCACTGGCAAGGAGCAGTGACTCAAGAACCTCTCTCTTCTAAGGCAGTGGCTTTTGCCACATGCTATTGCTTAATCCAAATTGGTATCAACTTTAGTGAATAAACTGAATATGCAAAACATCATAGACCCATGAGTGCTGCTGCTGATCTCTGCTTTGATTTTAGCGGTCTGTACCAACTTCCAAGGTAGAGATCTTTTCACCCTTCATTCATAAAATATGCATGGGAAAAAATGCAACAAAATGTTGTAATCTTAAGCAGCATGCTGCTTACCTGGAAATAGACTTTAAGGATAGAATACAGTTCAAGATTAATTCCAGTTTGCATGTAGATGCTTACAGATGGAGACCTAAATTTCAACATCACTGTCTGAAGCTGAATCCAGCCTTAGGTATCAAAAATGTGTTTTTGTTTTTACTTTTTTTCCCTCCAGTCTGAATCCCCCTGGGATCCATCCACTCTTCAAAATCTAAGGAAATGCATGTCATAGAAGTTCCTCAGCCATCACTATTGGAATGGTATGTAGGTGATGTGTGGAGCTGATTCCTTTTTCCTTTTCCAATAGCATGCAGAGATCACTGGCACTATGAAAATATTAAGTCCACTGTTAAGAGAACGGCAGTGTTCAGAAAGTAAAAACATTAATGTGTCATTCTCATGTAGCACTTGACTCCCAAGTCTAATAAACTTACACATTTCTCATTGTATACATAGGATACATTGTAGGGCAAGTGACATATCAAAGGCCACGCAGCAAGTTGATGTGAAAGCCAGAAATAAAACCTAGCAATTCTTCAGACATCAGTTTGTATTCAGTCCATTTGTTAGTAGCAACGTTTATACATAACCGCTAAGAAGACTGAGAATTACTGAAAATCAGTGCCATAGTTGATAAAAACAGAAAAACATTATTGTGAAAACTACTGAAAATAGATAAATGGATATTCTGATGTCTCAGAGAAGTAGAGCATGGCAGAGACAGGGGTTATAGGGCATTCTCTTCTGTACCAACTCTCCTCTGTAGCAATGAATAATGGTTCCCAAAGAACTGCTTCATATGCCAAGGATCATATGATTACAGGTTTCTAAGGATAGAAACATTGTGAACATCTCTCCTGAATTACTTAATAATATGGGCAATGGGACTTCCAAACATTAAATCCTGTGTGAAACAGAGTATGTCTTTTAGGAAAACATCCCACTACGATCAAACTGTTACTGTAGAATGGCCCACAACAGTTGATAAGGTATTACAATAATTAATTACCTTCTGACATCAAAAGGTAATGCATTTTTTCCTGAAACTGTCTTGGTTGCAACTTTCAGCCATTTGATCTTGTCAGACCTTCCTTACTAGTTCTTTAGCACCTTTTCTTTCACTCCATGTCTGTGGCTCATTTGTGATCACATCACCCAAACAACCACTTGTCACCAAACTGATCCTTTTGAGTCTGTTCCTATAAAACACATTCCAGTCATTCAGTCATTCTCATGAGTTTTCTTGGACTTCTCTATCTTTCAGATCTCCACCTTGACTTGTGAATACCAGACCCGGACACAGCATTCCTATAGTAGTCGTATTGCCCACTGCAAAACTAAAAAGAACAATAATATGGCCTATTTGGTCTGTGACTTTACAGATTACAACAGAGACTAAAATGATATTCACCCCAGAGAAAGACATCTTGCAGGAAAAATCTTTAAGACTTGAAAGAAAGAATTTTATGGTATAACAGTGCTTGACTTTAAGGTCCTCTGGTGCTGTTGGGGATGTCAGAGTTCTGATGTACCCTGTCTCTTCACCAACATTTTCATCCATTTACAAGGATGCCTTTTAGAGGCTTCCAGATTTGCTCCTATTCCCATTAGGCATATACTTCGGTAGACATGCTGGTATGAGAATCTGAACCGTGGCAAAATCCCTCTGAGGAGGAACAAAGAACTAGTAATGTGTGACCAGCCTATGCTGCATAGATCAATGGTATTTTACAGTCCCGTGTGAAAAATGCTATCATAGAATCGCCATAGTTGTGTCCTATTCTAACTGGGATATTCTGTCTTTAATAGGCTAAAGGGCAGACATTCAATTTCCACTTTATTTTTCACATTTGAGACTTCTTTGGAGATTTATGTTATTTGGTGTATGAGATTATAGATAAGACTGCTGTGGGACTTAAGGATGCTTATTTAATAATACCATCATCAAAATATGTATTTATTTCCTCTCATCTTTTTGTATCATGGACTATATCATTTTGGGGACAGGTGACTTGTTAAAGAAGACAAAGGAATTACGCTGTCATGTTAAACTATGCAACCTGACTGAGAGGTGCTTCTGATCACTGACCATTATTAATTGAACCAGTTTTAATCTTAACAAAGCATATAATCAGCCTCTTCCATGTGGACAGTTTGGGCAAGCAGATTAGAAAAATAACACCAGTAATAACAGAAGAATTTAGCCTACAGTGAAAAACAGTCAAAGCTGGGAACATGTTGAAACATAATATGTAAACATCAGCACATAGTGGGAGTAGAAATGATTATAAAAATAATACACAGTGGAATAATTGTAATGTAAAGCCTTGAGGCAATACTTCCTATTTCAAGCATTCAGGAAGAAAATGACTGTTGGAGTTTCATCTTACCTGTCTGAAATCAAAATAGGCAGAGATATAATTACTTTCTAATTATTTCAGTCAATTAATCGCTTTTTTTTGGCAGAGATATGTAATTGATAATAATATATTCTTTCATTTTTTAAATTCAGTGACAATCTATGCAAAGATGGCTGAGAAACTGAAGCACTTGTACAGATAAAATTGGTAATATTTTGTGTTTACATGGTACATTCTGGTCAGAGATCCCAGAACAGTTTACAATGACTAAAGGATAGGCAGGCGTTGTGATCTCATCTCTGTTTCAGAGGTAAGGAAATTGAGTGTCAAAAACTATGCTTTTTGATCTTCATTTTGGATCTAGCTAAAATTCCATTGATTCAGGCTCCCATACCAAACCCCACTGATGTCTGTGAGTCTATGGTGCTGTCTGAGTGCATATGTATAGATCTTGCTACAGGCTTGAGGAGCAAGACATTCACGTAATGGTTTCACAGAGGTTCCTGTCAGGGCTGCAACAGAACCCAGGTCTGACTTCCAGGCCTCTGCTTTCACCACAAGAGCATCCTCTCCCCTTCTTAGTATAAATATCTAGATGCTGTTGAATCAAAGTGGAAAACTCTCTGACGTAACACTGCACTTAACAGACTTCCTGAAATCCCTAAAAACTGTAGAGGACTGTCAGCACAGGCATCACCCAAGTGATAAAAAGGATCAGTTGTCTGAATCCTTTCATTCTCAGATTGAGTGCCCTCTGCATTTTGCTGAATCTTCATATGCTCTGTTGAAGATCTGTTTTGTGATACCTTAGATCAGACTACCCCCTCCATTTATTCTAGTATTTCATTCACCTGAGGCTTGAGCAGATCTCCTACTGGCCCTCCAGGGCAAAGGACATGATGAAAATGTTCAAACTGCTGCGGCCACAGAGCTCTCACGGGCCTGCGCCGTGCACTGTGTGACCACAGTTGGGAAACAGAAGGATTACAGCTGTGTAGGTGCAGTCCTAATTTTTGAATGATTCTTCATGTTATTATCACTTTGAAGAACATTATTATGCCTCCGTTCCATGTTCTTGATAGCACAGAGCAGAAATTGTAGGGTAGGTGTGTACAATGAAATGATGTGAGTCTAGGCTCTGACAGTACCATCCTGCCATAGGGTACTTCAGAAATCTGTTACAGCAGTTAAGAGCACTTGCATTTACTAAGGATAAAGAAAATGCTGGGCACAATCTTCATGGAGTCTTCCCTCTTGTAAAGCCCGAGGATCTGACTGAAGTATTTTGGAATACCTTTGCCGAGCATTTGGCGCAAAGTGGGCATGTAGGTCTCCATAAACAACTTGTAAACAAAGTAGCAGGCTTGTAAAGTTGGTGTCTTGTTATTGAAAATCCTGCTGAAAAAGTTCAGAGCATTCCAAATATGCAAAAGTTTGGGTTTTTTTCCCCCATTTTCACCGGGATGGATGCATAACTATAAATTACTGGATCAAAAAAATGTTACAGTGAGATATATAAAGTAGAGTAGCACATCATCATAGGGTGGTGAAACATCTCTGCAAAAATCTAGTGGTAGGAAATCTACCTGATTTAACCATTAGGCAGTTAATGTATATCCAGGTATGTGTGTGTTAGCGTAAGAGAAAGAAAACAATCAATGAAAATTTTTAGTTTTGTAGTGACTAACAAAATGAATTTCATTTATAATGCGGGTATTCATTTCTATCCATTCAGAATTTTTTTTTCTCTTATAAAGTTAGCCTGTTCTTTGAATAATCTGATTTTCCTTAAAGGGGAATATAAATTAGTAATGATATTGGGTGCAAGAAAGTGAACTCTACCTTCATTGTATTTAGAAGAAAGAGTTTGCAAAACCAAAGGAAGTGTTTTTCTTTTTCTTTTCTATATGTGATTAGTTTGTGCAATCATTTAGAGAAGTGAGCAGCTTAATGGTTGTGTTAGATTGACTTTATTGTTCTTGTTGTGTTTAACTGGAAATTCCATTTTCTAATCTGTTTTAGACACCAATCTTAAAAAGGGATAAATAATGCATCTAAAGTTACTTAATTTCCTCTGTTCATCCTAGAGAGATCCAAAATATCTAGCTGACCATAGACATCTTAAATTTTAGGTGAATCTTATTCTTGAGGTCTTCCCTTGGAAAATTCAGGTAATGGCTTAAAGGGTAAAAACTTTTGCTAAAATTATGGTCTACTACATGAACTAATAATAAGACACATGCTATTGTTTAATTTACTTTCATCCTATTTTCATTCTGTTTAAAAACAAACAAACCAAGGTTACACAATTGTAGTCTGTCTGTCTCCCAACCCTGTACCTTTTAATCCTATTGGCCAAGTTCAGGCAAATTTGACAGAAAAGTAAATACTAAGATCTTACAAGTTCCATACAAAAAATCAGCAGCTGGATGGAGAAAACAAATCCAGTCAGGGCTCCCACTCAGGGAAACACAGTCTGCCAGTCAGTATATTTATAGCTTCCAGTTTGCCAGCACATCTTTTATTTGTGCCCAGCTAAAGGTCTAAACACAGTTAGGCAAGAGAAAGAAAGGAGAGCTGCAGCTGCTGTACTGGAGTAATATATAGGGAAAAGCAGGATAGAAGGAGGATTTGGGAGGAGTCCTGTGGCATATGAAGAAGCTGAGCATGTTATAGAAAGTTAAAGTTATGTAAAGAGGGAGAGATTGGACATAGTGCAGGAAGGTGTGAAGAGATATTCTGAGAGTATGGTGGTTGCAGGCCACAGGAGATGGGGCAGTTACCAAAGGAGTCAGTTCTGGAGAGCTGTAGGGAACATTACAGGGAAAGTTACAGTATCAGTGGAGATACTCATTCCTATCAACTGCATCTTGTCAAATTCTCTTCCAAGAGTGTAATAATGAAGTACTGTCTTATTGCATTAACCTGATTGTCTATGTCAAATACATCGCTAACAAAAGTGGTATCATCAGTCATGCCCCTGTTTATTAAGAGTCTCTAAACCTTCTTGACCTCACTCCATATAAAAGAGTAATCCAAGGAACAAGACCTTGCAGTATGCCCTGGGTTGCCAGTTGTGGGGCAATAGGTCATGTCAAACAGAAGTGTTTACAATGGATTAGACTGAGTTCCATGTTCAAACAAAAGCCTTTGGGAGAGTTTACTCAAAGGAGTACTAGTAGTTACTCCTAGCACAAGAGATCCCATGTGCCATATATCTAAAGATACTGAAATGATACTGAAATGATTTGATGTTATGTTGAATGTCAGGTTAAATGCCATTTCCAGTTTAAAGAATCATGTCATTCTGACCCCTGTTGAAATATAAATATATTTAATAGCGTAAAAACCTACTAGCCTTTGGAACTGAAGAAGAAATCATTTTCTCCATTACCAGAGGATCCAGGTTCATCCTAGGGCTGGTATAAACCAGAAAAGAACCACAGGCATCAAAGAAAGTTTTGGGGTTTTTTTAATTTGTACCAATTAACAACTGAATCCACAGGCTTTTATTCTAACAGACTGTTTGTTTTATTCACAGAATCACAGAATGGTTGAGGTTGGAAGAGACCTCTGGAGATCATCTAGTCCAACCCCCCTGTTCAAGCAGGGTCACCTGGAGCATGTTGCACAGGATCGCGTCCAGGCAGCTTTTGAATATCTCCAGAGAAGGAGACTTCACAGCCTCTCTGGGCAACCTGTTCCAGTGCTCTGTCACCCTCACAGTGAAGAATTTTTTCCTCGTTCTCAGATGGAACTTCCTGTGTTTCAGTTTGTGCCCGTTGCCTCTTGTCCTGTCACTGGGCACCACTGAAAAGAGTCTGGCTCCATCCTCTTGACACCCTCCCTTTAGATACTTGTACACATTGATAAGATCCCCTCTCAGCCTTCTCTTCTCCAGGCTAAACAGGCCCAGCTCTCTCAG